>NC_069500.1:1235442553-1235776303 GCF_027579735.1 Bombina bombina | reverse complement strand
TTATTACCTGAAATAATTCATGGTTAGTAGGATTTGTTTTACCAACTGCACAATGTTTAAATTGAATATAATGTGTCAAATATATATATATATATATATATATATATATATATATATATATATATATATATATATATATATATATATATATATATATATATATATATATATATATATATCTATTCTATACTTACATATTCTCAGGAGTTCCATAAGCTGATTGTGTAGGATCTTCAATCATGTAATCTGACTGATAAAAGTCTGAATCAAACTGGTCCATTTTTGAAAAATGTTTAACCTAAAAAGAAATAATATACACATTTTAAACTTCAGAAGCTATTTCAAAAACACTGTTTCACAGCTAGAATTGATTGTTCTTTAGACACAACTATTTATGTTTCTGTAAAAAGAAAAAAAATAGATATACGCTTGCCCCCCCCCCCATTTATGAAGCTGAGTTTAGTAGCTTCAGGGCTGTTTTTTTGCTTGCTTGATCTTACAATTGGTGTAACAAAAAAACGGACTATTTCATTCAGGATGACTGACATTTTGTCTTTTAAGCATTGATTCCTTTTTATTTTAAATAAATAATAAAAGAAAAAGACATGTTAATAATTACTAGAGGTGACAACACAGGTACCAAGAATTAGGTACAGTGGGTTATGCACGTACAAATTCACTTGTTCTTTAGGCCCCTATATTAAAAACCATTAGAACCACGGGAAATGATCAATTTTTCTCTTGCTAGTCTGACGATCGTTGCACCAGGCAATATTTAATTAAAAAGTAATTAAACCCTCTGAGTGGTGATGTGACTTTCTTAGGAAACAAAAGGTATTGCTGCCTGTTCAACAATCTGCCCAAACCACCAGTGAACTCAGATCTCGTCAGTGTGTGTGTGTGTGTGTGTGTGGGGGGGGGGGGGGTTGTGTATTCAAAGCATGTTTACACAACATAGAATAAACATCCACTAAAAGTAAAAATGGTTTCTGTTAAGTAACATTTTAAATACCAGATATTTAAAAGTTTCACTGTACATTCAGTATATTTCTTACAAAGGGCAAGAGTACAAGTCGTGCGGCAAATCAGTTGAGAAAACTCCTCGGAAAAGTGTACATGAAAATTCGATTATTTCATATTTCGAGAATTTTTTTTGTAACGGAATATGTTCTATTATTTGTGTGTGTATATATATATATATATATATATATATATATATATATATATATATATATATATATATATATATATATGTGATATTTTTTGGACTGATATATCTATTTATAGCGAGATGTATATGAATATATATGTCTAGATATCTCAAGATCTATATACGAATATCTTTTTAAAAATCCCTCCGAGATATTGTTTAATGTGCATAAGATTGTAATGTGAAATCTTTTCATTATCTCTATAGTTAAACATATCCCTATACATATAAATCCATGTTTCTCAATGTATGTGTATGAATGTCAATGAAAATCCCTGTATCGTTTTTTTTTTTCTAACACCCGAGATCCCATATCTTTGATCCCTTATAACTTTTGTGTGCAATATTTTTCTTGTTTAAAATTTTAGTTAGAGTGTACGTGTATTTTGTAATATATTTTTAAAGTGTTTTGTAAAACTTTTATGTTGCACAAAACCATTTTTCAAGACTTTTAATACCTGGGCAATGGAAATTGATATCGAAAAGACCATATTGCGCGCAGAAAAAATCAGAACGTGCGACTTGTAATCTTGCCCAAAGGGTGGCAAGACGGGTATGTGTTAAAAACGTGCAACACACCTTGAGGATAATCACTACAAAATTAGAAACTTCTGGAAATATTTCCCCATTAAAATATAAGTTACTTCCATGGCATGCAATTACCAGTCGGCCAGATTACGGGTTTTGCATTATGAGCGGCTCGGTAATAACTTGCAAGTTATTTCCACCGCTCACCTTTAATAGCGCTGCTATTACAGGTTTGCAAAAACCCGGTGTTAGCAGGCAATATACCTGAGCTCCATACCGCACACAAATACCAGCGCTGCTTTGAGCTGGTTTTACGTGCTTGTGCACGATTTTGCAATAGACATCAATGGGGAGAGCCGGCTAAAAAAAAGCCTAACACCTGTAATAACGGAGCATAAAGCTCCGTAACGCAACCCCGTTGATTCCTATGGGGAAAGAAAATTTATGTTTACACCTAACACCCTAACATAAACCCAGAGTCTAACACCCCTAATCTTCTGCCCCTGACATAGCTGACACCTACGTTACACTTATTAACCCCTAATCTGCCGCCCCCGACATCGCCGCCACCTTTCTACACTTATTAACCCCTAATCTGCCGCCCCCAATGTCGCCGTCACCTACATAAATTTATTAACCCCTAATCTGCCGCCCCAATGTCGCGGCCACCACTATACTAAAGTTATTAACCCCTAAACCTCTGGCCTCCCACATCACTAACACTAAATAAATATATTAGCACCTAAACCTAAGTCTAACCCTAACACCCTAACTTTAATATAATTAAAATAAATCTAAATAAAACTAACTATCATCACTAACTAAATAATTCCTATTTAAAACTAAATACTTACTTATAAAATAAACCCTAAGCTTGCTACAATATAACTAATAGTTACATTGTAGCTAGCTTAGGTTTTATTTTTATTTCATAGGTAAGTTTGTATTTATTTTAACTAGGTAGACTAGTTAGTAAATAGTTATTAACTATTTACTAACTATCTAGTTAAAATAAATACAACTGTCACCTCAGATTTTTTCTATATATTTTTTTCACCCCACAAAACAAGTGTGCAACCACACAAGAGTGGATTTTTTTTTTTTTTTTCCCTATAGATGGCATCCTGTTTTTTCCCAGGAAATTTTGACAGGGGAGAAGTTCTACCCCCTAGTTCAATTTTTTAAATGTTTTTTCGTTTTATGTATGTAAATAAAAAATTTAAATATTATAAGATACACTTAGAGAAAGGTTCTACTAGCCACACAATGATAAAAGAAAGGAAAGTAATACCTAAGGAGACTCTTGTGGGGAGCCGTTAAAACAATGAAAGATATACAGATTATTACAATTAATGCCAAAGGGCTAAAGACTCCCCAGAAGAGATCTATGGCTCTGAGGGAGATGGAGAAATTAAAGGGTGATATTTTATTATTTCAGGAGACCCATTTCAGTAGGGATAGGGAACCAAAGTTCATAAATGATAAGTATAATGTTTGCTATATGGCTTCAGACAGGGGCAGGAGGAACGGGGTATGTATCGCACTCCATAAAAATTTGAACTTTCAGCTAAAAGAGAAGGTAAAAGATAAGGAAGGGAGATATTTGGGAGTCAAGGGGTATATCCAAGGTGAATTAATGACAATTTTTAATATATACGGCCCTAATATAAAACAGAATAGTTTTTTAAAAAAACTGATTAATATAGTACTGGATTTCCAAGAAGGGATATTGTTTTTTGGAGGAGACTTTAATATTACGTTAGATCCATACCTGGATAATTCCAAGAAAAAGTCTAGTACCCCCAAATATATCACAAAGCAAGTAAACAATAGCCTAGAACAAATAGCAATCTATGATGTATGGAGGTTGTTATATCCGACCCAAAGAGATTATACGTTTTTCTCGAACCCACACCTTTCTTATTCTAGATTGGACTATCTCTGTACAAATATAAAAGGGCTAATATGTATACAGGAAACTCAGATTCTACCAAGGACGTGGTCAGACCATGCTCCAGTAAGCTTAAAAATAAAATGGGGACACCAGGAAGAAAAACAGTATAAATGGAGATTGGATGATGCCACGATTAAGAAACAGGAAGATAGGGAAAATATAGCCGGAAAAATTGAAGAATTCTTCAGAATTAACGATGTAGAAGAAATAGAGGCAACAACCCTCTGGGAAGCACATAAAGGAGGAATATACGGGAGTATTGGTCAAGTATTAATAAGAGAAAAGCTTTATGGTTGAAACGTAAATTTTACATGGAGGGTGATAAAAATGGGAGACTCCTAGCGAGAGCTATAAAGAAAAAACAAATAAATAATAGTATATATAAATTGATAAAGGAGGATAAAAGCTACTGTAAGAATCAACAAGAAATGGCCCAACAATTTAACAAATTCTATAAAAAGTTATATAACTTAGAGACCTACCCCAGAGAGGAATCAACCTGGTCTAAGTATTTTAGGGAGGTTAATATAACCCAGGTTTCGGAGCAAGAAAACCAAAAACTAGATGAACCAATTCAAATACAGGAAATTCAAGACGCTATTGAGAGCTTACAAATTGGCAAAGCTCCAGGCCCAGATGGGTATACGGCCCAATACTACAAAAATTACAAAGACATCTTGGCACCCTTTTTGAAGGAGGTGTACGATTCAATAGATAAGGGAAAAAAAAATTCTAAAGAAATGCAGGAAGCAAGAATCATAGTGATCCCCAAACCAGAGAGAAACAAAGAGGAAGTGAAAAATTATAGACCAATTTCACTGTTAAACATTGATTTAAAAATATATGCTAAAATCATAGCCAACAGATTAAAGGTAATATTAGAACGAATCGTGCACCCAGATCAGGTAGGATTTGTCCAGAATAGGGAAGCAAGGGACAATATAATAAAAAATATCCACCTCTTAGAATATGCCCAAAGAGAAAAGATAGCATCATCATTCATTTCGGTCAATGCTGAAAAAGCTTTCGACCGAATTAGTTGGTCATTTTTAGAAAGCACCCTCAAGAGATTTAACATTAGCCCAGTAAGCATTAAAAGAATAATGGCATTATACACAGAGCCAACAGCTAGGATTATGGTAAATGGCGAATTATCAAATACATTTACCATACATAATGGAACCAGACAAGGGTGTCCCTTATCACCAACCTTATTTATTTTATCAATAGAAATATTGGCAGCCCACATTAGACAAAATGAGAGAATCAGAGGCATTAAAATCAGAGAGAGCGAATACAAAGTCTCATTGTTTGCAGATGATATCCTCCTGTCCCTGTCGGATCCAGCCAAGTCCATCAAAGAATTACTGGAAGAATTTAAGGTATTTGGAATATTGTCAAATTTTTTGGTTAATATAAATAAATCTGAAATAATGAATATTAAGAAGCAAGAAATAATGATGACAACACACCCATTTAAAGAGGTTGAAGCATTAAAATATTTAGGGGTTTATCTGACAAAAAGCATAGGAAAATTATATGCACTGAACTATGTTAACCTCAAGAACACTATAACAAAGGATCTTCTATCCTGGTACCCTAAAAGGATTTCATGGCTAGGGAGAATTAATATCATACAAATGAATGTCCTACCTAGATTTTTGTATGTTTTACAAGCTTTGCCCATTCCTATAGTAAGTAATTATATAGAAGATCTACAAAAAACAATAAACAATTATGTATGGGGAAAAATACATCCTAGAATAAGTAAAGAGACAATGTATAAGAAAAGAAAAGAGGGTGGGATGGGATTACCAAATCTAGCCAAATATAGATTGGCTACATTTTTACAAAGAGTTATAGAATGGCATACAAAAAAGGAAGTGAAAATATGGGTACAGTTGGAGGGAGAACTAATTGGTAGAAAAAGAATATGTAATCAATGCTGGGAAAACCCAAAGGATAGATCTCCCGAGATAGAGAATTATAGTATTATTAAGGAAACAGTTAAGATCTGGGACAAGATAAATAGGAAAAAAGTAACATTTCATCTATACCTTCCCCCCTCATAGATTTAGTGGAGAATAAAAAGTTTTTGGAGGGAAGCTTTAAAGGGGATAAGGAGGATAATAACTATAGAATAATAAACCTAACAGATAATAGGAAGCTAAGGTCCCAGGATGAATTACAAGAGAAGGGACTAAGAGGAGTAACAGATTGGTTCATATATACACAGGTTAACCATTATATAATGACAAATAAAGATAAGGATAAGTTATTAAGACCATTAACAAGAATGGAGAATTTGTGTAATATCAGTGGAAACCTAAAACATACCCTCTCTAAGGCTTACAGATTATTACAAGAGGAGGGGGAAGGGACACTGGCTTGTTTTAAAAAGTGGCAAATAGAATTAGAACAGGACATAGACTTAAAAGTCTGGAAAAATATATGCCAACAGACGGCAAAATCCTCGATATCAGCAAGAATGCTGGAACAAAATTTAAAGATACTAACAAGATGGTATCTCACACCAGTTAGAATCAAAAAAATATTTCCATATACACAAGAGAGTTGTTGGAGAAGGTGTGGGAACAAGGGCTCCTTATCCCATATAATGTGGTCCTGTCCACACATAAAGGTTTTTTGGAAAAGTATATTTCAAACTGTTGATATACAAGAGGATAGGACCAATCTGAATAACTTTCTTACGGCCATCTTAAATAATCCAAACCCTAAATGGGAAAAACCAAGAGCATATTTATATCAAATTATGCTTAATAGTGCAAAGAACTTAATACTTAAAAAATGGAAAACGTTAATAGTGCCCACAAGGGAAGAATGGATCAACAAAGTGAACGATAACCTAATGAGTGAAGAATACTTCTACATGAAAAATAATAGACAAGAAATATCCTTAGAAGCTAAGATAATATGGGAAAAGATAGCAAGGGAATCTCCATCTCCCCAAAGCAACATAGTAGATAAAGGGCTATAGAAAGAGTGAAAAGTAATAAAAGATAGAACCTAGTAATTACACGAAGAATAACGTAGTGTTTCTTATTGTGTTAGTAATGTCTTGTAACATGAGTAATGTTTTGTTATGTGTATATGTATTTTGTTAATAAAATTAAAAAATTATAAAAAAATAAATAAATACAAATGTACCTGTGAAATAAAACCTAACTTGTCTTACAGTTAAACCTAACATTACACTAAAATTAAATAAATTACATTAATTAAATACAATTAACTAAATTACAAAAAAATAAACACTAAATTACACAACATAAAAAAGAAATTATCAAATATTTTAAACTAATTACACCTAATCTAATAGCCCTATCAAAATAAAAAAGCCCCCCAAAATCTAAAAAACCCTAGCCTAAACTAAACTGCCAATAGCCCTTAAAAGGGCCTTTTGCGGGGCATTGCCCCAAAGAAATCAGCTCTTTTATCTGTAAAAAAAAAATACAAACAACCCCTCATCAGTAAATCACACCACCCACACAACCAAACCCCCCAAATAAAATCCTATCTGAAAAACCTAAGCTCCCCATTGCCCTGAAAATGGCATCTGGATGGGCATTGCCCTTAAAAGGGCATTTAGCTATTTTTCTGTGCTCAAACCCTAATCTAAAAATAAAACCCACCCAATAAACCCTTAATAAAACCTAACACTAACCCCCGAAGATCCACTTACAGTTTTTGAAGACCGGACATCCATCCTCATCAAGCCGGGAGAAGTCTTCATCCAAGCAGGCAGAAGTCCTCTAAGAAGCCGGGAGAAGTCTTCATCCAGGTGGCAAGAAGTCATCCTCCAGGTAGGCAGAAGTCTTCATCCAGACAGCATCTTCTATCTTCATCCTTCCGTCATGGAGCGGCTCCATCTTCAAGAGCATCCTCTTCTTTCGACTCCTCTTGAAGAATGAAGGTTCCTTTAAATGACATCATCCAAGATGGCATCCCTTGAATTACGATTGGCTGATAGAATTCAGAAATCAGCCAATCGTAATTAAAGGTTAAAAAATCCTATTGGCTGATGCAATCAGCCAGTAGGATTGAGCTCGCATTCTATTGGCTTTTCCAATCAGCCAATAAAATACGAGATCAATCCAATTGGCTGATTGCATCAGCCAATAGGATTTTTTACCCTTTAATTCCGATTGGCTGATAGAATTCTATCAGCCAATTGGAATTCAAGGGACACCATCTTGGATGACGTCATTTAAAGGAACCTTCATTCTTCAAGAGGAATCGAAAGAAGAGGATGCTCTGTGCCGGATGTCTTGAAGATGGAGCTGCTCCGCGTCGGAAGGATTCTGCCCGCCTGGAGGACAACTTCTTGCCGTTTGGATGAAGACTTCTCCTGGCTTTATTGAGGACTTCTTGCCGCTTGGATGAAGACTTTTCCCGGCTCCGTTGAGGATGGATGTCCGGTCTTCAAAAACTGTAAGTGGATCTTCAAGGGTTAGTGTTAGGTTTTTTTAATGGTTTATTATTGGGTGGGTTTTATTTTTAGATTAGGGACTTTGGGCAATGTAAAAGAGCTAAATGCCCTTTTAAGGGCAATGCCCATACAAATGCCCTTTTCAGGGCAATGGGGAGCTTAGGTTTTTTTTTAAGATAGATTTTTTTGGGTGGGTTGGTTGTGTGGGTGGTGGGTTTTACTGTTGGGGGGTTGTTTGTATTTTTTTTATAGGTAAAAGAGCTGATTTCTTTGGGGCAATGCCCCGCAAAAGGCCCTTTTAAGGGCTATTGGCAGTTTAGTGTAGGCTAAGTTTTTTTTTTTATTTTGCGGGGGCTTTTTTATTTTGATAGGGCTATTAGATCAGGTGTAATTAGTTTAAATATTTGATAGTTTATTTTTTATTTTGTGTAATTTAGTGGGTTTTTTTTTTAATTTAGTTAATTGTATTTAATTAATGTAATTTATTTAATTTGAGTGTAATGTTAGGTGTAACTTAGGTAAGGTTTTATTTTACAGGTAAATTTGTATTAATTTTAACTAGGTAGCTAGTAAATAGTTAATCACTATTTACTAACTATATTACTTAGTTAAAATAAATACAAACTTACCTGTAAAATAAAAATAAAACCGGCTAGATTAGTTTTGCGGTAACAGGGGTGCGGTGCTAACTTGCAGCTTATTCTCACCACTCACTTACCTGCAGCGCTGGTATTACGGGTTTTTATCAACCCAGCGTTAACAGGCAAGAAGTGAGCGTAGAGCAAAATTGAGCTCCACACTGCACTCCAATACCAGCGCTGCTTAAGTGATCGGTGAGCTGGTTATACGTGCTTGTGCACGATTTCCCCATAAAAATCAATGGGGAGAGCCAGCTGAGAAAAAAATCTAACACCTTCCAAAAAGCAGCGTAAAACTCAGTAAGGCAGCCCCATTGATTCCTATAGGGAAACCCATTTTATGTTTACACCTAACACCCTAACATGAACTCCGAGTCTAAACACCCCTAATCTTACACTTATTTACCCCTAATCTGCTGCCCCCAACATAGCCGACACCTACATTATACTTATTAACCCCTAATCTGCCTCTCCGGACATCGCCGACACCTTCATTATACTTATTAACCCCTAATCTGCTGCCCCCAACATCGCCGACACCTACATTATATTTATTAACCCCTAATCTGCCATCCCTAACATCGCCGCCACCTACCTACATTTATTAACCCCTAATCTGCCGCCCCCAACGTTGCAGCCACTATTCTAAATGTATTAACCCCTAAACCTAAGTCTAACCCTAACACCCCCTAACTTAAATATAATTAAAATAAATCTAAATAAAATTCCTATCATTACCTAAATTATTCCTATTTAAAACTAAATACTTACCTGTAAAATAAACCCTCAGCTAGCTACAATATAACTAATAGTTACATTGTATCTATCTTAGAATTTATTTTTATTTTACAGGCAAGTTTGTATTTATTTTAACTATGTAGAATAGTTACTAAATAATTATTAACTATTTACTAACTATCTAGTTAAAATAAATACAAATTTACCTGTAAAATCAAACCTTACCTAAGTTACACTAACACCTAACACTACACTATAATTAAATACATTAAATACAATTAAACAAATTAAATACAATTAGCTAAATTACAAAAAAAAACACTAAATTACAGAAAATAAAAAACAATTTACAAGATATTTAAACTAATTACACCTAATCTAAGAGCCCTATCAAAATAAAAAAGCCCCCCCAAAATAAAAAAACCCTAGCCTAAACTAAACTATCAATAGCCCTTAAAAGGGCCTTTTGCGGGGCATTGCCCCAAAGAAATCAGCTCTTTTACCTGAAAAAGAAATACAAACAACTCCCCCAACAGTAAAACCCACCACCCACACAACCAACCCCCCAAATAAAACCCTAACTAAAAAAAACTAAGCATTTGGGCATTTGGATGGGCATTGCCCTTAAAAGGGCATTTAGCTCTATTGCTGCCCAAAGCCCTAACCTAAAAATAAAACCCACCCAATACACCCTTAAAAAATCCTAACACTAACCCCTGAAGATCCACTTACCGGGAGAAGTCTTCATTCAAGCGGCAAGATGTCCTCAACAAAGCCGGCAGAAGTGGTCCTCCAGACGGGCAGAAGTGGTCCTCCAGACGTGCAGAACCAGACGGCATCTTCTATCTTCATCCTTCCGACGCGGAGCGGCTCCATCTTCAAGACATCGGGCACGGAGCATCCTCTTCAATTGACATCTGTTTGCTGAATGAAGGTACCTTTAAATGACGTCATCCAAAATGGCGTCCCTTAGATTCCGATTGACTGAAAAATCCTATTGGCTGATGCATTCAGCCAATAGGCTTGAACTTCAATCCTATTGGCTGATCCAATCAGCCAATAGGATTGAGCTCGCATTCTATTGGCTGTTCCAATCAGCCAATAGAATGCGAGCTCAATCCTATTGGCACAATCCTATTGGCGGTTCATGGGTTAATATGTTTATTCTAGTGGCGGCAATGTCCGGAGCGGCAGATTAGGGGTAATAATTTATTTTAGTGTTTGCGATGCGTGAGGGCCTTGGTTTAGGGGTTAATAGATAGTTTATGGGTGTTAGTGTACTTTTTAGCACTTTAGTTATTAGTTTTATGCTACAGCTTTGTAACATAAAACTCATAACTGCTGACTTTAAAATGCGTTAGGAATCTTGGCGGTAGAGGGTGTACCGCTCACTTTTTGGCCTCCCAGGACAAACTCGCAATACCGGTGCTATGCAAGTCCCATAGAAAAAAGCCTTTATGAAAATTACGTAAGTTGGTTTGCGGTAAGGCCAAAAAAGTGTGCGGTGCCCCTAAACCTGCAAGACTCATAATACCAGCGGGCGTAAAAAAGCAGCGTAATCTAGCCGTAAGATAGCTACAATGTAACTATTAGTTACATTGTAGTTAGCTTAGGTTTTATTTTACGGGTAAGTATTTAGTCTTAAATAGGTATTATTTACGTAATAATAGTAAGTTTTATTTAGATTTATTTTAATTAATATTAAAGTTAGGGGTGTTAGGGTTAGACTTAGGGTTAGGCTTAGGGGTTAATAACTTTAGTATAGTGGCGGCAGCATTGGGGGCAGCATATTAGGGGGTTAATAATATTTAACTAGTGTTTACGATGCACAAGTGTGGTGGTTTAGGGGTTATTTTGTTTATTATGTTGTAGTTATGGGCTGTATCGCTCACTTTTTGGCTGGACATGCAAACTTGTAATACCGGCGCTGTGGAAGTCCCATAGAAAAAGGACTTTTTAAAAAGTGCGGTAGTTACGTTGCATGACGGCAAAAAAAGTGTGAGTTACAGCTGTACCTACATGACTCGTAATAGCAGCGGTAGTGAAAAAGAGCCATAACGCTGCTTTTTCACTCATAACGCAAAACTCGTAATCTAGCCGAGTGTTAATAAAGAACAAAAAACAACTTAAAGGGACATGAAACCAAAAATTTTCTTTTATGATTTAGGTAGAACATACAATTTTAAACAATATTCCAGTTTACTTATATTATCAAATTTGCTTCAGTCTCTTGGTATTATTTGTTGAAGGAGCAGCAATGCACTACTGGTTTTCAACTGAACACATGGGTAAGCCAATGACAATTTGTATATGTATGCAGTAAATAATCAGCAGCTAGAACCTAGGTTCTTTGCTGCTCCTGAGCTTACCTAGATAAGCCTTTCAGAAAAGGATAACAAGAGAATCAAGCAAATTAAATAATAGAAGTAAATTGGAAAATTTTTCAAAATTGTATGCTCTATCTGAATCATGAAATTATTTTTTTCGGTTTCATGTCCCTTTAATAACAAACCTAAATGAGTTGTTGGTTGTGGGTATATTGTACATGTGTGTGTAGTGTGTTTTATTTTTATATATATATATATATATATATATATATATATATATATATATATATATATATATATATATATATATATATACTGTATATATATATATATATATATATATATATATATATATATATATATATATATATATATATAGTCATGGCCAAAAATATTGGCACCCCTGCATTTCTGTTAGATAATGCACCGCTTCGTCCAGAAAATTGTGTTTAGGCATTCTTATGTTTATTTCTTTTGTTTGCATTGGTATGACACAAAAAAGTGGAGGAAAAAAAGGCCAAATCTGACACATTCCACGCAAAACTCCAAAGATTGACAGGACAAAATTATTGGCACCTTCTCAAAAGTGTATGAAATAATTGCATTCCAAGTTTATGATGATCCTGTAATTTGTAATTAAACTCACCTGTATCAATTAACAGGTGCTGACAATAAAGAAATCACACCAGCAACCAGTTAAAATGGGGGGGAAATTAACTTAACCTTTGTGGAAAAGCATGGACAATCTGAAGGTTATAAGTCCATCTCCAGAGATCTTAATGTTCCTGTGTCCACTGTGCGCAACATTGTCAAGAAGTCTACAGCCCATGGCACTGTAGCTAATCTCCCTGGACGTGGATGAAAGAGAACATTGATCAAAGATTGCAACAAAGTATTGTTCAAAAGGGGATAAAGAAAATCCTTTTGGGAGAATGTGCTGTGGACAGACGAAACAAAATTACAGCTTTTATGTAAAGCCCATCATTCTACTGTTTTCAGAAAAATAAATAAGGCTTTTAAAGAAAATAATACAGTCCCTACAGTCAAACATGGTGGAGGTTCACTGATGTTTTAGGTTGCTTTGCTGCTTCAGGCACTGGATTACTTGACAGTGTGCATGGCATTATGAAATCTGAAGACTACCAAAGAATTCTGTGGTGCAATGTAGGGTCCAGTGTCAGAAAGTTGGGTTTTACAGAAGGACAATGACCCAAATCACACATCAAAAAGCACCCAGTAATGGTTTAAGACAAAGAGCTGGAGAGTACTGAACTGGCCAGCAATGAGTCCAGATCTCAATCCCATAGAGCACCTGTGGAGAGATCTCAAAACAGCGGTTGGGAAAAGGAACCCTTCCAATCTGAGAGACCTGGAGCAGTTGGCGAAAGAAGAGTGGTCCAAAATTCCAGTAGAGAGGTGTAAGAAACTCATTGATGGTTACAGAAAGCGATTGATATCAGTTATTTTTTCCAAGGGGTGTGCTACCAAATATCAAATTGACGGTGCCAATATTTTTGTCCAGTCCATTTTTAGAGTTTTGCGTGGAATGTGTCAGATTTGGCTTTTGTTTCTCCACATTTTTGTGTCATACCAATACAAACAAAAAAAATAAATAAACATGAGAATGCCTAAACATTTGTAATTGCAACAATTTTCTGGGCGAAGTGGTACATTATCTGACCGAAATTCAGGGATGCCAATATTTGTGGCCATGATTGTATATATAAAATACTGTAAAATACTATATTACGTATTTAAAGTAATTCTGCTATTAAAATATATGTGTTTTTAACTTTTGGTGTGTTCTTTTCTTCTTAGGAAGAAGATTTCTTCTACTGGATATTAATATCCCATAGAAGACAGTATCCTAAGCTTTTTTGTTTTACCAAAGTGCATTTTTTCAGCTTTGCACCATATAAGACATGTTTTTTTTTAATTTAAGGCTTTTTTAATATTGTATTTTTTTAGCCTTTACAAGTTTTCACTCTACTGTAAGTGTTTTAGTTCTAATAACACAACCTCACCGTACCAAACATGTTAAATATTAATAATCGGCCAGATTACGAGTTGAGTACAAACGTTAAGGTGAGCAATATCGGGTTTTTTGCATTAGTTTGCGCGCAAGTTAAATTGCGCTGGTATTACAATTTGAAACAAAACGAAATCGCTTGAGCGCAATTGAAGTTAATGTTTGTTAGCAAGTTCTCAGAGCTGCGATTAACTGTTTTGCAAAACAAAAAAGTGTCACTAACACATCAAAAAATACATTACAAAGTACAGTTACACTCATAATAACAACTAAGAATTTATTTATTTTTTAAATGACACACAAAAGTTATAAGTTCTCAGGTGTACATATGCATCTTTAAAGATGTACTGTATATGTATGTATATATAAATGTCTATATATAAATATTCAAAAATTGTGGAAGAAAAACAAAAAACCAGAACCTATCTTTATACAAAGACACAGGAATTTTTTCTCTGGTAAACTTATGTATATGTATACCGAATGACTCAGGGTCAGCTGAAATCAGACGTGGTGCAGACCCCTCAAAATTGTATTTAATCCAGTACTTTATAGATAAGAGAAAAAGGTAGAGCTATATGAGATACCATAACTAAAGTAGGGGATTTCAGCACTCAATTTATTACCCATTTAATCTAATTTCTTAGAAATGTAAGACTGCAGAGCAGCACAAAATCCAAAAAATGAACTGCACATGCACAGACCTTACCACATGCAAACAGTTTATTGCAAAAAATTACTAACAAAAACAGCTAGAAATTACTTATTATCTCTAGAATACACCACTGCAGTGGATTATAAATAAAGCATATCAAACATATTGGTAAGTCATCACAGATATATGAAAACATATGCAGCAAGCAAAGGTTGGAAACATGCAATTTATACAATTTATAAATTCCTAACTCACAATTGTACTTGAGTAAACATTCATAAAAGTTCCTCTATGATGAATAAAGAACAAAGTCCTTTTTACAGACCATATAAGTCCTTGATAGAGGAAATCAGATGTTTCAGTTAGTAGCAATTTGTATCAACTTTGTAATCCAACTGAATGAACCATTTTGCAAACATATCTTCAATGATTTATGTTAACCGAGGTAAAAGCGTCCTCTATTGTTAACTAAAACTTGAAACTTGTACAGCTTGATAGCAGATAAACCATCTTTCAGTGGTGAAAAACAGATATAATGAAACAGACCTGTGTATAAGTATCGCAGCAACATCCGAGAAAACAAAGTCACAGGGCTATTAGCAAACGGACCGGGACATGAGCCTCCGACATCCTTATCTCACCTCTCACAACCGCGTCTCCCTGCTCACTGGGGACACAAACTTGCAGGTGAATTCTTTGCCTCTGTGCATAAACCGTTTCCAAGCGGTTTATAGGAACCACTTGATTACCGCAAGATCCAGGCTTGCTTCTTCAGTTAGGGTTTGAATTTCCCGGGCAGGCTCAGGCCAACTGCTTGTTTCACAGGTGCAATGATAGCTGCTTTTTAGAAAGGTCGACGCGCGTTTCGCCCCATAATGCTGCGCGAAACAGGGGCCTCGTCAGGACTGTCAATCTCCTCAAATTTTTGGCTTTTATTGCAACACCATTGAAATGGAAGGTGTTATCTTAGCCAATCAAATAGCTATTTATACACATCCCTTTAAAATCTTAGACCGAACAATCCAGTCTATCTTAAAGATTAATTCAATGGTTACCAATACATAAATTGATACAATTTGGCCTACAATATTGTGAAGAAACATTTTGGTTAGCAACTTACTTACAAGAAACTTTGATTGCATGCGAAAAAATCTAATGCACGTTGCAGCTCAACCAAACTTTATTTCACTGGTTATCTATACCTAGACAAATAGAATTTACATAAATCCCAAATTTACTTGAATTCTATAAATCTGGAATAGTCTTAAAACTTTTAGAATAGTTACAAAGGTTACTGTGGAGGTAAACTTTGACATAAAGACCCATAGCTTTGAAACAAACTAAAGAGAAAATAGAAATTATAATTAATAAGATTTTTCTAAAAATAACTAATAGTGTTGCAGCTTCTGAAGAGGACACACTCATTTATGTTTTATCTATTTACAAAAGAAATGGAGATCTGAATCTCCAGGTTTGTAAGTCATTCTGTGAACCTTTAATTTTATTTTAAAAAAAGATGCATATTCAATCCTTTTGTTTAAACCAAAAGGTGACACCGTATTTAACATAAAGGTCCATCTTGCTTCCTTTTTTAATAAACAATTATCCTCATCTCCACCTCTTCCATTTGTTATTCCTCTATCAATCCCTACAAAATTTAAAGAAACAGTACTACTATTATGAGCCTCCTTAAAATGACGAGCTACACTTGTATCCCTCCCGTAGAGGATGTCATCTCTGTGCTCCTGTACCCTGTCCTTGAATAAACGTTTTGTTTTACCAACATAGAACAGGGGACAGGAGCACCCCAAAAGATAAACAACTCCCACTGAGTTACAATTTGAAAAGCATCTAATAGTATAATTTTTACCTGTATTGGCTGAAAATGTTTTGCTTTTAAGCAAATAGGGACAATAGACACAATGTCCACAAGGAAAGCTTCCTTTCACTTGTTGTTTAGTTAACCAGTTTGTAACTGGTTCAGACCGAACAAACCTGCTTCTAACTTATCTTTAAGATTAGGAGATTTTTTTGCGGTCAATAGTGGTCTATTTCCTACTTTATCTGCAATTTTGTCATCTAGGGTTAATAAATGCCAATTTTGAGATAGAATATTTCTAACACTTTGCCATTGGCAATTAAATGTAGTAATAAATCTGATATTGTTCTCAGATTTTGTTTCTTTTTGAGTATATAGGAGGTCTTGACGGTTTAGCTTACTTACTTTGTTTAGAGTTTTTTTAACCAGGTTATGAGAATAACCTCTTTCAATGAAGCGTTTACACATTTTCTCAGCATGGTAGTTGAATTTAGTATTTGAAGAACAGTTTCTTTTTAATCTCAACAATTGACCATATGGAATGCCTTTTTTCAAGGGCTCTGGATGCCCACTCGAGGCTTCCAACAAATTATTGGTTGCCGTATCTTTACGAAAATTTTCAGTTGAAATACGGCTACCTTCCTTTTTGATACAGATGTCTAAAAAGGGTAATTCCTTATTACTATAGGAATAGGTAAGAAAAATGTTACGATCATTCTTATTTAACTCAGAAATGAAGTCATGTAGGCAGGTCAGGGGGCCATCCCATAGAATGAAAATGTCATCCACAAACCTAATCCATAGAGACACATGGGAATCAAAAGTCTTACTATGTTGATCAAAGACATCCAACTCCCATGCTCCCAAATGGAGACACGCATAAGTTGGCGCACATACTGCACCCATAGCTGTCCCCCTGACCTGCCTATATACTGAGTTATCAAACTGAAAAACATTATTCTCAAGAATGAAATGTAGGAGTTTTATGACAAAGGCCGTATGCATGTCACTGCTTGATCCCCTACTTTCTAAAAAAAGTTTACAAGCACTAATTCCTTTCTCATGTGGTATAGATGAATAAAGACTTTCTACATCTAAAGAGACTAGGATAGTGTTTGGGGAAACAGTTAGGTCGTCTAATTTCCTCAAAAGGTCTGGAGTGTCTTTTACATAAGAGGGGAGAGATAGGAGGTAGGGTCTTAAAAAGAAGTCAACATATTGTCCAATGTGTTCGCTGATGCCGCCAATCCCAGACACAATGGGTCGCCCCTGGGGGATGTGTCTTACTTTTGTGAATTTTAGGGATAATATAAAATGATGGCATAACCGGACACACTGGATTCATAAATTTGAACTCATCTGGAGAGATTAGACCTTCCATCTTGGCCTCTTGTAAGATTCTACTTAATTTTGACTTCATTTGATTGATAGGATTTCTAGGGAGTTTCTCATATTGCAATTTATCTGATAACTGTCTTTTAACTTCGTTTAGGTAAAAAGACTCATCTAATAGAACCAGATTTCCGCCCTTATCGGCTGGCTTAAAAATAACCCCTTTTGCAGAGTTCAGCTCCTTTAAAGCTTGTCTTTGTTTTGCTGTTAGATTATCTGCCCATATCCAATCATCTGGCAATTTTTTTAATTTGTTTTTCAACAGCTTTTACAAACAGTGACACTGCTGGAACCTGTGCTATAGAGGGCATGAAAGTAGATTTCAATTTAAAATTGGTTCTAAAAGTAGGGTTAGATCCAATAATGGCCTCACTCTCTTCATTTTCTGACAAGAATGATGTTAATATCTTTAAAGTTTCCTCATCATTTTGTTGCTCAGAATGCTGGAACATAGTGTAATGTAACACTATTTTTCTGGCAAAAAGGTGAAGGTCCTTAATTAGATCAAACTTATTTAATTTGTTTGTGGGACAAAAGGATAAACCTTTCTTTAACACTTCAATATGAGTCAAATTTAGCCTAAACGAAGAAAGATTAATTATCTGCAATTCATCTGTAACTGTGTTTGGAACTAATAACCCTGATAGGGTCTTCTGCGTGGTCTCCCTCTGCTCCTGTACCCTTGTCTCAAATTCTCTCCTCTCCCTCTCTGATTTCGTTGGGGATACCTCCGTTCTAATAGATTCAAATTTCTGTTCTCTCCACCTCTTCCTCCCACCCCTCCTCCTTCTCCTCCTCTTTGTTCCAAACCCTGAGACCCAGGTGTTCCATCGTTTTTTGACGCCCTTTCTGAATCAGTTTCAATATCAGACATATCAGTACCTGAATCATATGATCCTCTATCAAACTTGTAGACATAAACCTTTTTGTTCACATAGTCTTCTTGATCTCTGTGTAATTTTCTACATTTCCTCAACTTAATATCTGCTTGCAACTTTGAAATATGAGTTTTCATTTCCTCATTCAGTTTGCCAAAATTAGGGTCACCATCAAATTTATTTACCACCTCCAAAGCTTTCTCAACATCATCTTTCAGTTTTTCTAGTCTCTTATCATTCCTTTTTTATAAGCATTTCAATCATACTTAGGGCAAATGTTGATAATTTCTCATTCCATTCATCCAGGAACTCCAAGTCACCTTCTTCCTCTCTTGCATTGAAGCCTGGGTCTAAGAATAATCGTAGACCTCTAGGCACAATTCTTTTTTCAACATAGTTAGCTAAGCTAGAATTTTCAGCCCTAACTTTTACTTGTTTTGCAATACAGTTCTTATATTTCTTAAAAGCATTAAACACATTTGTTTCCAAATCACTGCTCTCTAAATTAGTATTAGTTAGGGATTCTTTTAGCTCAGCTTCCCATAGTTCATCTGAAAGGGTAAAGGCCATGTTTGGATGGATTCTATGCTCCGCCACAGTCAATACATAAATGGGTTAATATTAAACAATAATATTAAACAATCTTAGTTGTTTACAGTTTCTCTATTCCACTGCTATCTGCTATCAAGCTGTACAAGTTTCAAGTTTTAGTTAACAATAGAGGATGCTTTTACCTCGGTTAACATAAATCATTGAACATATGTTTGCAAAATGGTTCATTCAGTTGGATTACAAAGTTGATACAAATTGCTACTAACTGAAACATCTGATTTCCTCTATCAAGGACTTATATGGTCTGTAAAAAGGACTTTGTTCTTTATTCATCATAGAGGAATTTTTATGAATGTTTACTCAAGTACAATTGTCAGTTAGGAATTTATAAATTTTATAAATTGCATGTTTCCAACCTTTGCTTGCTGCATATGTTTTCATATATCTGTGATGACTTACCAATATGTTTGATATGCTTTATTTATAATCAACTGCAGTGGTGTATTCTAGAGATAATAAGTAATTTCTAGCTGTTTTTGTTAGTAATTTTTTGCAATAAACTGTTTGCATGTGGTAAGGTCTGTGCATGTGCAGTTCATTTTTTGGATTTTGTGCTGCTCTGCAGTCTTACATTTCTAAGAAATTAGATTAAATGGGTAATAAATTGAGTGCTGAAATCCCCTACTTTAGTTATGGTATCTCAAAATGTCTATATATGTGTACATACGGTATGTATTTATATGTGTATACATGTATTACAGATGTATATACACAAATAAATAATACATTTGTTACATATATAGACAAACAGTATCTCACAAAAGTGAGTACACCCCTCACATTTTTGTAAATATTTTATTATATCTGTTCATGTGACAACACTGAAGAAATGACACTTTGCTACAATGTAAAGTAGTAAGTGTATAGCCTGTATAACAGTGTAAATGTTCTGTCCCCTCAAAATAACTCAACACACAAGCCAATACTGTCATTAATGTCTAAACCGTTGGGCAAGAAAAGTCAGTACACCCTAAGTAGAAATGTCCAAATTGGGCCCAATTAGCCTTTTTCTCTCCACGGTTTTATGTGACTCGTTAGTGTTACAAGGTATCAGGTGTGAATGGGGAGCAGGTGTGTTAAATTTGGTGTTATCGCTCTCACACTCTCTCATACTGGTCACTGGAAGTTAAACATGGCACCTCATGGCAAATAACTCTCTGAGGATCTGAAAAAAAGAGTTGTTGCTCTACTTAAGATGCCCTAAGGCTATAAGAAGATTGCCAAGAAACTTGAAACTGAGCTGAAGCACGGTGGGCAAGACCATACAGCGGTTTCACAGGACAGGTTCCACTCAGAACATGCCTCGCCGATGGTCGACCAAAAGAAGTTGAGTGCATGTGCTCAGTGTCATATACAGAGGATGTTTTTGTGTAATAGACGTATGAGTGCTGTCAGCATTGCTGGAGAGGTTGGATGGGAGGTGGGGGGGTTCAGCCTGTCAGCGCTCAGATCATACACCGCACACTGCATCAAATTGGTCTGCATGGCTGTTGTCCCAGAAGGAAGCCTCTTCTAAAGATGATGTACAAGGAAAGCCCGTAAACAGATTGCTGAAGACAAGCAGGACTAAGGACATGGATTACTGGAACCATATCCTATGGTCCAATGAGACCAAGATTAACTTATTTGGTTCAGATGGTGTCAATCGTGTGTTGCCAGGGCCGGCGCTTGTGTAAGGCAGTATAGGCAACTGCCTTAGTGCGCCCCAGCCGAAGTGGATCATGATCTGCCGCCCTGAAGCGTGGGTGTGACAGTGAGGGATGCCTGGGGACACAAGTGGGACTTAAAAATGTAATGTTATAAATCATATTAGTATTCATTTTATTAACGGCTAACCGGGGCTAAGAGTGGCTGCAACAGTGCGACTTACTTCCTCCTACAGACTGACCTATACTAAATCAACGGCTTAGTTAATTGGCTCATTTGGCTGGTTTAGATAGAATGTGGGCGCGCACAGCGTGTTGTGATAGTGGAGGCGGAGCTTACTTGAAGTTGTGCGGCTGTGCTGCTTGTGCTGCCTGGCCTGCCTAAGCCTACTCTGACTATCTGAGAGGGAAATCATGTGGGAATCGGGAAGGGATGCCTGGCTCCACGTGACTGAGAGTCGACTCCTCTGCAGCACCACTCTAGGAAAATGAAATGAGAATGTGAGGAGAGGGCCAGACCGCAGCGGCAGACGAGTCAAAGTACTGAAGTAAGACAGTGAGGTAGGAATGGTGGCGCACTGGTGCGGCGGGGGTCACTGAGGGCTGTTGGGCAGGGGAGAAATTGAAAATATGCAGTCTGTGCAGCAGGGTGCTTGTGGGTGTATGACATAGAAAAAATTCAGTTGTGTTGTAAGTGAGGACTCGGTGGAGGTGACAATTGTGAGTCTGTAGAGGAGTGGTGGACTGTCTGTAACACAGCCAGAGCGGGCCAGCCAGACAGGGCCAACGGCGGCACTGCAGTGTGATTGTGGGCATCACATGAAAAGAGAAGGGTTAGCCATCTATAGGAGGTATTATTCCATGATCCAATAGTAAGAGCAAGGGAAAAGCAGCTGCCTTCAATCAAAAAACTTTATAAAACCTGGTGGGATAGGGAAATGATCAGGATTAGGAGGGTTTCTGTTTGCTGTCTCTGCATGCACTGCATTTTACTACCCAGTTGTATATTAATCTCTTGCTTCATGTGTGTGGTCACAAGAATGTGAGAGAAATAGCTGTTTTATTCTTTTAAAAGCTGTATTTTTTTCCAAAATGTCATATTTAAATTGGACACAGAAAAGTTAGTTGTTTTTTTTAATTATTGATAAGGTATTACAAAGAAACAGAATAAAAAAAATAACCTAAGTAAATAAAAAAAATCTAATATTTTAGATAAATACTTCTCCTTGCCTACAGATCCTACACTGTGTTTCCCTTCTCAAAAACTCTATGGGGCTTTTTTCTGAAGCTGTCAACAAATTGAATTTCTAAATATAGATCTTGAGTGTGATTGCGTCAAGTTGAATGCAAAAAAACAGCAAGCAAGAGGATGATGAATTTGAAGGCACTATTGATGCAAACCATCAAATGTATTATGTTTTCCATCCAAATGGTACCTAAAGTTCCTTTCATTTCACAAGTAAACAGAAAATGTCAAGAACCTTAGGGCAGCTTAAAGGGACAGGAAACCCCAATTTTCCTTCACAATTCGGATAGAACATATAATTTAAAACAACTTTCCAATTTACTTCTATTGTCAATTTTGCTTTATTCTCTTGTTATCCTTTGCTGAAGGAACATCATTGCACTACTGTCAGCTAGCTGAACACATCTATTTACTCAATCATCTATTTACTCAATCACAAGAGACAAATGTGTGCAGGCACCAATCAGCAGCAGCTCCCACTAGTGTAGGATATGTGCATATTCATTTTCAACAAGTGTTAACAAGAGAACGAAGCACATTTGAAAATATAAATTAATGCAAGTGTTGTGCTAACTGCAGCGCAAGTGCGGTATGGTTTTTGTTAGGCTCCTGCAAGCGTTTTCAGTCTCGCTAGCCTCAATAGTCCTTATGTTTGTTAGATATTATTTAATATTGGGATTATATTGTCGGGGGGGGGTTATGGTGTCATGATGGGGGCGGCAAAATCCATCTTCGCCTGTGTAGACAAAAATCCTTGCACCGGCCCTGTGTGTTGCGGCAACCAGTTGAGGAGTACAAAGACGAATGTGTCTTGCCTACAGTCAAGCATGGTGGTGGGAGTGTCATGGTCTGGGCCTGCATGAGTGCTGCCGGCACTGGGGAGCTACAGTTGATTGAGGTAACCATGAATGCCAACATGTACTGTGACATACTGAAGCAGAGCATGATCCCTTCCCTTCAGCGAATGAGCTGCAGGGCAGTATTCCAACATGATAACGACCCCAAACACACCTCCAAGACGACCACTGCCTTGCTAAAGAAGCTGAGGATAAAGGTGATGACTGGCCAAGCATGTCTCCAGACCTAAACCCTATTGACCATCTGTGGGGCATCCTCAAATGGAAGGTAGTGAAAAGCTCTGTGATGTCGTCATGGAGGAGTTGAAGAGGACTCCAGTGGCAACCTGTAAAGCTCTAGTGAACTCCATGCCTAAGAGGGTTAAGGAAGTTCTGCAAAATAATGGTGGCCACACAAAATATTGACACTTTGGGCCCAATTTGGACATTTCCACTTAGGGGTGTACTCACTTTTGTTGCCAATGGTTTAGACATTAATGGCTGTGTGTTGAGTTATTTTGAGGGGACAGCAGATTTACACTGTTATACAGGCTGTACATTCACTACTTTACATTGTAGGAAAGTGTCATTTCTTCAGTGTTGTCACATGAATAGGTATAATAAGATATTCACAAAAAAATGTGAGGGGTGTACTCACTTTTGTGAGATACTGTATGTATATATATATATATATATATATATATATATATATTATATATATATATATTTATATATATATAATATATATATGTGTTTAAATAGGTTGCCAGTTTAAGGTAATAGTGTCTTTGCTACTAAGTATTAATTGGGCCCCTTATGAATCATGTATAGACCCAATTAGTGCACGGTAATCTAAAAATGATAATTTGTACAAATAAAGGATTATAAGTAGATTAAACAGTAGTACAGTATATATATATATATATATATATATACTATATATATATATATTATATATAGTATATATATATATATATATATATATATATATATATATATATAATTGCATTGGAGCCATTTGCAGTTAAGTAGATGAAAGCATGTAAAATCATATTTATGCAATATTCCTATTTTAAATAAAGTGTTAACTGTAAATATTTCACATTGCAATGTTCTGCACATAGCAGAATATGTTCTAAGTATTTGTAGATATTCCTATATATATATATATATATATATATATATATATATATATATATATATATATATCCCTATAAACCCTGTTCCAAATTATTATGCAAATTATATTTCAGTGTCACAAAGATTAAATATTTTTTTTTTCAGTTTAACTCATGGATGGCATTGTGTCTCAGGGCTTTTTTGATTACTGAAAACAATCTCGGACACCTGTGATAATTAGATTGCCAAGTGAGCCCAATTAAAGGAAAAACTACTAAAGGAGGGTGTTCCACATTATTAAGCAGAGCACCATTTTCAAGCAATATGGGGAAGAAAAAGGTTCTCTCTACTGCCGAAAAGAGTGAAATAGTTCAATGCCTTGGACGAGGTATGAAAACATTAGATATTTCACGAAAACGTAAGCGTGATCATCGCACTATTAAGAGATTTGTGGCTGATTCAGTGCACAGACTGGTTCGTGCAGATAAAGGCACATTAAGGAAGATTTCTGCCAGATCCATGCATCTGATCAAGAGAGCAGCTGCTAAAATATCATTACATAGCAGCAAACAGATATTTGAAGCTGCTGGTGCCTCTGGAGTCTCACGGACATCAAGGTGTAGAGTCCTCCAGATTCTTGCAACTGTGCATAAACCTTCCATTCGGCCACCACTAACCAATGCTCACAAGCAGAAACGGTTGCATTGGGCAGAAAAATACATAAAGACTAATTTTC
The DNA here is from genome assembly GCF_027579735.1 of Bombina bombina. NCBI lineage: Eukaryota > Metazoa > Chordata > Amphibia > Anura > Bombinatoridae > Bombina > Bombina bombina. Next base: position 1,235,751,490 of record NC_069500.1, on the reverse strand, counting down.
AAACAGTCCTGTTCACTGATGAGTGCCGTGCAACCCTGAATGGTCCAGATGGATGGAGTAGTGGATGGTTGGTGGGCGGCCACCCTGTTCCAACAAGGCTGCGACGTTAGTAAGGCGGTGGTGGAGTCATGTTTTAGGACGGAATGATGGAAAGAGAGCTGGTCGGCCCCTTTAGGGTCCCCGAAGGTGTGAAGATGACCTCTGCAAAGTATGTGGAGTTCCTGACTGATCACTTCCTTCCCTGGTACAGAAGGGAGAACTATGCTTTCCGTAATAAAATCATCTTCATGCATGACAATGCACCATCTCATGCTGCAAAGAATACCTCTGCATCAATGGCTGCTATGGGGATAAAAGGAGAGAAAGTCATGGTGTGACCTCCATCCTCCCCTGACCCTCAATCCTATTGAGGAACCTTTGGAGCATCCTCAAGCAAAAGATCTATGAGGGTGGGAGGCAGTTTACATCCAAACAGCAGCTCTGGGAGGCTTTTCTGACATCTTGCAAACAAATTCAAGCAGAAACTGTTCAAAAACTCACCAGTTCAATGGATGCAAGACTTGTGAAGCTGCTATCAAATAAGGGGTCCTATGTTAAAATTTAACGTGACCTGTTAAAATGTTTAAAAAGTTTAAAATGTGTTCAAAGTTTGATTGAAATAACTTTTGATTTCAGTAAATATGCTGCAAACACAACAAATGACAATTTTCAGTTCTTTACAACTTATAAAGTGTTTTGAAAATTACTGTGCGTAATAATTTGGAACAGTGCATTGTAAGTTTTTTATCATTAGGAGGTTTGTTCAATAAATTTGAATTGTACTCTTAATAGTTGATAACATGAGAATTATGCTGACTGTTGTTTACATCAATTATTTAGGTAAATGAGAAAGATATCATTGGCATAATAATTTGAAACAAGGTGTATATTATATATATATATATATATATATATATATATATACTGTATATATAGGAATAGATATATATTGTACCAAAAAACATTATATATATATATATATATATATATATGTATGTATTTATGAATAAATAGAACATATTCTGCTATGTGCAGAACATTGAAATGTGAAATATTCATATTTTCATGTAGGGTTAGAGCACATGAGAATATCGATCGTGTTTGCGCTCGAGTAGGGTGTTAGGTTTTTTACCCACTTTTTTTGCTCTAATTACTTCTATGGGGGAATGGGTTATTGAGTGAGTTATATTGTAATTTTTGCACTCGTCGGGTTAGTGCGAGAGCGATAACTTTTTACTTTCAACTTGTAATACCAGCGCAACCCAACGCACAAAAAGTTTTCTTCTAGCGCAATTAGCGCTCTAGTGAAAGCGCTAAATAGTGCTCCACTCGTAATCTGACACAATGGCCTCTAGTTATCAAGCCGTCAACCTCAAATACGCTGGAATTCCGCAGCGCATTTGTGGTGAGGCGGATTCGCCTAAGTTATCAAGCCCTATTGCCCGGCAAAAGTAGAATTTTGTGACGTAAACTTCGATCCGCTGGACTCAGTCCGACACAGATCAATTCTTACGTCACTCCAGATGTTCCGAACGCAAGTTCGGCACAATCTGACTACTTTTGAAAGTAATCAAATGACTACCAGGTACGCTCTGCACTTTTCCGGCCCAGCGTACCTGGTTTTCAATCCACTGCCCTGGAGGCGGCGGATCCCATAGGAATCAATGGGAGTCTGACCATAGCGAAAGCTCATGTTCGCTGCTGCCCGATATCCCATTGATTCCTATGGGAGATGTCTGCACCTAACACCCTAACATGTACCCTGAGTCAAAACACCCCTAATCTGCCCCCCTACACCGCCGCCACCTATATTAAACATGGTAACCCCTAAACCGCCGCTATCGGAGCCCACCGCCACTCTAATAAACTTATTAACCCCTAAACCGCCGCTCCCGGACCCTGCCCCAACAATAATAATTATATTAACCCCTAAACCTAAGTCTAACACTAACCCTAACACCCTCCTAGCTTACATATTAATTAAATAAATCTAAATAAATATTACTCTTATTAAATTAGTTATTCCTATTTAAAACTAAATACTTACCTATAAAATAAACCATAATTATAGCTACAATATTACTAATAATTATATTGTAGCTATTTACAGGCAAATTTTAATTTATTTTAACTAGGTACAATAGCTATTAAATAGTTATTAACTATTTAATAGCTACCTAGATAAAATAAAGTCAAATTTACCTGTAAAATAAAAACTAACCTAAGTTACAATTACACCTAACACTACACTATCATTAAATAAATTAAATTAATTAACTACAAGTAGCTACAATTAAATACAATTAAATAAACTAACTAAAGTACAAACCCCCCCCCACTAAATTACAGAAAATAAAAAAAGATTACAAGAATTTTAAACTAATTACACCTAATCTAAGCCCCCTAATAAAATTAAAAAAAATAATAATAAAAGTCCCTACCCTATACTACATTACAAAGTACCAGCTCTTTTACCAGCCCTTAAAAGGGCTTTTGCGGGGCATGCCCCAAAGTAATCAGCTCTTTTGCCTGTAAAAAAAAATACAACTCCACCCAACATTAAAACTCACCACCCACATACCCCTACTCTAACCTACCCAAACCCCCCTTAAATAAACCTAACACTACCCGCCTGAAGATCTCCCTACCTTGAGTCATGTTCACCCAGCCGGGCCGAAGTCATCATCCAAGGGGCGCTGAAGATGTCTTCCATCCGATAGAAGTCTTCATCCAAGGGGCGCTGAAGAGGTCTTCCATCCGATAGAAGTCTTCATCCAGGCGGTCTTCAATCTTCATCCATCCGGAGCGGAGCCATCTTCAAAGCAGCCGACGCAGAGCCATCCTCTTCCACCGACGCCTACTCACCGAATGAATATTCCTTTAAGTGACATCATCCAAGATGGCGTCCCTCGAATTCGATTGGCTGATAGAATCCTATCAGCCAATCGGAATTTAAGGTAGGAAAAATCTGATTGGCTGATCCAATCAGCCAATCAGATTTAGCTCACATTCTATTGGCTGATCGGAACAGCCAATAGAATGCGAGCTCAATCTGATTGGCTGATTTAGATCAGCCAATCGGATTGAACTTCAATCTGATTGGCTGATTGAATCAGCCAATCAGATTTTTCCTACTTTAATTCCGATTGGCTGATAGGATTCTATCAGCCAATCGGAATTCGAGGGACGCCATTTTGGATGACGTCACTTAAAGGAATATTCATTCGGCGAGTAGGCGTCGTTGGAAGAGGATGGCTCCGCACCGGCTGCTTTGAAGATGGTTCCACTGGATGAAGACTTCTATCGGATGGAAGACCTCTTCAGTGCCCCTTGGATGAAAACTTCTATCGGATGGAAGACATCTTCAGCGCCCCTTGGATGATGACTTCGGCCCGGCTGGGTGAACACCACTCAAGGTAGGGAGATCTTCAGGGGGTTAGTGTTAGGTTTATTTAAGGGGGGTTTGGGTGGGTTAGAGTAGGGGTATGTGAATGTTGAGGGGGGTTGTATTTTTTTTTACAGGCAAAAGAGCTGATTACTTTGGGGCATGCCCCGCAAAAAGCCCTTTTAAGGGCTGGTAAAAGAGCTGGTTACTTTGTAATGTATTATAGGGTAGGGACTTTTATTATTTTGGTTTTTTTTTTATTAGGGGGCTTAGATTAGGTGTAATTAGTTTAAAATTCTTGTAATCTTTTTTTATTTTCTGTAATTTAGTGGGTTTTTTTGTACTTTAGTTAGTTTATTTAACTATATTTAATTGTAGCTACTTGAAGTTAATTAATTTAATTTATTTAATGATAGTGTAGTGTTAGGTTTAATTGTAACTTAGGTTATGATTTATTTTACAGGTAAATTTGACTTTATTTTATCTACGTAGCTATTAAATAGTTAATAACTATTTAATAGCTATTGTACCTAGTTAAAATAAATTTAAATTTGCCTGTAAAATAAAAATAAATCCTAAAATAGCTACAATATAATTATTAGTAATATTGTAGCTATATTAGGGTTTATTTTATAGGTAAGTATTTAGTTTTAAATAGGAATAACTAATTTAATAAGAGTAATATTTATTTAGATTTACAGTGAGTGCAGAATTATTAGGCAAATTAGTATTTTGACCACATCATCCTCTTTATGCATGTTGTCTTACTCCAAGCTGTATAGGCTCGAAAGCCTACTACCAATTAAGCATATTAGGTGATGTGCATCTCTGTAATGAGAAGGGGTGTGGTCTAATGACATCAACACCCTATATCAGGTGTGCATAATTATTAGGCAACTTCCTTTCCTTTGGCAAAATGGGTCAAAAGAAGGACTTAGGCTCAGAAAAGTCAAAAATAGTGAGATATCTTGCAGAGGGATGCAGCACTCTTAAAATTGCAAAGCTTCTGAAGTGTGATCATCGAACAATCAAGTGTTTCATTCAAAATAGTCAACAGGGTCGCAAGAAGCGTGTGGAAAAACCAAGGCGCAAAATAACTGCCCATGAACTGAGAAAAGTCAAGCGTGCAGCTGCCAAGATGCCACTTGCAACCAGTTTGGCCATATTTCAGAGCTGCAACATCACTGGAGTGCCCAAAAGCACAAGGTGTGCAATACTCAGAGACATGGCCAAGGTAAGAAAGGCTGAAAGACGACCACCACTGAACAAGACACACAAGCTGAAATGTCAAGACTGCGCCAAGAAATATCTCAAGACTGATTTTTCTAAGGTTTTATGGACTGATGAAATGAGAGTGAGTCTTGATGGGCCAGATGGATGGGCCCGTGGCTGGATTGGTAAAGGGCAGAGAGCTCCAGTCCAACTCAGATGCCAGCAAGGTGGAGGTGGAGTACTGGTTTGGGCTGGTATCATCAAAGATGAGCTTGTGGGGCCTTTCCGGGTGAGGATGGAGTCAAGCTCAACTCCCAGTCCTACTGCCAGTTTCTGGAAGACACCTTCTTCAAGCAGTGGTACAGGAAGAAGTCTGCATCCTTCAAGAAAAACATGATTTTCATGCAGGACAATGCTCCATCACACGCGTCCAAGTACTCCACAGCGTGGCTGGCAAGAAAGGGTATAAAAGAAGAAAATCTAATGACATGGCCTCTTTGTTCACCTGATCTGAACCCCATTGAGAACCTGTGGTCCATCATCAAATGTGAGATTTACAAGGAGGGAAAACAGAACACCTCTCTGAACAGTGTCTGGGAGGCTGTGGTTGCTGCTGCACGCAATGTTGATGGTGAACAGATCAAAACACTGACAGAATCCATGGATGGCAGGCTTTTGAGTGTCCTTGCAAAGAAAGGTGGCTATATTGGTCACTGATTTGTTTTTGTTTTGTTTTTGAATGTCAGAAATGTATATTTGTGAATGTTGAGATGTTATATTGGTTTCACTGGTAAAAATAAATAATTGAAATGGGTATATATTTGTTTTTTGTTAAGTTGCCTAATAATTATGCACAGTAATAGTCACCTGCACACACAGATATCCCCCTAAAATAGCTATAACTAAAAACAACTAAAAACTACTTCCAAAACTATTCAGCTTTGATATTAATGAGTTTTTTTGGGTTCATTGAGAACATGGTTGTTGTTCAATAATAAAATTAATCCTAAAAAATACAACTTGCCTAATAATTCTGCACTCCCTGTATTTAATTAATATTTAAGTTAGGGGGGTGTTAGGGTTAGTGTTAGACTTAGGTTTAGGGGTTAATAATTTTATTATAGGTTGCGGCGGTGTAGGGGAGGCAGGATAGGGGTTAATAAATTTATTATAGGTGGCCACGGTGTAGGGGGGGCAGATTAGGGGTTAATAAGTTTAACATAGGTGGTGGCGGGGTCCGGGATCGGCGGTTTAGGCGTTAAACAATTTATTTAGTTGCGGCGGGGTCCGGGATCCACAGGATAGGGGTTAATAACTTTATTATAGGTGGCGGCGGTATAGGGGGGCAGGATAGGGGTTAATAGGTATTATGTAGGGTGGCGGTGGGGTCCGGGCGCAGCGGTTTAGGGGTTAATACATTTATTATAGTTGTGGCGGGGTCTAGGAGCGGCGGTTTAGGGGTTAATAACTTTATTTAGTTGCGGGGGGCTCCGGGGGCGCCGGTATAGGGAGTAGAACAGTATAGTATAGTGTAGGTGCTTAGTGACAGGGGTATCAATAAAGCTGTAAAAAAGCCGAAGAGCAGCGAGATCGGATGAGTGATAACTATCACAGTCCGCTGTTCATCGCCCCGTACTTGGTGCGTGGATTTTTGACAGCTTTTTTGATAACTTTTGCGGACGTATTCAGGTCCGGGGCGGCGATGTGAGGCGAGCTTAGGCGAGCGTATTGGGGCCGGCGAAGGCAGGTACGTCCGGAGCTTCATAACTAGAGGCCAATATGTTTGTTGCATTGTGGCCGCAATACTGTGTAAACTTACTTTGATATATTTTTGGGTGACGCATGTAAATTGTATTACTAAAAAAAAAAGATATAATGGTTGGTTAAAAGGGCAGATCTCTTTGAATATTGAAATTCCTTCTGTAAATACAGTGTAATCACATTCTAGAAGATAGAGGCTCACAGAATAAAGTCTGACACAGTGAGCTGTGAAAATAAATTGCATTTATGATTAATGAAACATTTTCACAACTTCAAAATAAACAGAAAATCCAACAAAAAGTGGAACTTATTTGCTATCATATGGTTTCATGAATTCCTGGACATTATGACATCATGTTAAATAAGCAAGCACAAGATGTAGTCCACCTGTCTGAAACCCCTGTCTTTTGGGGGAAAAAAATTATTGATTAAATAAAATAAAGCTAAAACATGGGATTGCAAATGATTAGATATTCACATTAAAGAACTTTTTTACAAATTATATACAGTACTGTAAAACAGAAACTTTGTTAACACAACAAAATCATCAAAGACTTAAGAGATTTTTATTAGTTCTTTCAGCTGCTTTGACATCATCATTTTTTTTATATAATAAATAAAAATGCTGACTTATGTCCTTTTAGGATGAAAATATTCATGGCAAAGACGAAAAATGCTTACAATGGTAAAGGTTTATACTGGCTAGCCTTCAATTATCAGATTTAGCAAACAATTGTACTACTACACATTTAAAAGTTATATTAAGAACTTCCGGGCGGCGGCCACGACAGGTCGCATTTTTGCTAGCTGCTACAGACCTAAAGAATAATCTTTCCAAAATCTGCTCTTACACCTTGCATCGGGCAGAAATAACTACAGAACTTGATACCGATGAAAAAGCCCATCTGAATGCAGTTAAAATTTCTGAGCTTATCCACAATTATAATACACTGGAGACTACTAGAGGTTGCGGCCTCTTATTCCACCCCTCGGCAGAGTGTCCTTGGATCTCTGTCATTATCAAGTGGATGGATGAAGATTGAAGACGCCGCCTGGATGAAGACTTCTATCGGATGGAAGACCTCTTCAGCGCCCCTTGGATGAAGACTTCTATCGGATGGAAGACATCTTCAGCGCCCCTTGAATGATGACTTCGGCCCGGCTAGGTGAACACCACTCAAGGTAGGGAGATCTTCAGGGGGTTAGTGTTAGGTTTATTTAAGGGGGGTTTGGGTGGGTTAGAGTAGGGGTATGTGAATGTTGAGGGGGGTTGTATTTTTTTTACAGGCAAAAGAGCTAATTACTTTGGGGCATGCCCCGCAAAAAGCCCTTTTAAGGGCTGGTAAAAGAGCTGGTTACTTTGTAATGTATTATAGGGTAGGGACTTTTATTATTTTGGTTTTTTTATTTTATTAGGGGGCTTAGATTAGGTGTAATTAGTTTAAAATTCTTGTAATCTTTTTTTATTTTCTGTAATTTAGTGTTGTTTTTTTTGTACTTTAGTTAGTTTATTTAACTGTATTTAATTGTAGCTACTTGAAGTTAATTAATTTAATTTATTTAATGATAGTGTAGTGTTAGGTTTAATTGTAACTTAGGTTATGATTTATTTTACAGGTAAATTTGACTTTATTTTATCTAGGTAGCTATTAAATAGTTAATAACTATTTAATAGCTATTGTACCTAGTTAAAATAAATTTAAATTTGCCTGTAAAATAAATCCTAAAATAGCTACAATATAATTATTAGTAATATTGTAGATATATTAGGGTTTATTTTATAGGTAAGTATTTAGTTTTAAATAGGAATAACTAATTTAATAAGAGTAATATTTATTTAGATTTATTTAATTAATATTTAAGTTAGGGGGGTGTTAGGGTTAGTGTTAGACTTAGGTTTAGGGGTTAATAATTTTATTATAGGTTGCGGCGGTGTAGGGGGGGCAGGATAGGAGTTAATAAATTTATTATAGGTGGCCACGGTGTAGGGGGGGCAGATTAGGGGTTAATAAGTTTAATATAGGTGGCGGCGGGGTCCGGGATCGGCGGTTTAGGCGTAAACAATTTATTTAGTTGCGGCGGGGTCCGGGATCCACAGGATAGGGGTTAATAACTTTATTATAGGTGGCGGCGGTTATAGGGGGGCAGGATAGGGGTTAATAGGTATTATGTAGGTGGCGGTGGGGTCCGGGAGCAGCGGTTTTAGGGGTTAATACATTTATTATAGTTGCGGGTGGGGTCTAGGAGCGGCGGTTTAGGGGTTAATAACTTTATTTAGTTGCGGGGGGCTCCGGGGGCGCCGGTATAGGGAGTAGAACAGTATAGTATAGTGTAGGTGCTTAGTGACAGGGGTATCAATAAAGCTGTAAAAAAGCCGAAGAGCAGCGAGATCAGATGAGTGATAACTATCACAGTCCGCTGTTCATCGCCCCGTACTTGGTGCGCGGATTTTTGACAGCTTTTTTGATAACTTTGGCGAACGTATTCAGGTCCGGGGTGGCGATGTGAGGCGAGCTTAGGCGAGCATATTGGGGCCGGCGAAGGCAGGTACGTCCGGAGCTTCATAACTAGAGGCCAATATGTTTGTTGCATTGTGGCCGCAATACTGTGTAAACTTACTTTGATATATTTTTGGGTGACGCATGTAAATTGTATTACTAAAAAAAAAAGATATAATGGTTGGTTAAAAGGGCAGATCTCTTTGAATAATGAAATTCCTTCTGTAAATACAGTGTAATCACATTCTAGAAGATAGAGGCTCACAGAATAAAGTCTGACACAGTGAGCTGTGAAAATAAATTGCATTTATGATTAATGAAACATTTTCAAAACTTCAAAATAAACAGAAAATCCAACAAAAAGTGGAACTTATTTGCTATCATATGGTTTCATGAACTCCTGGACATTATGACATCATGTTAAATAAGCAAGCACAAGATGTAGTCCACCTGTCTGAAACCCCTGTCTTTTGGGGGGAAAAAGTTATTGATTAAATAAAATAAAGCTAAAACATGGGATTGCAAATGATTAGATATTCACATTAAAGAACTTTTTACAAATGATATACAGTACTGTAAAACAGAAACTTTGTTAACAACAACAAAATCTTCAAAGACTTAAGAGATTTTTATTAGTTCTTTCAGCTGGCTTTGACATCATCATTTTTTTTATATAATAATTAAAAATGCTGACTTATGTCCTTTTAGGAAGAAAATATTCATGGCAAAGACGAAAAATGCTTACAATGGTAAAGGTTTATACTGGCTAGCCTTCAATTATCAGATTTAGCAAACAATTGTACTACTACACATTTAAAAGTTATATTAAGAACTTCCGGGCGGCGGCCACGACAGGTCGCATTTTTGCTAGCTGCTACAGACCTAAAGAATAATCTTTCCAAAATCTGCTCTTACACCTTGCATCGGGCAGAAATAACTACAGAACTTGATACCGATGAAAAAGCCCATCTGAATGCAGTTAAAATTTCTGAGCTTATCCACAATTATAATACACTGGAGACTACTAGAGGTTGCGGCCTCTTATTCCACCCCTCGGCAGAGTGTCCTTGGATCTCTGTCATTATCAAGTGTTAAGAGAGCACCTTCTAATTCTATATACACCCACCATCAACATTTGTCTATAGTGTTGTGAAGATGACGGACTTAATTTTACAAGAAATCAGCGATCTGCTAGAAACCTAACAAAAGTCATTTACTGAGTCCTTACATGCTGCTTTCCACCCCAGGCCGCTAGATGAAGAATCTACTCACGCAAAGATTGGTTATGGGGGCGGCGATGCTTTGGGGCCCCGGGATCAGCTACTTACCTCCCTGATCGTTAATAAGGTCATGGACACTAGTTGCACGATCCGATGTGATACTTAGAAGCTCTCTGTGATGGTATCTGGAGACAGCAGCGGAGTCAGTGTGCCTACAAATGGAGAGTCTCTAGTATTGGGTTCCAATGTTGAAGTGAGATCTACCAAAGCAATAACCTCCATACTAATTAACCCAGACCGTCGGAGGGATACTGCCCTGTCACAGCCACCAACGAGGCCTACCATATTTCAGGTGCCCCAGAGTTCAACTGGGATGAAGCGAATACACATAGAAAGCACTGTGCAGCTGCCGTTAGTGAGGACTTTGAATTTCACCTCCGTAGCAGTATGTGATTTCCCTAGAGCGAATGCTAAGAAAATGTCCCTACTACCACTGTTGCAGTGCCATAATATCTTTGAGACTTCATATAGAGGTGTGAGGGACATCGACACTACCGCATTTGGCTGGCTATACCTCTTCTAGGTTACTGAACTGAATCCCTGCACTTGTGTGAGATATCACCCTTTGCTTGATAGATCTGAAGTAGGGTAACTTTTTGATTGCAACATGTGGACTGATATAAGGCTATTTGACATCAATATTTTTCCCTTACTATACTTCACACCTTTGTATTATGAACCCCCCATTACAATTTAAGCTTACCTCTCACCTAACTTACCATATTTTGATGCTTGTACACATAGACAAGTTACAACCATATATATTTATCCTTTCAATGTTATCCCATATCATCTCAAATAATTAAGTGAGAATTATGCAGGGTTTAATATGTTTACCTAGGTATTAGCACCACAGAAGATATTGTGCATTATTTGAGATATCAATTTTGACTCATTGCTCCTAATCAACTGGTCTATAGAGATCCACATTTTGATATATTATCATTCTGATTTTATGCATGAGAGAGGGACTATAGTCCTTTTCATAGACTATAACCTCCCAAGAGATGCCAAGCATCCTATTGAGCTGCCTGCGGCCGAGGCAGAACAACATACTGAGTGTTTGGGCACTACTATGTGAATACATAGCCTATCTTGGTCATATACTACCACTATCTTCTATACTAAGGATCTGCCACGATATGAGCACACTACTGCCCTCTAAATTTCTCTAAGTTTGACAATAAAATCACATTTTGGACATAGGGGTGGACTCCCTATCCTATCCAGCAGCACATCTATACTGCACCTGATTATTTTTTTAAGTTAACCTTTTTGTTTAGCAAAACTGACCACACGTGGATAATTTTGTAGCTAGGTTAAACAAGTCTCTTAGGAGGTACAAATTCAAAGAGTATATTAGCAATCCCCAAAAAAGAGGAGGGAGGCAAAGTTACCCAACATTTTAATATCTTTCACCTCTCTAATATCCCAGCCTTATATTTGCCTTTCAGGAGGTGAAGAAGTGAGGTGCTCCAGTTTCTTTTCGAACAGGGGTTCTCAGTTCAAATATTGTAGCTTGTTCTTTTTTCCATTATTTGTTATATGTATAAAACATTTGGGTGACTTGTTTCACCACCTGATGTTGTTTGCACGTTATATATAAGATTTATCAAATTGGCTTGCTATTTTCTTAGTGCAGGGATAACAATCTGTTTTCTAAGTAATCCTTTTAGCAATCTTTGTTCTAGTAGTTTATTCTCCACTCCAATTCCATTATTTGTAATATGTGTATAAAAAATTTGTGTGAATTGTTTCACCACCTGATGTTGTTTGCACGTTATATATAAGATTTATCAAATTGGCTTGCTATTTTCTTAGTGCAGGGATAACAATCTGTTTTCTAAGTAATCCTTTTAGCAATCTTTGTTCTAGTAGTTTATTCTCCACTCCAATTCCATTATTTGTAATATGTATAAAAAATTTGCGTGAATTGTTTCACCACCTGATGTTGTTTGCACGTTATATATAAGATTTATCAAATTGGCTTGCTATTTTCTTAGTGCAGGGATAACAATCTGTTTTCTAAGTAATCCTTTTGGACTCCTCTGTAAAGCAATCTTTGCTTTAGTAGTTTATCCTCCACTCCAATTTTCATAAGGCACTTTTTGATAATCTTTTTGGACAATATTTTCTACTTACACTAGTCTCTTGAGACCTTTACAGTCTTTAGTTTAATCCCTTAACGACCAAGGACGTACAGGGTATGTCCTACAAAAACTGTCAGTTAATGACCAATTACGTACCCTGTATGTCCTTGGGGGTTTCAAGTGGTGGAAGCAATCGTGATCACTTCTAGTCGCTTTCAAGATATTGCAGTGATGCCTCAGTATTTAGCCACCGATGGTTTTTAGCAACTGATGCAGAGAGAGACACTCTGTGGCCCTCTCTGCATTGGCCATCGATGGTGCCGATCATTGGTGGGTGGGAGCAGCAGCAGGGAGGCGGGTGGGTGGCCCATTGATGGTTCCTTCCGTTTCTTTTGTCTACAAGCGTGCACACTTGCATGCCAAATCTACAGTCATATAAGAAAATGTATGGGAAGGATGGAGAGGGAGGCGAGATCTGGGATGTTGGTAAAGGGATCTGGGAGGGGAGGAAGGGTATTGAGGGGGAGCAGCTACACTACAGAAAATACTTAATTTGAAATAAAAAATAAATAAAAAAATACATTTTATTTGCGCAAACTGAGTACTGGCAGAAAGCTGCCAGTACCCAAGATGGTGGCAAATAGGTAGAGTGGGGAGAGTTAGAGAAATGTATGGGGGGGATCAGGGACGTTGGAGACTAAGGGGGATCCAACACTGCAGAATCAACAGGAAAAAATAAATAAAAAAAATAAAAATGCCTTTTATTTTAGTACTGGCAGACTTTCTGCTAGTACTTAAAATGGCGATGACAATTGTGAGGTGGGGGAGGGAAGAGAGCTGTTTGAGGGGGGTCAGGGAGCGATCAGGGGGTGGGATGTGTCAAGTGGGAGGCTGATCTCTACACTAAAGCTAAAATTAACCCTACAAGCTACCTAATTAACCCCTGGGCATAATACAAGTGTGGTGCGCAGCGGCATTTAGTGACCTTCTAATTACCAAAAAGAAACGCCAAAGTCATAAATGTCTGCTATTTCTGAACAAAGGGGATCCCAGAGAAGAATTTACAACCATTTGTGCCATAATTACACATGCTCTTTGTAAATAATTTCAGTGAGAAACCTAAAGTTAGTGAAAAAGTGAACGATTTATTTTATTTGATCGCATTTGGCGGTGAAATGGTAGCATGAAATATACCAAAATGGGCCTAGATCAATACTTTGGGTTCTCTGCTACACTACACTAAAGCTAAAATTAACCCTACAAGCTACCTAATTAACCTCTTCACTGCTGGGCATAATACAAGTGCGGCATTTAACGGCCTTCTAATGACCAAAAAGTAATGCCAAAGCCATATATGTCTGCTATTTCTGAACAAAGGGGATCCCAGAGAAGCATTTACAACCATTTGTGCCATAATTGCACAAGCTGTTTGTAAATAATTTCAGTAAAAAACTAACAATTAACAATTTTTTTTTATTTGATCACATTTGGCGGTTAAATGGTGGCATGAAATGTACCAAAATGGGAGTAGATCAATACTTTGGGTTGTCTACTAAATATATATATATATATATATATATATATATATATATATATATATATATATATATATATATATATATATATATATATATATATATATACACACACACACACACACACACACATGTGAAGGGATTCCTGACAGATATCAGTGTTACAATGTAACTATGGCTAATTTTGGAGAACAAGAAATGGTTTGGAAATAACAAAGTGCTACTTGTACTTATTGCCCTATAACTTGCAAAAAAAGAACATGTAAACATTGGGTATTTCTAAACTCAGGACAAAATTTAGAAACTATTTAGCCTGGCAGTTTTTTTGGTGGTTGTAGATGTGTAAAAGATTTTGGGGGTCAAAGTTAGAAAAAGTGTGTTTTTTTCATTATATTTTATATATTTTTTTTATAGTAAATTAAAAGATATGATGAAAATAAGGGTATCTGTAGAAAGTCAATTTAATGGCAAGAAAAACAGTATATAATATGTGTGGGTACAGTAAATGAGTAAATTTACAGCTAAACACAAAACACTGTAAAAATGTAAAAATAGCCCTGGTCATTACAGGTAAGAAAATTGAAAAATGGTCTGGTCACTAAGGGGTTAATCCTCTCTATTCCAGATGCTTTGCTAGAACTTAGGATATTTAATATAAGTTTCTGAAAGTTTCTATAGCTATCTGGTATTTCATCTAGCTTTCCTTTTTATTTCTTCATCTGTTGTTAGTCTTAGGGCTCCATGTACTAAGCCGTCAATTCATCCGTCATTTTAGTCGCGGCTAAACTCGCCGTTACTCGCCGCGGGCGAAATGGTGTCCGCTGTAGCTATGTACTAATAATCCCACAACAAATAGACACCTCTAGCCCGCCGCGAGCAGTGGCGGAATATTGATAAATTTGACGCCTCGCTCGCCGCGAATAAGCTGATGTACTAACTTTCAGTTCAATTGTCTGGCCAATTGTTAACACGTGACATGTAAGGTGTCATGAACGTCATAGTAGAAGCGGGAATAGAATTTTGCTCCTATAAATGGACAAGTTTTCTAAACAACTTTATTATTGTTCCAAAATTTTTGGAGAGTAATTACAGAGCGCTCGTTTTTGAGATCTTTATTTACTATTTCGATATGGCTTCATCTGGATCTGAAACCGCTTCAAAATCCAAGAATCCTCACTTTTCTCATCAGCAAAACGTCGTTTTGATTGATATGATTATTGACTCTTATGATTATTTGTTTGGATGTCGTGTCAAACAGACAAATTTTTCTAGAAGGAAGCAGATCTGGCAAAGGATCAGCGACGCTGTTAGTGCCCAGGGTCCAGGAAAAAAGGATGTCGATCAGCTGAAGAAGCGTTACAACGACATTAAACGCTTCGCCAAAGCTAAATTGGCCAGAGAGAAAAATTCGGCACGTGCTACCGGAGGTGGACCAGCATATGTGGCAGACCTCAATGACTATGAGCAGAAGCTTGTTCAGCGTCTGGGACCGGAGATCATCACTGGCATAACGGATGATTGTGACAGTGATTTAAGAGGTAAATGTACAACATAGTTGACGTAAATGTTCTTTTTAAAGTTATGATAGGTTATTGTCTCCAATATATATTTCTTTAAAATAACATTATCTGACTTCTTACGCTTCAGTATCCTATATGCCATCTAGGCCCCAAATACTGTAATCATTTATGTCGCATATATGTATAAGGGATTGTACAAGCCATTTAGGCCCCAAATACTGTAATAATTTATCTCGCATATATGTATAAGGGATTGTACAAGCCATTTAGGCCCGAAATACTGTAATAATTTATCTCGCATATATGTATAAGGGATTGTACAATAATAGTATTGTTATACTGCCTTTTTTTTAATGGTCTAACGGAACTAAAGATTTGTTGATTATTACTATAGTGATCCCTAAAGATAACACCCATGTGTTTATTTTCAAACCAGTATTGCATAGAAACCTTAAAGAGATAATGACAATAGAAATAATGTAATTTGAAACTATTAAAATAATATTGTATGTCCGACATTAATCATGAGACTAACCCCAGATCACATGCCTTCTTAAATTTCTGATCTATTGACTTCCATGTTGCGTTATTTCACTATAGAATATTATTGTTAGCATCTTTCAAAATTGTTCTCCGCTTTATAAACATACATTTTTCAGATATAGCTATGCACATAGTTGACGCAGTCACATGAACCATCTATGTGCATCAACCAATGATCATTTACTGTGCCTGTATAGATTTGCTTTTCCTCAAAGTATAAAAATCCAATGAATGCAAAAACATAATACATTTAAATATTTTTAAAAATGCATTTTCTTATGCAATTTGTAAAGGTAATTATTTTTTTTCATGTCCCTTTAAAGGGCCACTAAACCCAAAATCTTTTATTAATGATTCGGATAGAGAATTGAAATTTAAACAACATATTACTTCAATTTTCTAGATATTCTTAGTTGAAGAAAAATAAATACACATGTTGAGCCAATCACACGAGGCTTCTTTGTGCATCAATCAAATGCTTTTCAACAAAGAATATCTATAGAATAAAACAAATTAGATAATATAAGTAAATTATAAAGATGTTTATAACTGCATTCTCTTTCCAAATCATAAAAAAAGGTGGTTGGCATGTCCCTTTAATGATTGAGCCTGCATTCACTGCTGTAATTATTATTATTAACAGTTTTAACTTTCAGTTTCAAATATAAATAAAAATAAACCTAATTTTTTTTTTTAATTTTTTTTTTTTAAGCAATGCCAACAACAGCAGAGCCTGTGAGGAGTAACGAGGTGCCCACTTGTTCTACTTCTTCTTCTGCGGTTTCGAGACCACCCGGTGCAGCTGTTTCAAGACCTTCGGACAGTTTTACACATGGACAATTTATACGCTCATCATCTAATGTTACACACACAACTTCCTCGGCGGACACACTTCCGGATCTAAGGACCAGCACTCCACAAACTGGTGTTGGTAGAGCAACTGGTAAGTACTTTACAAATGAATAATTTCAATGTTGTGTGTTTTATCTCTTTTATCTCTCAATTTTTTTTTTGTAATTTTTTTTTTAAATGTCAAATGTCATTATTGACATATTCTATTTCGAGATCTTGTACATATTTTTTTAAATGAGGATTCTTGTAGAGCATGCATGCTATTTTAATCAACTTTCAAATTTTTTTAAAATTTATCATTATTTTCTTTTTGAGAATTGATCATAGTATTACATAAGAAAGCTGATAGAAATTCCATGCAATATATCTTATTCTCAAAAAGATTATTTTTGCTTCAGTGTCCAGTTAATTGCAAAATACATTTCCATTAATAATTTCGAATATATCGTTACATTGACAAAAAGCATTTTATTTATTTATTTTTATGTTATTTATTTTTTTATAGGTGATTTGGGACGTCTTTTCCAGAGATTGACTGGACATTCATCTCCATTATTTGATGGTATGTATCACATATGTATATATATATATAATATAACTTAAATTGGTGTATGACGGTTGTATCTGCTCTCTCCTTCTATTCTATTTCTGCAAGTGTTTTTATAACATTTTATTTTTATTTACTAACAATTTGTTATGTCTTGATCTAGAAGAAGAAAACTCATCAAGGGAGATCACTATCAATCTCATGCCGATAGTGGAAAATCCCATTCAAGATGAACCACCAGGAGGGCATGATGGAAGTGAGACTCCGGATATTCTTGAAGATTTGGGAGATGCGCAACCGGATGAAATTCACACACCAGAAAACATTGAGGAACCTGTTGAAACACAGGCACCACCAATTGAACTGCAAACAGGTGGTGTAAATATTGACAATACACCGGCAGAAGGACAATTTGGCGATGTTGCATTGAGGGAAATGTTGACACTGGCAAGGCAATACAGAGAGGACCACAGAGAAATGCTGAATATTATTAACACTAATATTGAACGCTGGGCTGCTCTGTCAGAAAAAATGTGGAAATCGAAAGGCAAAGGAATGAGATAGAGATGCAGAAATTACAGCTGCAAAGAGAGATGTTCCAGTGGCAGAGGCAGATGGATGAAGAGAAAAACCATCAAATTAACAGAGCTTTGAGCATCAGCGAAAGGACATTACAATCTCTGTTGGCTATTGTCAGTGAAAGGGAGGCGACAACAGACCCAAAGAGGCAACGTCTGGAGTGAACATTTTTTATTATCTAGTCACTGTTAATTTTTTTACTCTGTATATTGTGTACAAAGTTATTGTTTGTGTATTTTTAAGGGACACTGTACTCAAATTTTTTCTTTTGTGATTCAGATAGAGCATGCAAATTTGATCATAGGAGTACATTTGAAAGTTGCTTAAAATTGCATGCTCGATCTGAATCACAAAAGATAAAATTTGGATACAGTGTCCCTTTAAGTTTAAAATGTTAGTCACTGTTAATTTTTTTACTCTGTATATTGTGTACAAAGTTATTGTTTGTGTATTTTTAAGGGACACTGTACTCAAATTTTTTCTTTTGTGATTCAGATAGAGCATGCAATTTGATCATAGGAGTACATTTGAAAGTTGCTTAAAATTGCATGCTCGATCTGAATCACAAAAGATAAAATTTGGATACAGTGTCCCTTTAAGTTTAAAATGTTAGTCACTGTTAATTTTTTTACTCTGTATATTGTGTACAAAGTTATTGTTTGTGTATTTTTAAGGGACACTGTACTCAAATTTTTTTCTTTTGTGATTCAGATAGAGCATGCAAATTTGATCATAGGAGTACATTTGAAAGTTGCTTAAAATTGCATGCTCGATCTGAATCACAAAAGATAAAATTTGGATACAGTGTCCCTTTAAGTTTAAAATGTTAGTCACTGTTAATTTTTTTACTCTGTATATTGTGTACAAAGTTATTGTTTGTGTATTTTTAAGGGACACTGTACTCAAATTTTTTCTTTTGTGATTCAGATAGAGCATGCAAATTTGATCATAGGAGTACATTTGAAAGTTGCTTAAAATTGCATGCTCTATCTGAATCACAAAAGATAAAATTTGGATACAGTGTCCCTTTAAGTTTAAAATGTTATTATTTAATAAAGACAAATTTTTTTATGGCCAAAAAAAAAGTTTATTTACATAAATTCAAACTCACTTTTGATTCTTCAACACAAAACTTTTTCTCAGTTATTAATCATGACAAAACAAAAAATGAAATCAAATTACATATTTACGGTATAAAAAATCTACTTGCTCCATTAACATTGCCAAAGTTGCCCTAATTTTAGAAATTTTTTGTTTGACATGATCTTCTAGACAACTCTGAGTACTTTTGTCTGCAGTCTCAATAGTTGATGTTGAAGATAAATCTGTAGAAAAATAAATGAAAAGCAAAATTTAATTCAATTGTCATATACATATTCAATGTATGATAGGGTTTTTCATCACAAATATTACCTCCTGATGTGCTGTTATCTACGTTATCTACTATATTAGCTTCTACACTTATGTCCACTCCTTTAAAGCTTTCATCTGAGCCAACTCCTATTTGAAATATACAATATATGTATTAGTTAAAACTTGTATTTTCTTAGATTTAAGATTACTGAGTATGAAACATACCTTTATCTACCATCATTGTTGGTAAAACTTCTATCCTTGGTTGAGTATCATCTGAAGTTAATGCTTCAAATATTGTCACACTATCTGGATTTTGAAATTCTTCCATTTCCATACTAGTTTCCATTTCTTCCATGGTAATATCTATGAACGAAATTACAAAGATAGAAAACTATTAAATCAAAAACCTTGTATATATTATTTAAAACAATAATAATAATAATCATTACAAGTGACATAGAAACCAATTTCTAAGTTTCATGATTCAGATAGTGCATGCAATTTAAATAAACTTTATATTTTACTTCATTCTTTTTGTATCTTTATTTGAAAAGCAAGAATCTAAGTTTAGATGCCAGCCCATTTTTGGTGAACCAACTGTGTTGTACTTGATAATTGGACAGAACCAATCAAAGAGTGCTGTCCATGGTGCTCAACCAAAATTGGCTGGCTCCTTAGCTTAGATGCCCTCTTTTTCAAATAAAAATAGAAAGTAAATGAGGAAAAAAATGATAATAGAAGTAAATT
The DNA here is from genome assembly GCF_027579735.1 of Bombina bombina. Lineage (NCBI taxonomy): Eukaryota > Metazoa > Chordata > Amphibia > Anura > Bombinatoridae > Bombina > Bombina bombina. Next base: position 1,235,731,546 of record NC_069500.1, on the reverse strand, counting down.
AGCAACTTGATTAATATTGCATGCTAAAACTTTTTAAGCCAAAACCTAAAATATATGATTTAAAATTTAAATAATAAGTCATTACCTGTCTGTGTCTCTTTATGACAAATTGCATATGGATTTGGAGATAATTCAATATCCAATAGTGTTATTGGCAAAGGTGGAGAAAGAGCTTCACTTCTGGGTGTTTGCACCAACATTGACCTTAAGTAGCGTGGTGGGTGTGCACACTTCATTCTCCTACTTCTCATATCTATAAACATATATATAAGAAAAAAATTTAATAAAAAAAATTGAAATAATTATGCTGCATGCTTACTTTTCTAACATGTTTCAATGTTATATAGTAATATATTTATATTTTATTCTACTAACTCAGTTCTGCATGTTTCAATGTTATATACTAATATAGTTATATTTTACTCTACTAACTCATTTTTGTATGCTAAGTTTTCTAACCTTTTAAGTGTATATAGTTATATAGTTAAATTTTAATCTACTAACTCAGTTCTGCATGCTAACTTTTGTAACTTTTTGCAATTGTATATACTAATATAGTCAAAGTAACAGTCAGGAAATATTATTTTCCTGGATTCGTCAATGATGACGCAGTTCAAAAATAAACCCTTTTTTTATATTATTAAAAATTATTTCATATATAATTTTGAAACTTACATGTCCTTATCAATCTTCGAATCGATTTATAGTACTTCGGTTCTCTTCTCTTCAAATCACTATATTTTCTAAGACACTGTCGTCTTGTTCTTTTAATTTTTGAAATACGATGCATTCTTCTCAGCATCTCGTATATAATTTTGTCTCGGCATTCCTGTCTCACTCCCCTCACACCACCAATCCGTTTAGGGAAATATTTATCCATGGCATAAACTAATATCACCAATTCTCCAGCACCAAAAGGTTCAGGACGCGACATGTTTGACGATGACGTGATTAATCGTTATGTCAATCATTAGCGCATTGATCCAGATATGTATCCCCGAAAAATAGAGAAAAATATAATGTATATGTAGATTAATGTATTTTATGAAGGTTTGTAAATATCGATGTTTATATTTATTACAAATGATATTTGTTTCATATACATTTTCTTTGTTTCAGATGTGTTGATATGTATTAAAATTTACTTTGTTTTACAATTGTTATTTTGTTTCTAAACATTTTCTTTGTTTCAGATGTGTATGTATTAACATTTATACTTTGGTTTACAATAGTTATTGTTTCTAAACATTTTTTTATTTGTTTCAGATGTGTTTTTATGTATTAAAATTTAATTTGGTTTACAATTTTTATTTTGTTTCTAAACATTTAATTTTTTTAAGATGTGTTTATATGTATTAAAATGTTGTTTGGTTTACAATTGTTATTTTGTTTCTAAACATTTTCTTTGTTTCATATGTGTTTATATGTATTAGAATTTATTTTGGTTTACAATTGTTATTTGGTTTCTAAACATTTCCTTTTTTTTCAGATGTGTTTATATGTATAACAAGTTACTTTGGTTTACAATTGTTAATATATAATGTTTAAAGATTATAATTTTGTAATAAAATAATTTATTTTGCCATTATTTTCTATATGCCACTATTCTTTTAACAAATCTTGAATGCAAAAATATATTATAAAGGTTAAGAAAATAAGTGCTAAGAGTAAGCCCTTAAGGTATTTATTTGAATATGGGAAAACCTAGTAGCTGTTAAAAATAGAGGTTAGAATAAAACAAATAAAATTAGCAAGTCTTTTTTAACTCAAAAATCCAATCTGATAACATAAAGCACTGTTGAATATACTGTCGCTTGTTACAGCTACAATTCAATGACACAATAATGAATTAGCATCAGCTATGGAGGGATTACATTACAATAATCACATATGTAAAAGAGTGAGAGCAGCTGTAGACACTAGTGTGATGTCACAAAGACAATGTATTACCTATAATATATTGTCTGTAATAACTTTGATCATAAACTTTATTTATTTGAAACCTTTGATAATTGAAGATCAACAACTGTTATGTATTTAACTGTTTATCATGAGTGTTTTCTAATAACCTTAACTCTTAAAAAAAAATGGAGACAAGTTAATAAAGAAAGTTTTTTATTGATCAACTGAAACTTTAATCCTCAAACACAAAATATTGTTCTGAAACCATGTCCCTTGTTGCATTTCCACGCCTATTAGCTTGTTCGACACATATTTCTTCTGGTAAATCATCAGTATCTATTGGATCTTCATCTTCTAATGGACAGCCTCTTTTAATTGCAATATTGTGCAGTATGCAGCAAACCAATATAATTTTGGCAACTTTCTCTGGTGCATACTGCATAGCACCACCAGAACGATCAAGACATCGAAACCGCATTTTCAAAAGACCGAAAGTCCTCTCAATAATCCCCCTGGTAGATCGGTGAGCTTCATTGAAACGTACTTGACTTCTGGTCTGTGGGTTGTTATAGGGAGTCAACAGCCATTCTGTACATGAGTACCCTCCATCTCCTAATAGAAGATATAATAAATATAAATATTAATATAAGAATAATTATAAAGATTCAGAACTATACAATACAATTAAACTATACAGATTACAGTCGACAAATTGGGCGCAATTTTGGTACATTGAAATGAGAGACATATTAGACGCCAGTTATGCTTACCTAGAAGCCATCCGTCAGGCATATTTCCCTCCTCGAACTTCCGGTATAACCCAGTCTGCCTTAAAATGTAAGAATCATGACAGGATCCAGGAAAGTTAGAACGGACACTGATAATCCTCATGTGGGGGTCACAGACCATCTGGACATTCAAGGAATGGAAATGCTTTCGATTCCTATAGATCTCCTCACGAGCTTGAAGTGGTCTTACAGCAACATGGGTACAGTCTATGGCACCTAGGACATTGGGCATCCCAGCCATCCTATAGAAATTTGACTTGATAGATTGCCATTCTTCAGGGGTAGATGGCAAACAAACATATCGATGAAAAATAACCATCATAGCCCCTATTACTTTGGATAAGTGGCGTGAAAAAGCAGATTGACTCATTCCAATAATGACGCTAGAAACTGCCTGAAAGGAGCCTGTTGCAAAAAAATGCAATGCCGCTAATAGTTTGAGAAGTCCCGGAATAGCTTGTGAACGAGCAGTCATCGGCTCCAAATGATCTTCAATCTCTCGATACAGGTGTAATATCGATTCACGATCAAGCCGGAATCTTTGTATGATCTCTCGGTCAGAAAGGCCGTGCAAACCAACCCGTGGAAGGAATACACGGGGGACTCGAACTCTCCTTCTTCTAACCAATCGATTAGCTACATTTCCAGTATTCTGTCTTCTAGCCCGGATTCGCATCAAACGGAGAATAAACAAAAACAGAATTCTCTCCATAGCTGCTGAAATGAACAATGTAAGTACAATGCTGATATTACTGCCTTTTATATATGTCTAGACTGGCGTCTAGAGTGACTTTCCTATTGTTTTGTACCTTGCCCGCCACCTAAAAGGTGGCGAGGCAAAAATAACGAGGTGGGAGCGGAAATTGACGCGAGCGGACAAATAGATTTTTTAGTACATTCGTTTTTGGCGAGTTGGTGGTCAAATGTGTCTAATTACAGTAAAAAATGGAGAGGTAGCGAGGTATGGCGGATAAGTACGCTCGCAATTTTAAAGATGCGAGTTTTTACATAATTGACGGCTTTGTACATATCAGTTTGCGAGTTTGGGCGCGAGATTTGTTGCGGGTAGCTCGCTGACTGCTTAGTACATGGAGCCCTTAGTTATCATATAGCACTTTTGCTTATCAGTAATTCTGATTGCTTTAGCAATCCTAAACTGAATGTACAGTTATTCCTTTTTGATCTTTACCACTGAGTCAATATTCTTATTTTTCTTTTATCTCAGGTTTATCAATTTAAGGACCTAGAGATTGAACTCTTGATTTATAATCTAACAAGATAGTTGAGACCTTTCTTCAGGCAAGGCAGTCTGTAACAAGTACTTTTATCACCAGTTTTAACTGTTTTCTCTTTCCTGGTGTGATTAACATGATTTTACAAGTATTTCTTGGAATTTTCAGGAATTTTTCAATTTTATAAAATAATGTGCAACTTTCTTATAAGGTCTCTGACATTCAGATTGCTGTTCTAGATCTAGTCAAAGTACTCAAATAATTAAGAGATTTTCTCTACTATGTAAATAACATTAAAATTCATTATTATTCATATTTCTATGTTAGGTTAGTGCACTAGACAAAAATGCGATCGGGTTTACGCACAAGTTGGGTGCTAGGTATTTTTTCCACTTTTCGTGCTCTATTGAAGTCTATGGGGAAATAAGCTAACATGGTCATGATATTCAAAGTTCTGTTTTCTGGTTGGGTTAGCGTGCGAGCACAAAACCTTTTATTTTCAACTTGTAATACGAGCGCTACCCGACGTGTGCAATAAGCTTACTTCTAGCGGAGTTAGCGAGCGAGCGAGTGGCAGTGATAAATAGGGTGCCACTCGTAATCTGGCCAATAATATTTAAAAAATAATTTGTCTGTGCATGATTTAGATAACTTGTTGATTCCTGATTAAAGTTCTCATTAAGAATAGCTTTATGGGAAGCAGGAAATGTCTTCCAGAAATTTACTGTTTTTACTACTAGATTAGTTCCACTTCGGGGGGCTTTTTTAAAATGAGGTTTCATGTAGATTGCATGCAGCAACTTCTTTTTCTGTACTCACTTTTCTTTTAGGATACTTTTTTACAGTAAATTATTACAGTCTTAGTGGCTGGTAAATAGGAGCCCACCTTAATTGTTGTCACTACTATTTACTTATTGACTCCACAGCTTGAATATTAGGGGCGCGATCCGATATACGGCGCAGGTTTCGGCGCAAGCATGGAAACCTATGCCGCCCGTAGTTTCAGCTCGCATCTCGAGCTATCCCATATACGGCGCCGTCAGATGCTTAAGTGCCGTAAGTCTGACAAACCAGCGATGTCCAGAAATCTGTGTAAGTACAAATTTCTGGAGTCGCCAATGACTTTAGGAACTGCCTCCGCATAAAAAACCTGACTAAGTTATTAAATTACCCGTTACTGTCTAACACGCCTCCTAAACATAGCCCGACACGTATACCCCTCTATCTGCAATCCCCCCTCTCACTATTAAATAATAAATATATTAACCACTAAAATGCCGCTCCCGGACCCCACCGCCAGCTACATTATCTATATTACCCCCTAATCTGACCCCCCCTACACCGCCGCTAGCTATATTAAATGTTTTACCCCCTAATGTGAGCCCCCTACCCCGCCGACACCTATTTAAACTATATTACCCCTAATCTAAATCCCCCTACACCGCCGCCACCTATAATAAATGTATTACCCCCTAATCTAATCCACCTATACCGCCGCCACCTATATTAAATTATTACCCCCTAATCTAATCCCCCTATACCGCTGCCACCTATATTAAATTAATTAACCCCTAAAATACTCAAATTTCCCTACCACTAAACCTAAGTCTAACCCTACAAATAGCCCTGAAAAGGGCTTTTTGCATGGCATTACCCCAAAGAGTGGCGAAACGCGTTGATGGTGATACCAAAGAAAGAATAACAGATATTCCCAGTTTTTAATACCAACGGGTACGGAGGATTGCGAAGGATACAAGTGGGACTACTTCCACAAGCCGAGCACTCTGCGCAGAGTTAAGAAGCAAGAAGCAAGGATATCGGACGGATCTACTTCATCTAAATCGCAGACGTAGCGTGTGATGTCACCAACTAGCCGCAAGCTGTAGAGACACTAGTGCTACCACAGTAAGTTACAAACAAAGAACAGGTAAGCACTCCAGAGTGTATCAGCCCGGCAGTGTGGTTAGACTAACACGGTCTGAAAACCAGACTTTTAAATCATTTCAAGAAATATAACGCTCATTACGATATTTAAAGAACTGGGCACATATAGAAAGAAAAAAGTCTCACCAAAGTCCTACGACAACTTTATCAAACAGGAACGAAAATTTTACTTCCTGCAGAACCCAAGTACTTCTCTTATTGGAACATTCACATAAATTAGTCATATGGGATCAAAAGGAATTTTTTCTAAGATTTTTTTAAAAGATTTTTTAACCACGCATATTTTTATTAAGTGACCGGTCACCATAGTGTTTTATATATATGTCATCAGAGTATAAATGCAGTAAATTGTATTAATATAGCTGCTTGATATTGTGTTTATTTTTCACCTTTTATAATTTAAAAGTATATCTTTTAATTAGCACAGCGCAACAGTTTATTCTTACAGAGTATCTCTATAGAGCCTGATAAGTATACATTGATTGATATAGCTATACTTTGTTTTATATTCACCCAGCAAATTATATAGTGTATGCTATTTCATATGTTATAACATATCACCATTTAGAATCCAGCCTGAACTCGAATCATAGATACGCAGGACTGTGTATTTTCAACTACCCATTTAAGGCCTGATAAAAACATTTTGCATACAAAGTATGCTATTCTTATCTTTATCTTTATTTTTATCTTTAATTTCATTTTTAAAGAAAGCATTTGCTACTTGTATATTTTTTTACATAGTATGCTCAGTCTGTACTGTTCACCATAGCGAAACTCAGCTTTATATCCAACATAGAGAAAATATATTTTAACCAATTCGGTTTGCCTAAATCATTATATTCGAACATAGTAGATCTTTTTGGAGATACAATTCACAGCTATTTAGGAAGGTTTCAATTTATATTCATACATAGTATGTTAATACATTTATAATCATCCCCGTGCTGTTTATGTGCATTTACACATTTTTCTACCAATATTACCCCAAAGTAAACAGCTCTATTGCCAGCCATTGAAAGGGCTTTTTGCGGGGCATTGTCACAAAGTAATCAGCTCTTTTGCCTGTAATCTAAATCCCCCTACACCGCCGCCACCTATAATAAATGTATTAACCCCAATCTAATCCCCCTACACCGCCGCCACCTATATTAAATTAATTAACCCCTAATCTAATCCCCCTATACCGCCGCCACCTATATTAACTATATTAACCCTAATTATATCAGGGTTAATATAGTTAATATAGTTATTATATTATATATATTAACTATATTAACCCTATCTAACTCTAACACCCCTAACTTAATTATTATTAAAATAAATCTAAAAAATATTAATAATATTAACTAAATTATTCCTATTTAAAACTAAATACTTACCTATAAAATAAACCCTAAAATAGCTACAATATAATTAATAATTACATTGTAGCTATTTTAGGGTTTATATTTATTTTACAGGTAACTTGGTATTTATTTTAACTAGGTACAATAGCTATTAAATAGTTAATAACTATTTAATAGCTACCTTGTTAAAATAATTACCAATTTACCTGTAAAATAAATCCTAACCTAAGTTACAAATACACCTACACTATCAATAAATTATATAAACTACAAATATCTAAACTAAAATACAATTAAATAAACTAAATTAAATTACAAGAAAAACAAAACACTAAATTACAAAAAATAATTACAAGAATTTTAAGCTAATTACACCTATTCTAAGCCCCCTAATAAAATAATAATGCCCCCCAAAATAAAAAAATGCCCTACCCTATTCTAAATTAAAAAGTAAGTAGCTCTTTTACCAGCCCTTAAAAGGGCTTTTTGCGGGGCATGCCCCAAAGTAATCAGCTCTTTTGCCTGTGAAAAAAACCACAATACCACCCCCCAACATTACAACCCACCACCCACATACCCCTACTCTAAACCCACCCAAACCCCCCTTAAAAAAAACCTAACACTAACCCCCAGAAGATCTCCCTACTTTGAGTCGTCTTCACCCAGCAGGGCCGAACTCTTCATCCAGATGTGGTCCTCCACATGTCTTCATCCAAGCGGCAAAGAAGAGGTCTTCCATCCCGGTGATGTCTTCATCCAAGCGGCAAAGAAGAGGGCTTCCATCCCGGCGATGTCTTCATCCAAGCGGCAAAGAAGAGGTCCTCCATCGGGGCGAAGTCTTCCTCCAAGCGGCATCTTCAATCTTCTTTCTTCCGGCTTCTTCCGACCTCCGACGCGGAACATCCAGCTGGCCCAACGACTGACCGACGAATTAAGTTTCCTTTAAATGATGTCATCCAAGATGGCGTCCCTCGAATTCCGATTGGCTGATAGGATTCTATCAGCCAATCGGGATTAAGGTAAGAAAATCTGATTGGCTGATTCAATCAGCCAATCAGATTCAAGTTCAATCCGATTGGCTGATCCAATCAGCCAATCAGATTGAGCTCGCATTCTATTGGCTGTTCCGATCATCCAATAGAATGCAAGCTCAATCTGATTGGCTGATTGGATCAGCCAATCGGATTGAACTTGAATCTGATTGGCTGATTGAATCAGCCAATCAGATTTTCTTACCTTAATTCCGATTGGCTGATAGAATCCAATCAGCCAATCGAAATTCGAGGGATGCCATCTTGGATGACGTCATTTAAAGGAAACTTCATTCGTCGGTCAGTCGTCAGGCCAGCTGGATGTTCCGCGTCGGAGGTCAGAAGAAGCCGGAAGAAAGAAGATTGAAGATGCCGCTTGGAGGAAGACTTCGCCCCGATGGAGGACCTCTTCTTTGCCGCTTGGATGAAGACATCGGTGGGATGGAAGACCTCTTCTTTGCCGCTTGGATGAAGACATCGCCGGGATGGAAGACCTCTTCTTTGCCGCTTGGATGAAGACATCGCCGGGATGGAGGACCACATCTGGATGAAGAGTTCGGCCCGGCTGGGTGAAGACGACTCAAGGTACGGAGATCTTCTGGGGATTAGTGTTAGGTTTTTTAAGGGGGGTTTGGGTGGGTTTAGAGTAGGGGTATGTGGGTGGTGGGCTGTAATGTTGGGGGGTGGTATTGTGTTTTTTTTTACAGGCAAAAGAGCTGATTACTTTGGGGCATGCCCCGCAAAAAGCCCTTTTAAGGGCTGGTAAAAGAGCTGCTTACTTTTTAATTTAGAATAGGGTAGGGCATTTTTTTATTTTGGGGGGCTTTATTATTTTATTAGGGGGCTTAGAATAGGTGTAATTAGCTTAAAATTCTTGTAATGTTTTTTTATTTTTTGTAATTTAGTGTTTTGTTTTTTTTGTAATTTTGTTTAGTTTATTTAATTGTATTTTAGTTTAGATATTTGTAGTTTATTTAATTTATTGATAGTGTAGGTGTATTTGTAACTTAGGTTAGGATTTATTTTACAGGTAAATTGGTAATTATTTTAACAAGGTAGCTATTAAATAGTTATTAACTATTTAATAGCTATTGTACCTAGTTAAAATAAATACCAAGTTACCTGTAAAATAAATATAAACCCTAAAATAGCTACAATGTAATTATTAATTATATTGTAGCTATCTTAGGGTTTATTTTATAGGTAAGTATTTAGTTTTATATAGGAATAATTTAGTTAATATTATTAATATTTTTTAGATTTATTTTAATAATAATTAAGTTAGGGGTGTTAGAGTTAGATAGGGTTAATATAGTTAATATATATAATATAATAACTATATTAATTATATTAACCCTAATATAATTAGGGTTAATATACTGTAGTTAATATAGGTGGCGGCGGTGTAGGGGGATTAGATTAGGGGTTAAAAATTTTAATATAGGTGGCGACGGTGTAGGGGGATTAGATCAGGGGGTAATACATTTATTATATTTGTCGGCGGTGTAGGGGGATTTAGATTAGAGGCAAAAGAGCTGATTACTTTGTGACAATGCCCCGCAAAAAGCCCTTTTAAGGGCTGGCAAAAGAGATGGTTACTTTAGGGCAATGGCCCACAAAAAGCCCTTTTAAGGGTTGGCAATAGAGCTGTTTACTTTGGGGCAATGCCACGCAAAAAGCCTTTTTCAGGTCTATTTGTAGGGTTAGACTTAGGTTTAGTGGTAGGGAAATTTTAGTATTTTAGGGGTTAATTTAATATAGGTGGCGGCGGTATAGGGGGATTAGATTAGGGGTTAATAATTTAATATAGGTGGCGGCGGTATAGGGGGGATTAGATTAGCGGTTAATAATTTAATATAGGTGGCGGCGGTATAGGGGGATTAGATTAGGGGTTAATAATTTAATATAGGTAGCGGCGGTATAGGGGGATTAGGGGTTAATAATTTAGTATAGGTGGCGGCGGTGTAGGGGGCTCACATTAGGGGTTAATATAGTTTAAATAGGTGACGGCGGTGTAGGGGGCTCACATTAGGGGTTAATATAGTTTAAATAGGTGGTGGCGGTGTAGGGGGCTCAGATTAGGGGGTGATATAGATAATGTAGGTGGCGGCGGGGTCTGGGAGCGGCAGTTTAGGGGTTAAACACTTTATTAGGGAAGCGGCGGGGGATCGCGGTTGACAGGTAGATAGACATTGCACATGCGTTAGGTTTTATTTAGCAGTTCGCGGTTGACAGATAGATAGACATTGTGCATGCGTTAGATCCTTACGCTGTATATTGGATACCAAACTGCACTGGTTTGGTATACCTGTCTATGGGACGAAGGCAGAAATATACGAGATTAACTTCTATGTTACGCCGTATATGTGATACCAAATCAGCGCAAAATTTTGCGTCGCCGGCTTTTGCGGGCGACGCTGTATATCGGATCGAGGCCTAGATTCCAGGGGTAATGGCTTGTGGACTCTCCACACCTTACGAAAGAAAACATAATGACTTACCTGATAAATACTTTTCTTTCATGGAGGTGAGAGTCTACAAGAACCACCCTTTTATATTTTTCCAATTGGCGGAAGTTTTAGTATGCACCTTGTTTAATCTGATCTGTTTGTTCTTCTCTAAACTATACATTAGATTGGGATACTCGAGAGGTGAGAGGGATTACAAGCTTGTGGAATGTTGGGTATCCTTGCCTCCTCCTAGTGGCCAGGATTTGAATCCCATGAGTAATGGTTAGTGGTTTGTAAGCATGAAATTATCTCTCTCTTTAATCAACAAATACCTTTCCATTCCAATATAAAACAATTTAAAACATTCAGAACTGATTAGGACCAATTAGATTTGTCTTCTTTTGTTGCATAAATATATTTTCAGATGGCAGACAAAAATTACATCCTTATGGTATTTTTTTTGCTTTTTCAAAACGTTGAACTAGATAGATTGTTAAGCATTCCCATGATAGTAAGTCAAATAAAAAATGCATGGTTCGCAATATCAATATTGCCACTCTTTTGGCATCTTTGGTTTGAAATCCAGTTCTTCCATAGATGATGCTAAGATTGTTCTTTACAATTCCAATTTACGTATATTATCACATTTTCTTCGTTTTCTTGTTATCCTTTGTTGAAAAGGTAAGCTCAGGAGTGTGCACGTCCGCAGCACTAAATGGCAGCAGTTTTGCAACAATGTAATACATTAGCAAGAGCACTAGATGGCAGCACTATTTCCTGTAATGTAGTGCTCCAGACATGTGCGAGTTACCTATCTAGATATTTCTTCAACAAAGAATAACATGAGAATTATGCAAATTTGATAATATAAGTAAATTGGAAGCTTTCTTTAAATTCTATTCTCTATCTGAATCATGAAAGAAAAATTTTGGGTTTCATGCCCTTTAAACAAGAGATACTGAGCTATCCACTGCACTATTGGATTCACTTCAAATTTAAAGGGAAAATGTAAACACCTTGACACATTTCTTTTGTCTATAGTATAACACATCAACCAACTCTAAACATTTAAAAAAAAAAACATTTAACATCTTGTTTGTCACTTTTGTTTTTCAATAGCCAAATTCCACCCAATACTTGCTGCATCTTTAGGAGCCAATCTATGCTTGAATCTGCAGGCGACGCAGCTAGTTATGGTCATATTGTTAGTATAAAGCACATTGTTTTACAATTCTTATCTGTTAACTCCAATAATATAAATATATGTAGCATGGCTAGCCTTGAAAACTCTGCAGGGTGCTCTTCCATGTCTATGAATTAGACAAAAACACAATTTTAAGCGCTTAATTACATGAGGGGGAATAAATAGTGAAAGTATATTGCAAAGTAGTTTTAATATGCAAAACTGAACTTTAAAAATTGAAATCTCAATGTGTTTTCTTTCCCTTTAAACAGCTGTCACTTAAGCTGTTTTCATGGAAACATAATCTAGCTTTTTTATTTACACTGATATTCTAAAAATATTCTTCATTGTTAGTTTTGCTGAGCAAAAAAAACAAAACAGAAAGTTATATTATTCATGGAAATATAAAATAATATCCTATACAGTAGGGAAGAACTGACATTTTCTTTTACAAACCTATATAATTACCTGTTTTTGAAGAGAAAACATGCTATGTAAGATTAGAATAACAAGCAAATAGTTTGTTGGCACATACCTTTGAAATCTTCTATGGTAAAAAGAGAAAAACAAATAATATTCTAGACCAGAAAATAACTGTGTTTCATGAAAAGGAATCGCGTTCTATTAATACTGTTCTATATTTGTTGTTAGGACATATGCCTAAGCCAGGATGGTTATCAAATTACAGCTGTTGGCCCACGTTCCTGTGAGACAGAAAATAAAAGCCCTGAGTTTAAACAATGGAAATTCAGAGGCAAAAACTTGTTATTGGGACCTGGCTTTGAATACTCATTTAATAGCAAATGTCACCCCCCTCCATGATCTTTTGAGAAAAAATGTTGTTGCTGAATTAACAAGTTATACGTAAGATAATGTAATCGCTACCGTTTGATGCTATGATCTCAACTAACGTTTTCCTTAAAAGTCAGGAATTATCTGTCTTGTACACATTCGGTATGTTTATTTTTTGTTTTGTTTTTTGTCTTTGAACAAATACATAGGCTAGATGTTTGCATACATTGGGCTATATCCTATACTTGACCCTAAAGTGTAGCTGATATAAAAAGAAATCTAGCAACAATAGATTTCTGATATCAGGTCCATTACACTGCTTGCTATTACTCAACAACAACATGCTATATGTGCGTCACTTAATAATAGGGAATCTTGGTGATTGGTTGCTATGACCAGTCAGCAAGGAGCTTCTGACCTTGGTCACTAAATAATTGGTACTTATATAAGTACTAGTGTTATTAAACATTAACCTTAACAGTGAACTGAATCTACTTCAATTAACCCGATCCACAGCTAGAACCAATTGCAATGAACTCTAAATGCAACTTACCCCCACTTCTATTAAATCTAATGACTTCACAGCTCATTCTGCCCCCAAAACAATATATCCCACTACCAACAACTCATGCATTATATCCCTTCGTAATCTACTTGACCACAATAACCTCTATTTCATGTGTCACTCTGCTATAGCAAAATAACCCCAAAAATGAAACCCCCTTTCCCATGACCACCTATACTGGTAAAACCCCAAACAGGCTTAATAGTTTTTAAAATAATAAAAGTGAAAATTAATATTTCAATAAAAAAAAACACTTTAATTAAAAGTAAAATATTTTCAGTCTTTTATATTTTCATTTCCATGCAAAAACTATTTTTTCTAACTAATACTGTTGTATTACATTGTTTCTAATGTAAATGTATTGAAATGATAAAAATGTCCATAAACGAGGGGGGCAGAGCCGGCCAGCGTGAGAAATGGCCGCACTTTAATGTGAGCTCAGAGTGCAAGTGCCCTAGATCGCTTCTGCAGGGACTTTTAGGAGCCATCCAGCTGTAAAATCACTCACAAACAACTCCGGGACAGATGGAGGATTGAACGGAAGCAGGCTCTACTGACACAGCTCGATGCAAACCGCAGCTCCGTTTTGAGGCCTCAGTAACGGCCGCCATCTTAGGAGCCTGAGGCTAAAGTTTAATACGCAAGACCCTACCAGAGCACTAAGAACTATGTAACAGATGTCCTGGGAGACTGCAGAGACTGCACTGGTTACCGGACTGAACGCTGACAGGTACATTTAAAGTGTAGTACACGCTAGCCTTAAGGACTCTTGGCATAAATGCTGTCTTTAATTGCCTATGGGCTACACATGTTTTACCGGACCCTCCGGGGTTTAAATGAGGCATAAATCATTTGTTATGGGAGCCATGAGACACATGTCTGCTGATCCACAAGGCATTACTAACCATTTGTATAAGGAGTAATATTTGCACAGCCAAAATACACCCTCTACAGTGTTCAGCAGACAGATAAACACAGATAACGGGCCATAAAAAGGGAATATACAGAAGTTCCTATAAAAACAAAGCCTTTACTTTTCATTTCCACAAAAGAGCCTTATCACCATACCTTGCAAGAATATGCCTTTCCATAAAAATAAATATGCAAAGAGGTCTTGTCTAAGAATGCTGTGATACCGCTTATTAAACTAATCACAGCTCACAGTTAGTGAGGGAGAATCTTATAATTGAAGCATTATCACTACTGCACGCCCTGTTGGCAAGTCTCAGTGCACGGTTGGCAGAGTTAAGGTGATAACATATATAGAGAGACCAGAAGCAATCTATCACATTAGTTAAAATGTCTCCCAAAAAAATAGCTAAACAAGGTAAAGAGGTCAAAAAACATGTTGCCTCACGCAATTCAGTAAGCTCCTTTTTCAGATCTACTGAATCCTCACAACCTACTCTATCTGACCCTACTACCCCGTGGAGGTCTGAGATGTCGCCCTCGGAAAGTGAGGACAGTGACCTGGAAGAATCTGTCCACCTAACTAAATCCTTTTTGGCCACTATACCATCTAAAAGTGATTTGGACAATATAGTTGTTAAGGTTCGGGATTGCATTAAAGAGGAGCTGGCTACCCTGAGAAAGGATATGACGGAGATTGGTAACAGGGTGGAAGCCCTGGAAGAGGATAATGAGTTTAACCAGCAAGAAATCTCCAATCTGCAGACCACAGCTCAGATACATGACTCACTATTCACGCAATTGCAAGACAAGTTAGAGGATCTGGAGAACAGGGAACGACGCCAGAATCTCCGAATTAGGGGAATTCCAGAAACAATCCTGCCGAACTCTATCCCTGAATTCCTAAAAGGCCTCTTTTCCTCTATTCTAGGCCCCTCTTCTACTGCAGATCTCTCAATGGACAGGGCCCACAGGGCACTCAGACCTAGACCTTCAGACCAAGCTCCTCCAAGAGACGTCATACTCAAATTGACCCACTTCCAAACGAAAGAGGACATCCTGAAAGCTGCTAGACAACTTAAGGACATAAACTTTCAGAATTGCCATCTACAAATATTCACTGACCTTGCTCCCCGCACTTTGCAAAGGCAGAAAGAATATCAGCATTTAACAACGGTGCTCAGGGGAAAGGGGATCCCATATCGTTGGGGTTTTCCTTGTTCCCTCAATGTTTCCCACAAAGGTACTAAACATACCTGTAAGTCTTTGGATGATATACCGGATCTCTGTGCGGCCTTGGGGATTGATCCCCCTCGCCAAGCACCAGTGAGAGATGATGAAGAAAGGAATGTGGGGTCGAGATCTGAAAGACCTCCCAAAGCTCAATGGCAACAGCAAAAGCCTAAGAAGGTGAAGAAAACCCAGGACACCTTGCCTGCTGACAGCTATGGATGAATCAGGGGAAGCTAATTGGGTGAGATAATTCCATGTTTTGTTACCTTATAAATCTTCTTCTAACCAGAGCTTCTTTGCTGCTTTCTGAACTTTTCCAGTGAAGAGACTGAACATTTTATTACAATAACTTTGAAGCTGCTCAGGGTTGAAAGCTTTAAGAAGCAATAACGTTCTTCTATTTATATACCTGCTCAAACATAGGCTTTAATTAGGGGCAAGCTATTCTACCCCTAAATAGTGACATACAATGTCAGGTTATATGCTCAGGTTGAGTTTATTGTTATTGCTCAGGTTGAGTTTATTGTTATTGTTATGTATGTTTGTGTTGTTGTTGTTTATGTTCAAATGCAATTTATCTGCCCTTAACAAATTTATGATACAGGACTTTTATAAGCTATATTGGAACAGACTCTGCAGTTATGTGACGAGATTTGATGATCAGACATACACTGACCTAGAGAAGAGGACATGACAGGCCCTAAGCCAATTACTTTCATGACACAGAATGTAAAAGGTTTTAACATACCCCATAAAAGACGTATGGCATTTAGCGACATTAAACACAAGCAGGTGGAAGTATTATTCTTGCAGGAGACGCATTATTTAGAGGGACACGAACCTAAGTTTTTTACATCCACCTACACTAACCACTACCACAGTAGTCATCCAACAAAGAAGATTTCGGGAGTGAGTATTTTACTCCATAGTTCACTACAATTTCATGTCCAGCAAGTAGATAGAGACAGGGAGGGGAGGTATTTGGCACTATTAGGTCTACTACATGGGAAGCCAATTACATTGGTAAATATCTATGCCCCAAACACACACCAAGCGTCCTTCTTGCGCAAAATATCTAACAACATCATGGCTTTTTCTAAAGGTTCTCTCATTATTGGGACGGACTTAAATACACCCCTAGATCCGGGGCTAGATACCTCCAATGCACAATCACAACTGTCAAAGAAGTCGCTTAGGTCTATCAAGGAGGATCTGACGTTATTAGGGATCCATGACGTCTGGCGTGTCCAGCATCCATCTAGTAAGAATTTTACTTTCTACTCAGCGCCACAGAACACTCACTCCCGCATAGACTACATCTTTGTAGACCATTACACTATCTCCTCTATATTATCTACTGATAATATACCCACCAGTTGGTCTGATCACTCTGCCGTGATCTGTAAGATGCAATGGTCCGCCCTCACTTTCAAGCCATTCCAATGGCGCTTTGACGACACAATACTTAAAGAAGACTTATTATCACAACAGGTAGAAAACTCCATTAGGGAATATTTTGAGCATAACAACACACCAGGTACTGATCCGTTTACCTTATGGGAGGCACATAAGTGTGTTATAAGGGGTGAGATGATAAAGCTTAGGTCACTGCAGGGTAAGGCTTATAGGCAGCAACATACGGATCTCACCGCTACATACCAGCACATTGACACATTATATAAAAATAACCCACACGATGATTCCCTGAAACATCAACACGAACAAGCCAGACATAAGCTCACAAAATTCCTTGACCACTCGGCCCAGAAACAGGCACTGAAATTGCGACAGAAATTCTTTGTAGAGAGTAATAAGCCTGGCAGACTCCTGGCTAGAGCACTTAAAACAAAGCAGTCGACACATTACATCTCCACACTACAAGACCCCCCTAATAAACCCACAGTGGAAACTCAGAAAATGGCAGAGATATTTAGAAGGTACTATACTGCTCTATATAATCTGACACCACATAGAGACAAGACAACACATCAATTGCAGTGTCAACGATATTTAGACACTATTAAATTACCTAAGATACCCAGAGAGGAATTAGACTCCTTTAACTCTGCGATAACGGCTGAGGAGATAGGAAACGCCATACACTCACTTAAGCAAGGGAAAAGCCCTGGCCCGGATGGCCTTACTAGTGGTTATTATAAAAAATTTAAACCCCTCCTCTTACCCCATTTGCTCTCAGTTTTTAACTGTATTGATGAGTCCCATAGTATGCCCCCTTCTATGCTTGAAGCCATTATTACAGTCATACCGAAACCAGGCAAAGATCCAACGGTCCCATCAAACTATCGCCCAATTTCTCTATTGAACGTAGATGTAAAAATTTATGCAAAAATATTGGCCACGAGAATTAACAAAATGTTACCCAGGTTGATCCACCCGGACCAGGTGGGCTTTGTGCAGCAGAGAGAAGCCAAAGACAACACAGTAAAAGTTCTTCAACTAATACAGTACGCGACTACACATGACATCCCCCTAGTTTTACTATCGACTGACACTGAAAAAGCTTTCGACAGACTTGACTGGACCTTTCTTAAACTTACTCTACAGAAATTTGGCTTCCCCGACGGTTTTATACAGAAAATACTAACCCTTTCCACAAAACCCACTGCTAAAATTAAGGTTAATGGTGCACTATCCAGCCCCTTTTGCATATTAAATGGCACCAGACAAGGATGCCCTCTATCACCCCTGTTATTTGTACTCTCAATGGAAGCACTAGCCGCTAAACTACGCAACAACCCTGCCATAACTGGACTTCTAGTACACAGCACCCACCATAAATTAGCACTTTATGCTGACGATTTACTTTTGACATTGACTCACCCGACTTCATCTCTCTCTGCGGCGCAGAGCAATCTGGAAGAATTTGGCTTATGTTCTAATTACTTAGTTAACAAAACTAAATCCGAATTACTTCCCATCAATCTCAATGAAGCAGAGATTCACTTACTTAGTACACAGGTTCCATACTCGATACAGAAGTCCTCATTAAAATATTTGGGCATTAACCTCGCAAACAGCGTACAACAGTTACATGAATTGAATTATGAACCACTCTTGACAACTATCACCAAAGACACATCAACGTGGCTAAATAAAAATATTTCCTGGCTGGGTAGGATAGGGGTGGCTAAAATGACCATCCTCCCCAAGATTTTATATGTATTTCAAGCACTCCCCATACCATTATCTGACACTTATCTTAGTAAATTGCAATCAGTGATGAATTCGTACATCTGGAGGAAAAGACCTCCCAGAATAGCCAGGTCCACTCTTTTCCTATCCAAAAAGTATGGAGGTTTGGGAGTCCCAGATCTGTAGAATAGTAGACTGGTGCACACTCCCTTTGGAACACGACAAAACATGGATGACGTTAGAACACGATTTGACTAACCAGGCCCAACTTGGTGTTTACTGCTGGCAACCTAAAGGAAATCAGCCGGCCATAATAAAAACTTATCCTATAATCAAAGAGACGTTTGATGTGTGGTCCAAGGTTCTCACTGCGTATCCACATCTTTCAATGGTCCCCTCCCCTTTGACAACAGCCCTAGCCAATCCTGACTTCCTAAGTGGGATGTTGGTTACACCTAAAGTACAGTGCTGTTTGGACAGATTTCTCCCACTATATACACTACTTGACTCAGATAAATTGATGCCTAGACAGCAATTATCAGATTTGGGAATTACACAATTCACTAACTGGTTTGGATATCTGCAACTTAAGCACTTTGTACAAACCCATAAACTAAGGCAATTAACCACTAGGGAACGCTCTCCATTAGAAAGATTATGTACCCTTGACTCGCCCCCACCGCATACTATCTCCACCCTATACCAATTACTAATCATACCCTCTGAATTCAAACAAACCTCGACTATACTATCCTGGCATAAAGAACTCCCTTATACACTCTCGGAAGACGAATGGAACGCTATATTTTTGCATACCAGCAAATCCGCACACTCGGCCGCATTACTAGAAACTAACTATAAATTTCTACTCGTTGGTACCTCACTCCCCATAGGTTAAAATATATTTTCCCGGAAGCATCGGACAGATGCTGGAGGAAATGCACAGGAGAGGGCACGCCTTACCACATCTGGTGGGAATGCCTTAGTGTTCAGAAGTTTTGGACAGAGGTAAATCAGGAGATGAGCGGGATATTGAACCACGATCTTCCTCTAGACCCTTTAATATACCTATTTCATGTCTTGCCAAAACTCCCATTTAAACACTACTCATCCCTCCTTCAGTTAGCTATCTGTAGCGCCAAACAAATAATCCCTAGACTATGGAAATCTGAAGCCACACCCACTTTACAGATGTGGAGATCACAAATGGAAATAAACCTGTCACTGGAGAGGTACTTTTATTACACTACAGGCAAATTAGACTTCTATGCTGAAATGATGTTCTTTTGGGAATCCTACCACAGCCCCAGACAGAGGTGAACCCCCTAGGACTGACACCCTAGGCTTATATAATTGGGGAGTTTAGCACAGAATCAGTTAGAGAGGGAATTAATGCATACCGCTAGCATAATGGTGAGAGATAACACTCCTTGACAGTTGAGGGCACATACACACCCCTAGTGATACTCACCTTGACCTGGGACGACGAGAACGACAATATGAATAGAGGATGGTATTGCTGAGGTAGCCACCTATACAGATTATTACGGAAGTTTACCTTTTGGCTTTTAGGATGAAGCCCATAGCCTGTTTTATAGGCCTTTACAGGCCGGGTGGGTGGGAAATGTTTCACTATACTGAAGTTTGTACACATATGGGATCAGTACTGTTTGAAAGGAGAAGATGTCATGTGCTCCCTTTTACATGTAAGTTTTATAAAAAGTGTCACGGAAGTCACCGTATTTTAGGCTATGTCTGTTATAGCTTTACATTCTGCTGAAGTCCTGTTGTTGCTACTGTTGTATTGCAATTTTTGCTGTATTGTAAAATTTGACATAAATAAAAAGATTAAACAAAAAAAAATGTCCATAAACATATGCTGAGAAATTATTATAATTAAAGTTTGACCACAGTTTCCAATATAAGCCTACAATGGGCTAGATTACAAGTGGAGCGCTAACTGCGCTAGCGGTAAGGTTTTTTGCGCTCGACGGGTTGCACTGGTATTACGAGTTGAGAGTAAAAAGTTATCACTCCAGCGGTAACGCAACCAGCGCAAAAATCTGAACTTACACTATTGCGTGCGCAATAAACTATTCCCCCATAGAAGTCAATAGAGAAAAAAAGTGGAAAAGAAACACCCTACTCACGCGCAAAACAGATCGCCGTAAGCCCCTATTCTAATAACCCCTAAACTGCCACATAACCCAATGCAAAGTCCCCATTACACTATTAACCCCTAAGCCGCAAACCCCCCAAAGCAAACTAACCACTACACTATTAACCCCTAAACCGCCATCCCCCAACGCAAGATAACCTACTAAAATCTAAGCCCCCTAACCTAACACCCTGGGATGTGAATGGTTTACTATTATTCATAAGAGAGGGTGTTTAAATATGGTGATTGTTTTGTTTTTTGCCTGGAAAAAAGGGAGATAAACATTTTTTACCTTTAACTTGAAACTAATACAGCTGTATAAGTTATGTACTTTTTGCTAGACATGTGCAATTGAGATAAATTTGGTTCAGCCAAATTTTTCAGAACAAATATTTGGGAAAATTAGTTTCCCCCGAATATTCATTGGCTGCACTATTCATTATTCATTTTAAACTAAATGAACATTGAATATTCTTAGAACATTTAAATTCATTTTCATTAAACAAATGTAATTGTTCCAAAGCTACAGGTGAAAAAGTTAGTTTTATACTTACCTTTAGCTTGTTGGAGAGTCGTGCTAACCCGGTCCTCTTCTTCACAGAGTCCATTAATAGGAGGGTCAGCACAGCGGCTCCCGTAATCTTCTATATATTTTATACTCTACAGCTGGTATAACAAGTCATTTATAATCAATTTTGCAGTACAATGTCCCTTTAAACTTATCTAACGGCTAGATTACGAGTTTTGCGGTAAGGTGAAAAAGCAGCGTTAACAGGTCCTAACGCTGCTTTTTTACGCCCGCTGGTATTACGAGTCTTGCAGGTTTAGGGGCACCGCACACTTTTTTGGCCTTACCACAAACCAACTTACGTAAATTTCGTAAAGCCTTTTTTCTATGGGACTTCCATAGCACTGTTATTTCGAGTTTGTCCTGGGAGGCCAAAAAGTGAGCGGTACACCCTAACCCGTCAAGATTCGTACCGCATTTTAAAGTCAGTAGTTATGAGTTTTACCCTACAAAGCTGTAGTATAAAACTCATAACTAAAGTGCTAAAAAGTACACTAACACCCATGAACTACCTATTAACCCTTAAACCGAGGCCCTCCCACATTGCAAACACTATAATAACATTTTTAACCCCTAATCTGCCGCTCCAGACATCGCCGCCACTATAATAAACATATTAATCCCCTAAACCGCCTCACTCCCGCCTCGCAAACACTTGTTAAATATTATTAACCCCTAATCTGCAGCCCCCAACATCGCCGACACCTACATTATACTTATTAACCCCTAATCTTCCGCTCCGGACATCGCCGCCACTTACATTATATTTATTAACCCCTAATCTGCTGCCCCCAACATCGCCGACACCTTCCTACATTTATTAACCCCTAATCTGCCATCCCCAAAGTCGCTGCCACTATTCTAAACGTATTAACCCTTTAAACCTAAGTCTAACCCTAACCCTAACACCCCCTAACTTAAATATAATTTAAAAAAAATCTAAATACAAATTACTATCATTACCTAAATTATTCCTATTTAAAACTAAATTCTTACCTATAAAATAAACCCTAAGCTAGCTACAATATAACTAATAGTTACATTGTATCTAGCTTAGGGTTTATTTTTATTTTACAGGCAAGTTTGTATTTATTCTAACTAGGTAGAATAGTTACTAAATAGTTATTAACTATTTAATAACTACCTAGCTAAAATAAATACAAATTTACCTGTAAAATAAAACCTAACCTAAGTTACAATAACACTTAACACTACACTACAATTAAATAAATTCCCTACATTAAATATAATTAAATGAAGTTTCCTCCTTGCTATCTTCCTCACGCCTCACTACCTGCCCACTCGACCCTATACCTTCCCATCTAATACCCTCCCTATCTTCTACCCTCACTCCTGCTCTTACCCACATCTTCAACCTATCTCTTTCTACCAGTTCATTCCCATCTTCTTTCAAACATGCAATAGTCACTCCCATACTCAAAAAACCCTCCCTTGACCCTAATTCTCCTGAAAGCTACCGCGCAATATCACTGCTCCCACTAACATCAAAACTCCTTGAAAAACTAGTTTATAATCGCATAACCCACTTCCTGTCTGCCAACTCCTTTCTTGACCCCCTGCAATCCGGATTCCGCCCCAAACACTCAACTGAGACTGCCCTTACCAAGGTTACGAACGATCTTCTCTCTGCTAAAAATTTTGTCCACTACTCAATACTCATCCTACTTGACCTCTCAGCTGCCTTTGACACAGTTGATCACCCCCTCCTCCTACAGACCCTTAGCTCTTTTGGCCTCTGTGGCAATGCTCTTTCCTGGTTTCACTCTTATCTTTCTCACAGGTCTTTTTCTGTGTCATTTGCCAATGACTCCTCCTCTCTAATGCCTCTGTCTGTTGGAGTACCTCAAGGATCTGTTCTGGGTCCTCTACTCTTCTCCATTTATACTTCTTCACTGGGTAAACTTATCAACAGTTATGGCTTCAAATATCACCTCTATGCTGATGACACCCAGATCTACCTCTCCACCCCTGCTCTCTCTCCCTCTGTCCTCTCTCATGTCAGCAAGTGCTTATCTGGTATTTCTTCCTGGATGGCCTCTCACCACCTAAAGATTAACATGTCCAAGACTGAGCTCCTTCTTATCCCCCCTCAACCTCTACGCCGACCTGTGACTTCTCTATCCCTGTTGATGGCATCACCATTTCCCCATCGCCCCAAATCCGCTGCCTCGGAGTTACACTTGACTCAAATCTATCCTTCACCCCCCATATCCAATCGCTTTCTACATCCTGCCGCAACCATCTATGCAACATTTCCAAGATTCAACCTTTTCTGTGCGCTAACACCACAAAGCAAATAATCCACTCCCTTGTTATTTCCCGACTTGACTACTGCAATATAACCTACTTACTGGCCTTCCTCTTTCCCGCCTCTCCCCTCTTCAATCCATCCTAAATGCCTCTGCCAGACTGATCCACCTTTCCCATCGCTCTGTATCTGCTGCACCTCTCTGTGAGTCCCTTCATTGGCTCCCCATACACAGTAGAATTAAATTCAAAATTCTCACCCTTGCATACCGCTCCCCTCTACCTATCCTCTCTAATCAACAAGTATACTCCAGCTCGTCCACTAAGATCCAACAATGACCTGCTCCTTGCTTCTGCGACTATCACCTCCTCTCATGCTAGACTGCAGGACTTCTGTCGTGCAGCACCTACCCTCTGGAACACTCTCCATTGTGCTGTCAGGCTTTGCCCAAATCTTTCTTCCTTTAAATGCTCTCTGAAGACTTTTCTGTTCAGAGAAGCCTACCATCCAACTCAATAATATTCCTTTTACCTAACAACATTTCCCTCCTCTAACTCTGCATTAACATCTTTCTCAATCTTGCAGTCCTCACCTCATGTTTCTCAACCTCCTACCCTTCTAGATTGTAAGTTCCCACGGGAATAGGGCCCCCGATTCCTCCTGTATGTGTTTGTAAATTCTGTCCTGTCTCTTAGTCTTAGAAGTTTTATACTATTGTTTTATTTAAATGATCTGTATCCATGGACAGCGCTGCGGAATATGATGGCGCTTCATAAATAAAGTATAATAATAATAATAATAAATAAATTAAATAAAATTAGCTAAATTACCAAAAAAACAAACATTACAGAAAATAAAAAACAAATTACAAGATCTTTAAACTAATTACACCTAATCTAATAGCCCTATCAAAAAAAAAAAAAAAAAACCCACCCAAAAAAAAAAAAAAATAGCCTAAACTAAACTACCAATAGCCCTTAAAAGAGTCTTTTGCGGGGCATTGCCCCAAAGAAATCAGCTCTTTTACCTGTAAAAAAAAATACAAACAAACCCCCAACAGTAAAACCCACCACCCACACAACCAACCCCCCAAATAAAAGCCTAACTAAAAAAACCTAAGCTCCCCATTGCCCTGAAAAGGGCATTTGGATGGGCATTGCCCTTATAAGGGCATTTAGCTCTATTGCTGCCCAAAGCCCTAACCTAAAAAATAAACCCACCCAATACACCCTTAAAAATCCTAACACTAACCCTCGAAGATTCACTTACCGGGAGAAGTCTTCATCCAAGCGGCAAGATGTCCTCAACGAAGCCGGCAGAAGTGGTCCTCCAGACGGGCAGAAGTGGTCTTCCAGACGGGCAGAAGTCTTCATCCAAGCAGCTCCATCTTCAAGACATCCAGCGCAGAGCATCCTCTTCAATCGACGGCTTCTTTGGAATGAATGTACCTTTAAGTGATGTCATCCAAGATGGCGTCCCTTAGATTCCAATTGGCTGATAGAATTCTATCAGTCAATCGGAATTAAGATAGAAAAAATCCTATTGGCTGATGCAATCAGCCAATAGGATTGAACTTCAATCCTATTGGCTGATCAAATCAGCCAATAGGATTGAGCTTGCATTCTATTGGCTGATTGGAACAGCCAATAGAATGCCAGCTCAATCCTATTGGCTGATTGCTAGTGTTAGGGTTAGACTTAGGTTTAGGGGTTAATAACTTTAGAATAGTGGCAGCGACGTTGGGGGCTGCAGATTAGGGGTTAATAAATGTAGGTAGGTTGCGGCGACATTGGGGGAGGGAGATTAGGGGTTAATAAATATAATGTAGGTGTCAGCGATGTTGGGGGCAGAAGATTAGGGGTTCATAAGTATAATGTAGGTGCCGGCGATGTCCAGAGCGGCAGATTAGGGGTTAATAAGTATAATGCAGGTGTTGGCAATGTCGGGGGCACCAGATTAGGGGTTAATAAGTGTAAGATTAGGGGTGTTTAGACTCGGGGTTGATGTTAGAGTGTTAGGTGTAAACATAACTTTAGTTTCCCCATAGGAATCAATGGGGCTGCGTTACTGAGTTTTACGCTGCTTTTTTGCAGGTGTTAGACTTTTTCTCAGCCGGCTCTCCCCATTGATGTCTATGGGGAAATCGTGCATGAGCACGTACAACCAGCTCACCGCTGACTTAAGCAGCGCTGGTATTGGAGTGCAGTATGGAGCACAATTTTGCTCTACGCTTACTTCTTACCTTTTAACGCTGGGTTTATAAAAACCTGTAATACCAGCGCTGTAGGTAAGTGAGTGGTGAGAAAAAACTGCACGTTAGCACAGCACAGCTCATAACGCAAAACTCGTAATCTAGCCGTAAGATATTAAAAAAAAAAAAAACTTGCAAAGTAATTTAGTTATTTATTCATCTTTTCCTGTAATTAAATTCTAGAAAAAAATAATGTTTTTCCATTTTCCCATGGAAGCTAGAGTGTATCCTACCAACTTCAAAACCCAGAACCTAAAAATTCTATATAGTCATTTAAAGGGCCACTCAATGCAGTAGAATTGCCTAATTAAGTACATAATAAAAAGACTTACTTTGAATTTCAAATAAGCAGTAATTTGTTTATGACAAATTTATTTTTTCTCTCCATTTCACAGCCCCCTGTATCACGTGACATACATCATCAGCCAATCACAGACTAGTATATGTATACCCCGTGAACTTGTGCACATGCTCAGTATGATCTTGTTCCCCAAAAAGTGTGTATATCAAAAGACTGTGCAAAATGTGATAATGGAAGTAAATTGGAAAGTGTCTTAACCCCTTAACGACGCATGTCGTACAGGGTACGTCTTACACAAGCTGGTCTTTAAAGACCAGCGACGTACCCTGTAAGTAGTTAAGGGTTTCAAGTGGCTGGAAACGATCCTGATCGTTTCCAGCCGCTTTCAAGGTATTGCAGTGATGCCTCGATATTGAGGCATCACTGCAATACCTTTTTAGGCACACTGATGCAGAGAGAGCCACTCTGTGGCCCTCTCTGCATCGGCCAGTGATGGTGCCGATCGTTGGTGGGTGGGAGCCATTGCAGGGAGGTGGGCGGCCCATCACTGGGGAACTTCCTTCCGGCTGTTCTATATGCCGGGCGCGCGCGGAAGCGTGCACTGGAGGTGAGCGGCGTGTAAGCGCGCGTGCGCGCGCACCCCGCAATCTAAGGCAATTGTGGAGTTTTGTTTTCTGCTGGGAGAGGGTGGTGGGTGCAGAGGGGGGTGATCAAGGGGTGATCTGGGGGTGATCTGGGAGGGGGAAGGTGTAGGGTATGGAGGGGGGCAGCTACACTACAGAAAATGTTAGGTTTCAAAAAAATAAATAAAGTTATTTTGCAAAGTGGGTACTGGCAGACAGCTGCCAGTACCCAAAATGGTGACTAATAGTTAGTGGGGGGAGGGTTAGAGAGCTCTTTGGGGGGGTCAGGCAGGTTAGGGGCTAAAGGGGGGATTCTACACAGCAGAATATGATTATTATTTTTTATTTTTATATATATTTTATTTTAGTACTGGCAGACTTTCTGCCAGTACTTAAGATGGCGGGGACAATTGTGGGGTGGGGGAGTTAAGAGAGCTGTTTGGGAGGGATCAGAGGGTGGGATGTGTGAGATGGGAGGCTGATTTCTACACTAAAGCTAAAATTAAACCTTCAAGCTCCCTACAAGCTACCTAATTAACCCTGTCACTGCTTGGCATAATACAAGTTTGGTGTGCAGCGGCATTTAGCGGCCTTCTAATTACCAAAAAGCAATGCCAAAGCCATATATGTCTGCTATTTCTGAACAAAGGGGATCCCAGAGAAGCATTTACAACCATTTGTGCCATAATTGCACAAGCTGTTTGTAAATAATTTCAGTGAGAAACCCAAAGTTATTGAAAAAGTGAACAATTTTTTTTATTTGATCGCATTTGGTGGTGAAATGGTGGCATGAAATATATCAAAATTGGCCTAGATCAATACTTTGGGTTGTCTACTACACTACCCTAAAGCTAAAATTAACCCTACAAGCTCCCTACAAGCTACCTAATTAACCCCTTCACTGCTGGGCCTAATACAAATGTGGTGCGCAGCGGCATTTAGCGGCCTTCTAATTACCAAAAAGCAACGTCAAAGCCATATATGTCTGCTATTTCTAAACAAAGGGGATCCCAGAGAAGCATTTACAACCATTTGTGCCATTATTGCACAAGTTGTTTGTAGATCATTTCAGTAAGAAACCTAATATTTGTGAAAAGTTTGTGAAAAACAGAATTTATGCTTACCTGATAAATTACTTTCTCTTACGGTGTATTCAGTCCACGGATTCATCCTTACTTGTGGGATATTCTCAATCCCTACAGGAAGTGGCAAAGAGAGCACACAGCAAAGCTGTCCATATAGCTCCCCTCAGGCTCCGCCCCCCCAGTCATTCGACCGACGGTTAGGAGAAAAAGGAGAACCATAGGGTGCAGTGGTGACTGTAGTTATTAAAAATTAAATTTGAACCTGACTTAAATGTCAGGGCGGGCCGTGGACTGAATACACCGTAAGAGAAAGTAATTTATCAGGTAAGCATAAATTCTGTTTCTCTTACTTGGTGTATTCAGTCCACGGATTCATCCTTACTTGTGGGATACCAATACCAAAGCAATAGGACACGGATGAAGGGAGGGAACAAGTCAGGTAACCTAAATGGAAGGCACCACTGCTTGCAAAACCTTTCTCCCAAAAATAGCCTCCGAAGAAGCAAAAGTATCGAATTTGTAAAATTTGACAAATGTATGCAGTGAAGATCAAGTCGCTGCTGTACAAATCTGTTCAACAGAAGCCTCATTCTTGAAAGCCCATGTGGAAGCCACAGCTCTAGTGGAATGAGCTGTAATTCGTTCAGGAGGCTGCAGTCCCGCAGTCTCATAAGCCAAATGGATGATGCTTTTCAGCCAAAAGGAAAGAGAGGTAGCAGTCGCTTTCTGACCTCTCCTCTTACCAGAATAGACAACAAACAAGGATGATGTTTGTCTGAAATCTTTAGTTGCTTTTAAATAGAATTTTAAAGCACGAACCACGTCAAGATTGTGTAAAAGTCGTTCCTTCTTAGAAACTGGATTAGGACACAGAGAAGGAACAATGATTTCCTGGTTAATATTCTTATTAGAAACCACTTTTGGAAGGAAACCAGGTTTGGTGCGCAAAACAACCTTATCCGCATGGAACACCAGATAGGGTGAATTACACTGCAAAGCAGACCATTCAGAAACTCTTCGAGCAGAAGAAATGGCTACTAAAAACAAAACTTTCCAAGATAATAACTTAATATCTATGGAATGCAAAGGTTCAAACGGAACCCCTTGAAGAACTGAAGAACTAAATTTAGACTCCATGGAGGAGCCACAGGCTTGTAAACAGGCTTGATTCTGACTAGGGCCTGTGCAAACACCTGAACGTCTGGTACAGCAGCCAGACGCTTATGTAACAGAACAGACAGAGCAGATATCTGTCCCTTTAAGGAACTAGCTGACAGACCCTTCTCCAATCCTTCTTGGAGAAAAGACAATATCCTTGGAATCCTAATCTTACTCCACGAGTATCTTATGGTAAATTTTCCTGGTGACAGGCTTTCTGGCCTGTATCAGAGTGTCTATAACTGATTCAGAGAAACCACGCTTAGCTAGAATTAAGCGTTCAATCTCCAAGCAGTCAGTTGCAGAGAAACTAGATTTGGATGCTTGAAAGGACCCTGAATTAGAAGATCCTGCCTCGATGGCAGTTTCCATGGTGGGACCGATGACATGTCCACTAGGTCTGCATACCAAGTCCTGCGTGGCCACGCAGGCGCTATCAGAATTACCGAAGCCTTCTCCTGTTTGATTCTGGCTACTAGCCGAGGGAGAAGAGGAAACGGTGGAAAGACATAAGCTAGACTGAACGACCAAGGCGCTATTAATGCATCTATCAATGCCGCCTTGGGATCCCTGGATCTGGATCCAGGGAAGTTTGGTGTTCTGACGGGACGCCATCAGATCCAATTCTGGAATGCCCCATAGCTGGGTCAGCTGAGCAAAAACCTCCGGGTGGAGTTCCCACTCCCCGGATGGAAAGTCTGACGACTTAGAAAATCCGCCTCCCAGTTGTCTACCCCTGGGATGTGAATTGCAGATAGATGGCAGGAGTGATCCTCCTGCCAATTGATGATCTTGGATACTTCCTTCATCGCTAGGGAACTTTTTGTTCCTCCCTGATGATTGATGTACGCTACAGTCGTGATGTTGTCCGACTGAAATCTGATGAATTTGGCCTCCGCTAGTTGAGGCCACACCTGGAGCGTATTGAATATCGCTCTCAACTCCAAAATGTTTATCGGAAGAAGAGATTCTTCCCGAGACCATAGTCCCTGAGCCTTCAGGGAGTTCCAGACCGCACCCCAGCCTAACAGACTGGCATCGGTCGTGACAATGAACCACTCCGGTCTGCGGAAACTCATTCCCTGAGACAGGTGATCTTGAGACAACCACCAGAGAAGAGAGTCTCTGGTTTTCTGGTCCATTTGTACTTGAGGAGACAAATCTGCGTAATCTCCATTCCACTGTTTGTGCATGCACAGCTGCAGTGGTCTGAGATGAATTCGGGCAAAAGGGACTACGTCCATTGCCGCAACCATTAAACCAATTACTTCCATGCACTGAGCCACGGAAGGCCGAGGAATGGAATGAAGAACTCGGCAAGTATTCAGCAGTTTTGACTTCCTGACCTCTGTCAGAAAGATTTTCATTTCTACCGAGTCTATTAGTGTTCCCAGGAAAGGAACCCTTGTGAGCGGGGACAGAGAACTCTTTTCTACGTTCACCTTCCACCCGTGAGACCTTAGAAAAGCCAGAACGATGTCCGTATGAGCCTTGGCTCTGTGAAAGGACGACACCTGCATTAATATGTCGTCTAGGTAAGGTGCTTACTGCAATGCCCCGCGGTCTTAGTACCGCTAGAAGGAACCCTAGCACCTTGTGTGAAAATTCTGGGGAGCGGGTGGCCAACTCGAAAGGAAGGGCCACGAACTGTAATGTTTGGTCCAGGAAGGTGAACCTTAGAGAACCGGATGGTGACTTTGTGGATAGGAATATGTAGATATGCATCCTTAGATCCACGGTAGTCATATATTGACCCTCCTGGATCATCGTCAAGATTGTCCGAATGGTTTCCATCTTGAAGGACGGAACTCTGAGGAATTTGTTTAGAATTTTTAGATCCAGGATTGGCCTGAAAGTTCCCTCCGTTTTGGGGAACTACAAACAGGTTTGAGTAAAAGCCCAGTCCTTGTTCTACAATTGGAACTGGGGTGTATCACTCCCATCTTTAGCAGATCTTCTTCACAGCGTAGAACGCCTGTTTTCCTTATTTGGTCTGAAGACAAATGAGAAATGTGGAACCTTCCCCTTGGGGGGGAGAATCCTTGAATCTAGAATGCTACCCCTGAGCAACTATTTCTAATGCCCAGGGATCTGGAACATCTCTGCCAAGCTTGAGCGAAGAGAGAAAGTCTGGCCCCCTACTCGATCCGATCCCGGATGGCGGGGGCTACCCCCTCATGCTGTCTTGGTAGCAGGAGCAGGCTTCTTGGCCTGTTTACCCTTATTCAGCTGCAGGGGTTTCCAAGTTGCTTTGGGCTGGGATGGCGTATCTTGCTTTGGCAGCAGAGGTTGTGGCAGGTTCGCTCCTGAAGTTGCGAAAGGAGCGAAAGATTAGCCTTGTTTTTGGCCTTAAACGGCCTATCTTGTGGCAGGGCATGCCGTTGGCCCCAGTGATATCTGAAATAATTTCTTTCAGCTCTGGGCCAAATAGGGTTTTCCCTTGAAGGGAATATTTAACAGTTTCGTTTTGGACGACACATCAGCCGACCACGATTTGAGCCAAAGCGCTCTTCGCGCCATGATGGCAAAACCTGAGTTTTTCGCCGCTAGCTTAGCTAATTGGAGAGCGGCATCAGTGATAAAAGAATTAGCCAGCTTTAGAGCATGAATTCTATCCTATGAAGTCTCCCTCTGGAGTGCCTCCTCCAGGGCCTCGAACCAAAAAGCCGCTGTAGTAGTTACTGGAATAATGCAGGCAATTGGTTGAAGAAGAAAACCTTGCTGAACAAAAATTTTCTTCAGCAAACCTTCCAATTTTTTATCCATAGGATCTTTGAAAGCACAACTGTCCTCTACTTGGTATAGTTGTACGCTTAGCAAGTGTTGAAACAGCCCCCTCTACTTGGGGACCGTCTGCCACGCGTCCGTCTGGGCGTCTTTATGGGGAACATTTTCTTAAAGATAGGTGGGGGAACAAAGGGTACACCTGGTCTCTCCCACCTCCTTAGTCCACAATATCCCGCACCCTCTTATGGGATCGGAAATGCTCAGTGTATACAGGGACCTCTAAAAAACCTGTCCATTTTACACAATTTTTCAGGGACCACCGTGGGGTCACAATCATCCAGCGTAGCTAAAACCTCCTTGAGCAGGACGCGGAGGTGTTTCAGCTTAAATTTAAACGCTAAGGAATCTGACTCTGCCTGCACATCCTTCTATACTGAGTCTCAGAAAATGGCTTACCTTCCCTTCCCACATGGGGATTTCTATCAGTCTTCTAGCATTACTTGGTCTTGTTAGAAAAATGACTGATCATACCTGAAGCAGTTAAGCCTGCAAACTGTTCCCCCCAACTGAAGTTCTCTGGTATTCAACAGTCCTGCGTGGGAACAGCAATGGATTTTAGTTACTGGTGCTAAAATCATATTCCTCTCAGCAGAAATCTTCATCACTGTTCTGCCTCAGAGTAAATAGTACAAACCGGCACTATTTTAAAATAACAAACTCTTGATTGAAGAAATAAAACTACAAATATAACACCACATACTCTTTACCACCCCCGTGGAGATGCTACTTGTTAGAGCGGCAAAGAGAATGACTGGGGGGGTGGAGCCTGAGGGGAGCTATATGGGACAGCTTTGCTGTGGTGCTCTCTTTGCCACTTCCTGTAGGGATTGAGAATATCCCACAAGTAAGGGATGAATCGGTGGACGGTGAATACACCAAGTAAGAGAAAGTGAACAATTTTATTTATTTGATCACATTTGGCGGTGAAATGGTGGCATGAAAATAGACCAAAAATGGCCTAGATCAATACTTTGGGATGTCTACTATAAAAAAAATATACATGTCAAGGGATATTCAGGGATTCCAGACAGATATCAGTGATCTAATGTAAGTATCGCTAATTTTGAAAAAAATGGTTTGGAAATAGCAAAGTGCTATTTGTACTTATTGCCCTAGTAACTTACAAAAAAAGCAAAGAACATGTAAATATTGGGTATTTCTAAACTCAGGACTAAATTTAGAAACTATTTAGCATGAGTGTTTTTTGGTGGTTGTAGATGTGCAACAGATTTTGGGGGGTCAAAGTTAGAAAACGTGGGGATTTGTTCCATTTTTTCATCATATTTTATAATTTTTTATGTAAATTATAAGATATGATGAAAATATGGTGTCTTTAGAAAGTCCATTTAATGGCGAGAAAAACGGATAATAAGTATGCTGTGGGTACAGTAAATGAGTAAGAGGAAAATTGCAGCTAACACAAACACCGCAGAAATGTAAAAATAGCCTTGGTCCTAAGGGAATGAAATTGAAAAAATGTCCTTGTCCTTAAGGGGGTTAAAGCTACATGATCTATCTGAATCATAAAATGTTTATTTTGACTTGAATATCCCCTTTAATGATCAGTTGATAATGCAAAGTGGCACAGAGAAGATAAGATAAAATGCCTTGGACGGCAACACAATGCAGATTAGGCTACCAAAATACATTTAAATGCTTTTAGTACCTTTATTTATGTTTTCCATTATTGCCATATTTTTAATAACCTTTTATCAACCTTTTTATTTGCCACACTGAAAATTCAGACACATTAGAATTTAATATTCTATTTGAGGCTGGAGGCTTTAATACTCATCCAATACTAATTTCTTAAGCTACAGCAATTTTTTTCAATTATTAAATATTTATTAGGCTTTTTGTGAAAGGTGATGGTTTTATAGGGTACAAAATGCTTTTTTTTTTTTAATATCCTATAATAATTCAGTCATGAGACATACTACTTTGGCATTTGCTGGAATATACATTGACTTATAATCTTTTACTTTCCCTGTGTGAGGTGTATTCTTTCATAGCCATCAGTGGTTATTTACGGATTTAGAAATGTGATCTATATCTTGCTTGTTGAATACATTATCTAATGGTCCTTCTAACAGTAGCTTTATTATAATCTAAGAAATTCAACAAGGGGGTTTGGTTAAGCACCACCTAACAATAACATTTATATATTAGCACACATATTGTGGGAGTGCTGCCAAAACGACCAAAATAAGTTTAAGACAAAAACAGGTATTGGCGCACATCCAAACACATAAGACCACATATTTTGGTCTTAAGTGTTTGGATTGCGCCATACCTGTTTTGTCTTATACTTATTTTGGTCATTTGGCAGCACTCCCACAATATGTGTGCTAATATTTAAATGTTTTTGTTAGGTGTTCTTAACCAACCCCCGTGTTGTATTTCCTTAAATTTAGGGGAGACTGACCAAAACCCTTTGGTTAAAGCACACCACCCTGCTCAGAGTGTGTTCCAGATAATGTAATTGAGTTATATATATATAATAGCCAGGGAGTCTCATTATGTGCAGTGTTGATTGAGGCATAGTACTGCAGTGTTGGAATTCTATTTTGGTATATTAGAATCGAATGAGATCAGTCTAGTAAGGCTAAACTTTATAGTGTTAGGACCAGGTCTATTTTGGGACACCTTGTAAGTGGTGACTGGCTGAGCAGAATATGGCCATATTGTGTGGCTAAGATTCCCAACTTTTATTTAAAAATGTAAAAATATTAAGCAGGGCAATTTATTGCAGCATTTAAAAATATGTGAAAAAATATGTGGTCTTTTGTGTTTGGATGTGCGCCAATACCTGTTTTTGTTTTATTATAATCTATACTGTATGCTAAAATGTGAATACAACAGCTTTCCAAAGTAGATTGTAAATGTTAATGATACTTTCCATTTTAATATGAGGAGAGTCCACAGCTTCATTCCTTACTAGTGGGATACAGAACCTGGCCACCAGGAGGAGGGAAAGACACCCCAGCCAAAGACTTAAATACCTCCCCATCTCCCTCCTCCCCCAGTCATCCTTTGCCTTTCGTCACAGGAGGATGACAGAGAAATGTCGGAAGATTCGGAGTAGTCTCTTATGGAGGGTAGTACTCTTCACTATGGGACTGGAGTTTTAAATAGTCTTGTCAGCCTCTCAGTGAGAGCATTGATGAATGTTAGGGGTCTGGAGGTGCAGGGAGAGTCTTTCTGGCAAACCATCCAGACCTGTATTAACAACTCCTAAGCAATCAGTGTTGATAAATTTCACTGCCTGCTTCTGCTCACTCAAGTCCATGTCAGGTGCGATGCTACAAGACTGTCAACCTTGAGAGCCTGTGTGTTTGTTCCACGGGCGATGATTCCGGGTAAGATCGATCTTATATGATAAAGTAAGAAGACAGGGTCACAGTGTGACTTCTTTATCTGTTATGGACTCAAGGGTTAATATCTCTGAAAGGGGGGGATTTATACATGATTTACTTTACTCATCGAATTATGCTGCAACGTGGTGAGATGTGGTTTTGGCAGATGTGAGAACATTCAAGTTTACTTTCATTTTGGATAACTGCGCAGCCTGTCAGTTTGGCGCACCTTTTCTCCCTGCAGCAGGGGCGGTCCTGCATGGCACTCCATGTGACCGGGTATGGCCTTGTTAACTTTCTCTTTCCTGACCATGCGCGTTTGGAGGAGACAAAGCGGTTTTCTCTGTGGGTCCTGGTCATAGGAGGTGGTGAGTTCCCCCGGCCATTTTCTCCCTAAGGGTGTTGTCTGATCACAACACCAATCAGGAGCTCGTAGTTCCTTCTCTGTGTCCTAATCCTTCTTCTTCGAAGGAGCGATTACTTCTAATTTGTATGTGGTTCGGCTTTGAAATTCTATCTTCAGGCTACGAAAGATTTCAGACAGACTTTGGCATTGTTTGTTGTCTATTCTGGGAAGCGCAAAGGGCAGAAGGCTTCTTCCACTTCCCTATCTTTTTGGTTGAGGAGCATTATCCGCTTAGAATATGATACAGAGGCACATAAGCCTCCTCAGAGGATTACGGCTTATTCAACTAGAGCTGTGGCTTCTTCTTGGGTCTTCAAAAATGAAGGCCTCTATGGAGCAGATTTGTAGGGCGGGCTACCTGGTCCTCCTTACATACTTTTTCAAAGTTTTACAAATTTGACGTTTTTGCTTCGGCTGAAGCAGCTTTTAGGAGAAAGGTTTTACAGGCTGTGGTGCCCTCAGAATAGGGTTTGCCTCCTTTTTACCCTCCCATTTTCATTTAGTGTCCTCTAGAGCTTTGGTATATGTTTCCCACAAGTAAGGAATGAAGCCGTGGACTCTCCTCATATTACGATGGAAAATATAAATTATGCTTACTAGATAATTTCCTTTCCATCTGTATGAGGAGAGTCCACGCCCCCCGCCTGTTTTATCCGTTGGGCGGACTTAAATCTTTGTTATTCTTCTGGCACCTTTTATACCCTGATATTTCTCTTCCTTGTTCCCTCAGCAGAATGACTGGGGGATGAGGGAGTGGAGGAGGTATTTGAGCCTTTGGCTGGGGTGTCTTTGCCTCCTCCTGGTGGCCAGGTTCTGTATTCCCACAAGTAAGGAATGAAGCCGTGGACTCATACAGATGGAAAGGAAATTATCTGGTAAGCATAATTTATGTTTTTATCACAGGTGCCACGGAAAATGTCATAAATGCTGTGTAATAGCCATTGTTACAAGTGAAAGGAAGGTTACCGGTAAGGTTGTCAACTTTTTTTAAGGAAATAAGGAAGACTAAGGAATCAACAAATTTAACTTAGGAAATAGACAAATTATACAGTAGATACTGGGGAAAACAAATGTTTAGTAGAGCAAAATTCTACATATCATCTTCATTCACACAGTCTAGCTTAATACATTATCACCTTTCTGCAAATCAGTGAATTATATTTCTCATTTAAGGGACAGTGGGAGTAAAGACATTAAGAGTTAGATTACTAGTGGCACGCTACTTTTGCGCGCTGAGCAATATCAGACTACTCACAAGCGCGTTAATTTGAACGCGTATTAAAAGTAAGTAAACTCACTCGCTCGAGCACAATCAAGTTTAACGTGCGTCGGGTTAGCTCGACTGAAGACCTTTTTATTAGATAGTGTTATTATGAGTGTAACTATACTTTTGAATGTATTTTTGATGTATTTTGTGCAACTTTTTTGTTTTGTGAAATAGTTAACTAGAGCGCTGAAGTTGCGGTAATTGTTCCAGGGTAAATCATAATTTCACTCAAGCAATCGCGTTTACTTTCAACTCATAATACCAGTGGTAAGCCCAATGAATGTAAACACCCACGATAAACTCCCTTATCGCTAGTGTGCAAATGTTTGCGCTCGACTCGTAATTTGGCCCATAGTAAACCAAT
Organism: Bombina bombina; assembly: GCF_027579735.1. Taxonomy (NCBI): domain Eukaryota; kingdom Metazoa; phylum Chordata; class Amphibia; order Anura; family Bombinatoridae; genus Bombina; species Bombina bombina. The sequence goes on along the minus strand of NC_069500.1, from coordinate 1,235,694,422 downwards.
GTAACTAATGCAAGAATGATATGATATTAACCAATTAGATTGTGTAATTTTTAATTAGGATTTCCTTTAAGAAATAAGGGATAGAATAATTTAATAAAAAGTTGGATTTTCTATATATCTGTTTCTATCTATTATTAATATATCCTCTGTATTGTACAAGTACATTTTTATAAATGTACTATACGACAGAGGATACCTCAAAGTCATTTTTGTTCAGCACAGCAATTGCTGAAAAAATATTTGTGACCTTTTACTAATTTGATGATGTTGGCTTCATTGAAAAATACACATATGAGAAAGCACATTTTGGAGACAAATGAAATTTATTTCATTGCTATCTAACAACAAGTAAGAGCTTTAAAGATGCTTTTATTGCAACTAAAGTTTACATTTGCCTAAGCACTCTTTGTTCAATCCAGTTCTTTTTAATGCTTTATAACTAATTAATGTAATTAACACATTAGGCAAATTTGTTTTCATAGTAGTTTAAAAGGCACAGTTAGGTTTTTTTTTTGTTGTTTGTTTTTAAAAAAAGACTGTCTACTCCAGAATTGTTATTGTTTAAAAAGACAAATAAACCCTTTATTACCCATTCCCCCACTTTTGCACAGCAAACATGGTTATATTAATAGACATTTTACCTCTGTGATTACCTTGTATCTAAGCTTATTTTGACAGCCCCCTGATCACATGGCTATTTATTTATTCTCGATTGACCTTGCATTTAGCCAATTAGTGCAGTGTCATCCACAACCCATGGGGAGGTGAGTACAATGTTACCTATATGGCAAACTTGAATTAGCAGTGTCTTGTAAGAAAAATGCAAGTGATAAGAGGCTGTCTGTAGTAGCTTAGAAACAGGCAGAAATTTAGAGATTTAAATATTATAAAGGTATATTAATATAAAAATGTTGGTTGTGCAAAGCTGGGGAATGGATAGTAAAGGCGTTATCTATTTTTTAAACAATAACAATTTGCGCATAGACTATCCCTTTATTACTAAATTTTGTTTGGTATATTTTAAGCTATGAGCAAAAAGAATCCAATTTAAGAGTTAAGACATTTTTTATTTAAGGATATAACCAAAACTACTAAAAACCTTGTTAAATTAGGCAGGGAGCCGGATCTCTTAAGAAAGAATATTGTTGCTAAAATGATGCATTGTACATTCAGATATTAAGCATTAAAAACTATACCAATCAATGTTTTTTTTTATGTAAAAATGTTTTTCAATAATGATTTCTCATAAATGGGCCAGATTACAAGTGGCGAGCTATATAGCTTTTCGAAGTAAAAATTTATTGCAGCCAGGTTAGAGCATGTATTAAGCTAAAAGTAAAAAGTTAGCACGCAAGCGAAAGACTGATGTGCAGTAATTTTAGCACTTCGAATACCGCGACCAATCTAACAGTTTGAATAGAAAATATAGTCATTGACAAGGTTAGAAACCATAATTTATGTAAGAACTTACCTGATTAATTTATTTCATATTGGCAAGAGTCCATGAGCAAGTGACGTATGAGCTAGTGACGTATGGGATATACAATCCTACCAGGAGGGGCAAAGTTTCCCAAACCTCAAGAAGTCAAGAAGTGGGGTGAAAAAGAAAGGAGTAAAAGCATCAACAAAGGAATTTGGAAATAATTGTGCTTTATACAAAAAATTCATAACCACCATAAAAAAGGGTGGGCCTCATGGACTCTTGCCAATATGAAAGAAATTAATTTATCAGGTAAGTTCTTACATAAATTATGTTTTCTTTCAAGTAATTGGCAAGAGTCCATGAGCTAGTGACGTATAGGATAGCAATACCCAAGATGTGGAACTCCACGCAAGAGTCACTAGAGAGGGAGGGACAAAATAAAAACAGCCATTTCGCTGAAAAATTAATCCACAACCCAAAATATAAGTTCATACTCATGAAGAAAAGAAAAACTTAAAACATCAGCAGAAGAATCAAACTGAAAACAGCTGCCTGAAGAACTTTTCTACCAAGAACTGCTTCTGAAGAAGCATATACATCAAAATGGTTAGAATTTAGTAAATGTATGCAAAGAGGACCAAGTTGCCGCTTTGCAAATCTGATCAACTGAAGCTTCATTCTTAAAAGCCCATGAAGTGGAGACTGATCTAGTAGAATGAGCTGTAAATTCTCTGAGGCGGGACCTGACCTGATTCTAAATAAGCTTGATGAATCAAAAGCTTTAACCAAGAAGCCAAGGAAATAGCAGAAGCCTTCTGACCTTTCCTAGAACCAGAGAATATAACAAATAGACTAGAAGTCTTTCTGAAATCTTTAGTAGCTTCAACATAATATTTCAAAGCTCTCACCACATCCAAAGAATGTAAGGATTTTTCCAAAGAATTCTTAGGATTAGGACACAAAGAAGGGACAACAATTTCTCTATTAATGTTGTTAGAATTCACAACCTTAGGTAAGAATTTAAATGAAGTCCGCAAAACTGCCTTATCCTGATGAAAAATCAGAAAAGGAGATTCACAGAGAGAGAGGACAATTCAGAAACTCTTCTAGCAGAAGAGATGGCCAAAAGGAACAACACTTTCCAAGAAAGTAGTTTAATGTCCAAAGCATGCATTGGCTCAAATGGAGGAGCCTGTAAAGCCTTCAAAACCAAATTAAGACTCCAAGGAGGAGAGATTGATTTAATGACAGGCTTGATACGAACCAAGGTCTGTACAAAACAATGAATATCAGGAAGTTTAGCAATTTTCCTGTGGAATAAAACAGAAAGAGCAGACAAACCTTTATCCAAACCATCCTGAAGAAACTGTAAAATTCTAGGAATTCTAAAAGAATGTCAAGAGAATTTATGATAGAACACCATGAAATGTAAGTCTTCCAAACTCGATAATAAATCTTCTAGAAACAGATTTACGAGCGTGCAACATAGTATTAATCATTGAGTCAGAGAAACCTCTATGACTAAGCACTAAGCGTTCAATTTTCATACCTTCAAATTTAATGATTTGAAATCCTGATGGCAAAACGGACCTTGAGATAGAAGGTCTGGCCTTAATGGAAGTGGCCAAGGTTGGCAACTGGACATCCAAACAAGATCCGCATACCAAAACCTGTGAGGCCATGCTGGAGCCACCAGCAGCACAAACGTTTGCTCCATGATGATTTTGGAGATTACTCTTGGAAGAAGAACTAGAGGTGGGAAAATATAAGCAGGTTGATAACACCAAGGAAGTGTCAACGCATCCACTGCTTACGCCTGAGGATCCTGGACCTGGACAGGTACCTGGGAAGTTTTTTGTTTAGATGAGAAGCCATCAGATCTATTTCTGGAAGCCCCCACATCTGAACAATTTGAGAAAACACATCTGGGTGGAGAAAGACCATTCTCCCGGATGTAAAGTCTGACGACTGAGATAATCTGCCTCCCAATTGTCTATACCTGGGATATGAACCACAGAAATTAGACAGGAGCTGGATTCCGCCCAAACAAGTATCCGAGATACTTTTTGCATAGCTTGAGGACTGTGAGTCCCACCCTGATGATTGACATATGCCACAGTTGTGATATTGTCTGTCTGAAAACAAATGAATGGTTCTCTCTTCAACAGAGGCCAAAACTGAAGAGCCCTGAGAATTGCACGGAGTTCCAAAATATTTATTGGTAATCCTCGCCTCTTGAGATTTTTAAACCCCTTGTGCTGTCAGAGATCCCCCAAACAGCTCCCCCAACCTGAAAGACTCACATCTGTTGTAATCACAGTCCAGGTTGGACGAACGAAAGAAGCCCCTACAATTATACGATGGTGATCTAACCACCAAGTCAGAGAAAGTAGAACATTGGGATCTAAGGATATTAATTGTGATATCCTTGTATAATCCCTGCACCATTGGTTCAGCATACAAAGCTGGAGTGGTCTCATATCAATATGAGCAAAGGGGATCGCGGTCCGATACTGCAGAAATGAGACATAAAACTTCCATGCACATAGCTACTGAAGGGAATGACTGAGACTGAAGGTTCCGACAGGCTACAACCAATTTCAACGTATCTTGTCTGTTAGAGACAAAGTCATGGACACTGAATCTATCTGGAAACCTAAAAAGGTTACCTTTGTCTGAGTAATCAAAGAACTTTTTGGTAAATTGATCCTCCAACCATGTCTTTGAAGAAACAACACTAGTTGATTCAAGTGAGATTCTGCAGAACGTAAAGACTGAGCGAGTACCAAGATATCGTCCAAATAAGGAAACACCACAATACCCCACTCTCTGATTACAGAGAGTAGGGCACCGAGAACCTTTGAAAAGATTCTTGGAGCTGTTGCTAGGCCAAAAGGAAGAGCAACAAATTGGTAATGCTTGTCTAGAAAAGAGAATCTCAGCAACTGATAGTGATCCGGATGAATCAGAATATGAAGATATGCATCCTGTAAGTCTATTGTGGACATATAATGCCCTTGCTGAACAAAAGGCAGAATAGTCCTTATAGTCACCATCTTGAAAGTTGGTACTCTTACATATCGATTCAAAATCTTTAGATCCAAAACTGGTCTGAATGAATTTTATTTCTTTGGGACAATGAATAGATTTGAATAAAACCCCAGGCCCTGTTCCTGAAATGGAACTGGCATGATTACCCCTGATAACTCCAGGTCTGAAACACACCTTCAGGAAAGCCTGAGTCTTTACTGGGTTCGCTGGAATGCATGAGAGAAAAAATCTTCTCACAGGTGGTCTTACTCTGAATCCTATTCTGTACCCCTGAGAGACAATACTCTGAATCCAATGATTTTGGACCGAATTGATCCAAAACATCTTTGAAAGATTTTAATCTGCCCCCTACCAGCTGAGCTTGAATGAGGGGCTGCACCTTCATGCAGGTTTGGGGGCTGGCTTTGAGCTCTTAAATGGCTTGGATTTATTCCAATTTAAAGAAGGCTTCCAATTGGAAACAGATTCCTTTAGATTTTCCTTTAGGTTTTTTATCCTGAGGCAAAAAAACTCCCTTCCTCCCAGTGACAGTTGAAATTATTGAATCAACTGAGAACCAAATAATTTATTACCTTGGAAAGAAAGAGAAAGCAATCTGGACTTAGAAGTCATATCAGCATTCCAAGATTTGAGCCACAAAGCTCTTCTAGCTAAAATAGCTAAAGACATATATCTAACATCAATTTTGATGATATCAAAAATGGCATCACAAATTAAATAGCATGTTGAATCAACTAAACAATGCTAGACAAATCATGATCCGATATTATTGCGCTAAAGTTTCCAACCAAAAAGTTGAAGCAGCTGCAACATCAGCCAAATAAATTGCAGGCCTAAGAAGATGACCTGAATATAAATAAGCCTTCCTTAGATATGATTCAAGTTTCCTATCTAAAAGATCTTTAAAAGAAGTACTATCTTCCCTAGGAATAGTAGTATGTTTAGAAGGAGTAGAGATAGCCCCATCAACTTTAGGGATCTTTTCCCAAAACTCCAATCTAACTGCTGGCAAAGGATACAATTTTTTTAAACCTTGAAGGAATAAAAGAAGTACCAGGCCTATTCCATTCATTAGAAATCATATCAGAAATAGCATCAGGAACTGTAAAAACCTCTGAAATAACCACAGGAGGTTTATAAACAGAATTTATAAACGTTTACTAGTTTTAATATCAAGAGGACTAGTTTCCTCCATATCTAATGTAATCAACACTTCTTTTAATAAAGAACGAATATACTCCATTTTAAATAAATAAGAGGATTTGTCAGTGTCAATATCTGAGGCAGGATCTTCTGAATCAGATAGATCCTCATCAGAGAAGGATAAATCAGTATATTGCGGTCATTTGAAATTTCATCAACTCTATGAGAAGTTTTAAAAGACCTTTTACGTTTATTAGAAGGCGGAATGGCAGACAAAGCCTTCTGAATAGAATCAGAAATAAATTCTTTTAAATTTACAGGTATATCTTGTGCATTAGATGTTGAGGGAACAGCAACAGGTAATGAATGAACTACTACTGATGGATACATTTTCTGCATGTAAGGTTTATCATGATAACTATTACAAACCACAGCTGGAGGTATAATATCCACAAGTTTACAACAAAGCACTTAGCTTTGGTAGAACGGTTATCAGGCAGCTGGGATCCAACAGTGAATTCTGAGACAGGATCAGATTGAGACATCTTGCAAATGTAAGAGAAAAAACCAACATATAAAGCAAAATTATCAATTTCCTTATATGGCAGATTCAGGAATGGAAAAAAATGCAAACAGAAAAATATTTTTTGGCGCTAGAAACTTCCGGAAACGACACACTTGCGTCATAGATGGCGCAACCTTGTGAAGGACTCAGTATCAACTAAGACGCCGGAAATTACGAATTTGCCTCAACGAAAAAAATCTCACGCCAAGAATGACGCAATAAACTTTGGCATTTTGCGCCCTCGCAAGTCTAATTCTGCCAGCGAATTTAAAAGACAGTCAATTTGAAAAAGAGACTAGACCCCAGGTAAGAATTTTTTTTTCATAAAAAAGCATTTCCCAGATATGAAACTGACAGTCTGCAAAAGGAATATACTGAAAACCTGAATCATGGCAAATATAAGTACAATACATATATTTAGAACTTTATATAAATACATAAAGTGCCAAACCATAGCTGAGAGTGTCTTAAGTAATGAAAAGATACTTACCAAAAAACACCCATCCACATATAGCAGATAGCCAAACCAGTACTGAAACGGTTATCAGTAGAGGTAATGGAATATGAGAATATATCGTCAATCTGAAAAAGGAGGTAGGAGATGAGTCTCTACAACCGATAACAGAGAACCTACGAAATAGATCCCCTGTGAGGAAAACCATTGCATTCAATAGGTGCTACTCCCTTCACATCCCTCTGACATTCACTGTACTCTGAGAGGAATCGTGTTTCAAAAATGCTGAGAAACGCATATCAAACGTAGAAATCTTAGCACAAACTTACTTCACCACCTCCATAGGAGGCAAAGTTTATAAAACTGAATTGTGGGTGTGGTGAGGGGTGTATTTATAGGCATTTTGAGGTTTGGGAAACTTTGCCCCTCCTGGTAGGATTGTATATCCCATACGTCACTAGCTCATGGACCTCTCGCCAATTACATGAAAGAAATAATGAATTTTCAATGAAATAGTAAATGTGTCCTTTTGCTTTAGTCAAATAATCCTCTGTGTGCAGCAACTACAGCCTTGCAGACCTTTGGCATTCTAGTTGTCAATTTGTTGAGGTAATCTGGAGAGATTTCACCCCATGCTTCCTGAAGCACCTCCCACAAGTTGGATTGGTTTGATGGGCACTTCTTACGTACCATACAGTAAAGCTGCTCTCACAACAGCTCGATAGGTTTAAGGTCTGGTGACTATGCTGGCTACTCCATTAAAGACAGAATACCAGTTGACTGCGTTTTCCCTAAATAGTTCTTGCATAGTTTGGAGCTGTACTTTGGGTCATTGTCCTGTTGTAGGAGGTAATTAGCTCTAATCAAGCACCATCCACAGGGTATGGCATGGCGTTGCAAAATAGAGTGATAGCCTTACTTCATCAAGGTCCCTTTTTTTTTTTTTCTGAAATTTTCCTTTATTGATGAAAAAAAAAATAGTAATACATCACAATCAGCGCTAAGCATTACCGTTCAAATAAAAAACATAACATAAACAGTAAGCACAGACTGAACATTGCAATTCTAACACTGTTTGTATCTATCCTGAACAATATAGAACATTTGTATGTTATGATGCCAAATAGTCCCTCCCATAGAAATCTCACATTACCATAGAAGTCCAATTGTTGAGATTGAGCATAGTGATATCTCTCTAGGGTCAATAATTGTGAGATGTGATCTTTCCATTCAGTTATCGTGGGGACCTGCTGTTTTTTTCCAGAACGTGTGGTATCAGCTGTTTGGCCCCATTTATCATTACACTCACTAATTTCAATATCAGTTTACATTTCAGTTTAGGGGGATGATTAAAAAGCAGCAACAACGGGTTTGTCTCCATCTTAAAGGATATACATTTTTCTATTCTCTGTTAATTTCCACCCAAAACTGCCTAATATGTGGGCAATTCCACCAAATGTGGGTCATAGACCCTACCTCTCCACAACCCCTCCAAAAAGTATTGTCAACATTAGTGTATATCTTGGAAAGTCTAAATGGAGTTAGGTACCATCTATACAATAGCTTAACATTCATTTCAGTAATATTTATCGAAGGGGAGGTCTTTCCCATGTTTATAAAAATTTTCTCCCATTCTTTTGGTGAAATTTCTCTCTGAAGCTTGAAGAGGTCTGTGTAGTTTAGGTTTCTGTGGGTTGCTAGATATAAAGTGGCATAATTGTTGCCTTATGTACCAATCATTTGCTAATAACGGAGTCGTTTCCATTATTTCCTCCTCAGATTTTAGTTTACCTTCATGTATGAGTGTGAAAATAGGGATAAGAGAATTAATGGTGGACAGGACCTCCCCAACAGAATGTCGTCCTATAGGAATCTCAGGGTTACATAGAGTCGGCGTAAGTGGGGAGGGGTTTGAAGAAATACCTGTGTTCTTTTTAGATATGTCATCCCATATTTTTAATGTCTCTGTCAGAGATCGGGGGAAGAGTCTTGTTAAGGTTCCTGTGTATCTTAGTAGTCCAACATATCCCACCCAAATTAGAACAGTTGGCCATTTGTTGTTCCAATCCAACCCACTCCTTAATTTCCCCATGTTTACACCAGTCTATAACTCGGTTAAGTATGGCCGCTTGCCTGTAGTAAATCAGATTAGGCACACTCAGTCCCCCATTTTTCCTGTTATGGTACATCATTTTTTTGGCTATCCATGGCCTTTTATTTTGCCAAATATATGTATTAACCACAGTTTGTAAAGTATTCAGGTATGATTGTGGAATTGGGATGGGTAGTGTTTGGAATTTATAAAGAATTTTTGGTAGGCAAGTCATTTTAAATGCTTCCCATCCTTCCCAACCATGATAAGCTTTTGTTTTCCCAGCTACGTAATTCTTGCTGAACGTCTTCCAGGAGGTTTAGAAAAAAAATTTGGAACAAAAGCTGCTGGTTATGTGATATCTGTACCCATAAATATTTTATGGATGAGTTTTGTATACAATAGTGGTACTTGTGTGCAATTTCTTGCAATTCTATCCCGGGTGTATGTATTCCCAACATCTCTGATTTTGTGGGATTAATTTTAAAACCTGAAAGTTCACTATATATATCTAACTCTGTGTTTAATGCTACGATGGATTGTCGTGGAGATGTAAGGGATAATATGATATCGTCGGCATACAATGCCTGTTTATATTGAGTATTTTGAACCGTAATGCATTTTATATTCGGGTTGTTGCGAATTGCTGCTGCTAAAATTTTAATTGTCAATACAAACAGTATGGGTGACAGCGGGCAGCCCTGTCTAGTTCCATTGTTTATCCAAATATTACCTGAAAGGGAGTCATTCAGTTTAATTTTAGCTGTGGGGATATTATATAGTGTAAATATTTTATTTATAAAGCCTTCACCTATACCGAATCTTGTTAAAGTGCTTTTCAAAAAGGCCCAGTTTAACCTGTCAAAGGCCTTTTCTGCGTCCATGGCCAGGAAGACCGTTGGGGTGTTCTGGGTTTGTGCATATTCCATCAAATTCAGTATTTTTATAGTGTTATCTCTAGCTTCTCTATGGGGGACAAAGCCTACTTGATTTGTATGTATTAGTTTCAGGAGAATTGTATTTATCCGTAGGGCCAGGATCTTTGCAAACAATTTCACATCCACGTTTAAGAGGGAAATTGGTCTATAGCTTTGGGGTTCATCCGAGGGCTTCCCCGGTTTTGGGAGTACTGTTATGCGGGCTTCTAGCATATTTGGAGGGAATGGGTTATGGACATCTACTTTATTAAAAATTTCTAGTAAGTGGGGGATTAGCATTGGGGCAAGTGCTTTATAGTACGATGTGGAGAAGCCATCTGGGCCTGGGCTTTTGCCTGGGTTGAGATCGTAAATCGCAGCTTTTACCTCCTCTGAGGTGATGGGGGCTTCTAAATATGTTGCCTGATCTTTATCCAGTACAGGGAGGGGTATCCCCTTCAGATAAGTTTGTACGTCTGGGATAGCACTTGGTCTATTTGCTGTGCTAGTAATATTATATAGTTGTGAGTAATACCTCTCAAACTGTGTGAGTATATCTTTGGTAGGGTGTACTTTTTTGTTTTTAGCTGTTTTTATTTCATGTACGAAAGTTTTAAATTTTTTTATTTTGAGAGCCCTCGCTAACAATTTCCCCGCCCTATTACCTTCATAAAAGAAGCGCTGCTTGAATTTAGATGAAGCGGCTGCATGTTCCTGCAGTAGCAGGTCATGGAGTGCTTTTCTAGTACTTTGGAGTAGTTGTTTTGTAGCTTGATCTTCCTGATTCAGTCTATGTTTATGCTCTAAATCCGATAATTTTGAAGTAAGATCTAAATATTTCTGTCTCTCTACCCTTTTGTAATACGCTTTTCTTTTTATAAATTCCCCTCTCATGAAGCATTTGTGTGCTTCCCAAACTGTAATGGGATCAGAGTCGCTAGTAGAATTAAATGCAAAGTATTCCTGTAGTGCTTTCTGAGTTTTAGTGAGTTGTATTTCCCCCCTCAACAGAGAGTCCAGTTTCCATACAAATGGAGCCACTGGAGTGTTGGGCCATATAATATTGAAAAAGACTGCGGAATGGTCCGACCATACTGTGTGAGTGATCCCTGCGTTCTTAATGTGTTCCAAACCTATCTGATTGACAAGCAAGTAGTCAAGTCGGCTATAAGTCTTATTTCGGGGGGAAAAGAAGGTGTATTCCCTCTTCTATGGGTTAATGATCCTCCAAATATCATAAAAATTATACTCACTCAGCATTTTCCATAAATGTTTAAGTGTGCGTCTAGATGTGCTTGGGTTCGTGTTGGAAATGTCCACCTCTGGGTGTATTGGAATGTTGAGGTCCCCTCCAATAAAAACTAACCCTTTAGCTATGTCTAATATACGTCTAAATATTTTCTTGTAAAAGGGAAGTTGTTGGGTATTAGGTGCATACACATTAATTAAAGTCACCGGCCTACCATACAGCAGGCCAAAAACCCCTAGAAAGCGGCCCTCAGTGTCATTATATGTTTGAATAGAATAGATGGAATGGGACAGACCTATGTAAAAGAATGCTTACACCACATTGTTTTGAAGTGCCAGAGCTGTGAAAATGCCTGTTATAATGGGAGCTCATATATCGTGGCTCATGAGAATGCCTAAAATGCGTCTCCTGCAAGAATAATATATCCCCTTTTCTTCTATGAAAGTCAGACATTGCCACAGACCTCTTGACTGGTGAATTAAAACCTTTGACATTTTTCGTAATAAATCTAAGTATTCTATTTGGGGTATCCATTGGCAATTAGTATAACGATTTCACATGAAAGATAGTTTATACAATATCCAGCTCTGTACAGTACTATTTTCATACCTTGATAGCTTGTTTGTAACCACACAAACCTTTTAGGGAAATTTAATACAAAAAAACAAACAAGAGTACAGGAAATACAACACAAACAAATATAAAGAATTAATGCCTCTCCTGTATCTGGAGGTGGGCATATGGACCATGTTTAACCCACTGATCTAAATCCAAGAGGGGATCATGCTATACAATACATTTACAGTGTATCCATTGCAAAATAATATAAAGTGAAGGGGAGTCCCTCCTCCCCTTTTTTTTTTTTTTTTTAAATAAAATATGTATAAAGGAAACATCAGCACACTCTATATTAGGCAAAAACTATGTACCATTACCATTTGAACTTGTATGATTACCTGCTTATTAGTATGAGAGAAAACAATAACATTTCAAAGTAAACTTTTGTGTCTCAGGTACATGAGCAAATAGGATCAAAATTATACCTTACAGGTTAATTACCCATCATCTACGGGATGTCCAACTCACTCCTCAGAGGGTAATATCTCAGTCTGTCAGGTTCCAACATCATGTATTGGAATTGGTTGCCTTTCTCTTTTCAGGGGGGGCTCCCTGACTGGGAGACTTTCGTGTTAGCTTCTTGCAGATGTTGGCTGCCACTTTTCAGATTGTGGCCTTTTCTTCTTTCTTTTTGAGGAGTTCTGCTGGGTATCTGCCGGCGGGAAGTCCAGAGGATCCAGAATCTAAAACTTCTGCAGAATTCTGGAACTTCTGAAATCTTTCTGCATACCAATCTTCTTGTGTCATGTAGCACGTATAGTTGGAAAGGGAATCCCCACCGGTACAAGGATCTTTTTATCTCGTTAGCAGTTTTGTCAATGGTGCCAATTCACGGGGCGCCTTTGTAAAGTCCTTGGAGCCAAATCAGTATAAAATTGTATTACTGTCCCTCTAAACTTTACTGGTTGATGTTTCCTCGACAGAGAGAGGAATTTCTTCTTTTTCAATTATAACATCTCTGGGAGGTGCTGTATCAGGGGGCTTCGGTCTTTATGCTCTAGTGGGGCCCTGACCCATGGTATATCCACTGGTTGCCTGTGATCCCTTCAGGTGCGCAAACAGGCGACCCAAAATAGGTGTAAAAAATCGTTAGGGAGTACTGTTTCGGGGAATACCTCTGATGGCGGAGTTCTTCCGCGACCCCTATTCTCGAGATCTTCAAGTTGTCGTTGAGATCCTCAATAACAGATGCCTGAGCAGACACTTGGTTTTGTATACTAGTAATCTCTTCCTTTACAATATCTGTTTGGTCTTCTATTGCTTCAACTCTGAAGCCCAGAGTATGAATGTCCAGTTTAATTTTCCGCATTTCCTCTCTCATACACGTTCTCACAATGTCAGCTATGTCTTGTTTGGGAACGCCAGAGATGATAACAAGGAAAGGGGCACCTGTGTAGATGTGTCCTGCTCTTGAGAGTTTTCATCATCCATCATGGAGCTAGGGGAAGAGTGTTCTCTAATAAGCTTTGATGGAGAATTCCTCTTATTGTCTGGTGTAGAGAAAAAAGAACTCAGAGTGTTCTCTCCCTATTGTTTTTCAGCTTGTTTATTTGGCTTAGGCATTTTCTTTGCAGCCATAATGTCTCTGTCTATTTATCCCCCTTTGGTAACTTGCCCAGAAGTGAGTGCTTATATTGTATGGGGATGATCGACTATTAATCTTCTGCCCCGGCTGTAATGCACTGTCCCTTTAAGAAAGTTTATCACATTCCCCTTCTCACTCCTATGCGATTATTTTTATATGGATGATATACATACACTGTCAGTGCTAACTTCTCACAAGGGGAGTTCTTAAAACAGTTCACCACAATGCAGACTCCTCACGCCGGACTCCAGCAATCAGCTTTATATTTTGTTTGGATAAAGCGGCCACTGCATATATTAGGGCCGGCGCCATTTTTGTGCCAACAACTTTCGGCGTATATTGTGCAAGGAGCCGGTCCCTCTGGTCAGATCAGTAATTAAATTAGCGAGCTTTACAATTATCTAAAGAAGTGCTGCAAGGCTCATACCATCGTGTAGTTGCAATGTAATTGCGATATGCTCACCGGGTGTGCTTATGAGACCGGCCGTTTTCCTTCCGTGTGCCATGTGCGTAGGTGATCAAATTTAATCACATCTTGTTCCCAGGTGGTTAGAGCCAATACCTCCTCTGCAATTTATTCACTTTGGAACACTGCTGCTTGAAGTGATATACTTTTCAAGTGCCTGATACTCCGAGCTCTGGGATTTATGCAGGCCATCTTAGCTGCGGCCAAACTCCGCCCCCCCCATCAAGGTCCCTTTTACCCTGTATAAATCTCCACCTTTACCACCACCAAAGCACCCCCACACCATCACATTGGGCTCCACCATGCTTGACAGATGGCATCAAGCACTCCGCCAAAATCTTTTCATTTGGTCTGTGTCTCACGACTCTGTGTCCTTAAAGGGACAGTATACACTCATTTTCATATAACTGCATGTAATAGACACTACTATAAAGAATAAGATGCACATATACTGATATACAAATCCAGTATAAAACGTTTTAAAAACTTACTAGAAGCTGTCAGTTTGGGTCTGTTGAAAAGGTAGCTGGAAAGGCCCACTGCAAGTGGCAAATAAGACACTCCCCCCTCCCCCTTCTTTTGCATATGAAAGACCCTTTACACAAACAGAGCAGCTGGAGAAGGTAGCTGACAGTATTCACATAAAACTTTGGGCTTGGTTAGGAGTCTGAAAATCAGAGCAATGGTTATTTAAAAATAAGCAAAACTATACATTTATTTAAAAAAAAACTTTATGGGGCTATATAAATAGATCATCTACAAAACATTTATGCAAAGAAAAAATGAGTGTATAATGTCCCTTTAAACTTAGATTAGTCTGTTCATAACATGTTTTTTTCTAGTCATCCTCTATCCAGTGTCCTGTGTTCTTTTGTCCTTCTTAATCTGTTCTTTTTATTGGCCATTCTGAGATATGGGGTTTTTCTTTGCAACTCTGCTTATAAGGCCAGCATCCAGGAGTCGCCTCTTCACTGTTGACATTGAGACTGGTGTTTTGCGGGTAATATCTAATGAAGCTGCTCAGTTGAGGACCTGGAGGGGTTCTGTTTTCTCAAACTAGACACTCTTATTATTTGTCCTCTTGCTCAGTTGTGCACCGGGCCCTCCTATTCCTCTTTCTATTCTGGTTAGGGAGTTCTGTGAGTAGAACACAGCATTGTAACGAGATCTTGACAATTTCTCGCATAGAATAGCCTTCATGTCTCAAACAAGAATAGACCAACAAGTTTCAGAATAAAGTTCTGTTTCTGGCCATATTGAGCCTGTAATCAGAACCCACAGATTTCTGATGCTCCAGATACTCTACGAGTTCTAATGAAGGCCAGTTTTATTGATTCTTTAATCAGCACAACAGTTTTCAAAGGGTTTAACCTAATTGTCAATTAGCCTTTTTAAATAATAAACTTGGGTTAGCAAACACAACGTGCCATTAGAACACAGAAAAAGATGGTTGCTGATAATGGGCCTCTTAGATATTCCTTTTAAAATTAGTTGTTTACAGCTACAATAGTCATTTACACCATTAACCATATCTACTCTGTATTCTGATCAATTTGATGCTATTTTAATAGACAAAATTTGATTTTCTTTTGAAAAGAAGGACATTTCTAAGTGACTCCAAACTTGAACACTAGTGTATATATGATTATTTTTTTTAATATATATACATATATATATTAAATCTATAATATACAGTGACAAGAAAAAGTATGTGAACCCTTTAGAAATGACTGCATTTATGTATAAATTTGTCTTAAAATCTGGTTTGAATGTTAATCTAAGTTCAGTAATCTGTTTAAAAGGGACAGGAAACCCCATTTTTTTCTTTCTTTCATATTTGGATAGAACATACAATTTTAAACACTTTCCAATTTACTTCCATTATCAAATTGCTTTGTTCTCTTGTTATCATTTGCTGAAAAAACAGCATTGCACTACTGCAGCAAGGATGAACACATCTAGTCAGGCCAATCACAAAAGACAAATGTGTGCAGGCACCATAAGCAGCAGCTCCTACTAGTGTAGGATATGTGCGTATTCTTTTTCCAACAAGGAATACCAAGAGAACAAAGCATATTTGAAAATAGAAGTCAATTTAAAAGTGTCTTAAAATGACATGCTCTATCAGAATCATTGCAAGTTAATTTTGACTTCCATATCCCTTTAACTAATTACACACATAATTATTGTATTTTTTCTTGTACATATTAAAAATTAATTCAGATATTCACAGTATAGGGTTGGAAAAATTATGTGAAACCCTAGGCCAGTGATGGCGAACCTTGGCACACCAGATGTTTCAGAGCTACATTTCCCATGATTGCTTAGGCACTCTGAAGTCCAGTCAAATTGTAATTCTGGAGTGCTAAGGTTCGGCCATCACTGCCCTAGGACTAATGACTTCAACAAAAGCCAATTGGCAAACCTGATGTCCAATTAATGAAAGATTGGAGGTGTGGGGTTAGAGCTACTTATAAAAAACACTCAAACATTTGAGTTTGTATTCACAAAAATGCATCTGTTGATGTGAACCATGCCCTGCAAAAAGGAACTCTCACAAGAACCTACGATCAAGAATTGTTGGGGCTGCCAAAAACTGGAAAGGTTACAAAGTTATTCATCTGTCCACTGTTAGATAAATTGTATATAATTTGAAACAATTTAGTACTGTGGCTAGTCTCCCTAGAACTGGCTGTTCTGCAAGATGACTCAAAGGGCACACCACACATTTCTCAATGAGGTAAAAAAGAACCTTAGAGTGACAGCTAAAAACTTAAAGAAATCATTGCAACTGGTTAACATCTCTGTTCATGAGTCTACTAAATGGAAAACATTGAACAGGCCATGGTGTCCGTGGCAGACACCACAAAAATAGCCTCTGTTTCTCAACAACAAAAAAATGAAGTTGCCCAAAGACAATCTTGACACTCCACAACGCTACTGGGAAATATGTTTTTGTGGACTGATGATACTAAGGTTAAGTTTGTTTGGGAGAGACATGAAGCACTATGTATGGTTTTGTAAAAAAAGGCAATTCATACCAACATGAGAATCATCCCAATGGAAATTTGCTGGAGGGTGCATCATGATTTGGGGCTGCTTTGCTGCTCGGGGTCCTGGACCACTTGCTACATTGAGGGAAAAATTAATTTCCAAGTTTATAACAATTTCCTACAGGATAACATCAAAGTGGCTGTGTGCCAGCATGAAGCTCAGTAGAAGTTGGGTAATGCAGCAGGACAACAATCCTAAACATCAAAGGTAAATCCACTACAGATGGCCCAGTCAGAGCCGAGACATTAACCACACAGAGATGCTGTGGAATGACCTCAAGAGAGCTGTTCACACAAGAGATCCTAAGAATATGGCTGAGCTGAAGCAGTTCTGTAAGGGAAAAGTGGACCAAAATTCCTCTTGAACGTTGTGCAGGTCTAATTCGCAGCTACCAGAAACGCTTAGTTCCAAATGTTTTGTTATAACGTTGTCCATGTCAATTTCAAAGGTGGGTGACGTTGGGACCCTTTTGGGAGTTGATGGATGATTTTGAATAGATCAAATAGATTTATTTAAGTTTAAGATTACTTTCAGTGGTTTGCAAATTGATTTTTTGTATACTACTGTTTATGAATAAAGAAAATCTGCTTTATGCAGATTTTTAGAGGAAAGCTATTGATCGCAATAATCTTGTAAGATATGACAGTGCTCATCCCACTTCCTTATTGAACTCTCTTTCTTATAGTCAGTTTTTTAAGGGTGAAAATGATTGTTTCAGATCCAGCCCTGGTGGAAGTGAGTAGACTATTTTTAAACAGGGGTTACCCTGAGGAACTGATTAAGAATAACATAATAAAGGGGTTTATTGGAAAAGTTAGAGGATTTGTGACATTTAAGCCAAGTGTAGAATTATACACTGAAATTATCGAATAGAGAATATTAGATTAAAAATTACACTTTATTAACATATATACAAATGGACACAACAATCGGAAGATGCAGTGGTAGGTATTTAGAGATGGGAATTTATACTTCCAAACTCTTTAGTCAACAACCAAACCATCTAGCATCTCACTACTACTAACATTAAAAAGGGGGCCATGGGCCCAGAGGACGTGTGTGGTTTCTTAAAATAAGGATAAAGCTAAATGCAGGGTATCAGTAAGGATCAAAAGCCCACACTTCACAAATGTATTCAAACAAAATGCAAACAAGATATGCGCTCAAGGGCGTCCTCCTACCTGCGTACTGATTTGATTTAAAAAAGTCACCCGATTTCTAGCTAAATCCCTGTATTAGTAACTGCATACATTCAAACAAACAAACAAACAAACAAACAAACAAACAAACGTACCAAATGCATTCATAGTTATCAGGGATCACCTGTGTCTCAAACAAACTCACAGCACACGTAGCAGCGGGGTTTTATCAGATACCGCTGTTGATACTTTTTATGCAATACATAAGCGATACATTGTTGGGCTAATTCAGAGGGATTTGACTCAACTTATTTTAAGTACCTCTGCTCATCACATATAATGTTGCTCTGACCGCTCAAAACTTCGCTTATAGTATTACATTTAGACAATTGTTATGCTCAGACTCACATAGAAATATATATGAGCTACAATTGTTTATACCTGATAACTATGAATGCATTTGGTACGTTTGTTTGAATGTATGCAGTTACTAATACAGGATATAGCTAGAAATCGGCTGACTTTGTTAAATCAAAGCAGTACCAGGTAGGAGGGACGCCCTTGAGCGCATAGCTTGTTTGCATATTGGTGTGGATACATTTGTGAAGTGTGGGCTTTTGATCCTTACTAATACCCTGCATTTAGCTTTATCCTTATTTAAAGAAACACACACGTCCTCTGGGCCCACTGGCCCCTTTTTAATGTTAGTAGTAGTGAGATGCTAGATAGTATGGTTGTTGGATAAAGAGTTTGGAAAGTGCAAATTCCCATCTCTAAATACCCACTATAGCATCTCTCTATTGTTGTGTCTATTAGTAGTAGTTAGATGATAGATGGTTTGGTTGTTGACTAAAGAGTTGGAAGTATAAATTCCCATCTCTAAATACCTACCACTGCATCTTCCTATTGTTGTGTCCATTTGTATATATGTTAATAAAGTGTAAGTTTTAATCTATATTCTCTATTTAAGAATAACATAGCAAGAGTTTTGGCTTTGACTAGTACGAGCTGTTGAATGAGACTAAATGTACAGGTCAAAAACAGAAAAATAAGTATTGTCTGGTTTTTGTTACTCAATATAAGAAACAAAGTAGGGCACATTATGAACATCATTAGAAAGCATTGGCATGTTTTGAGACAGTGTAATCCTTTAGTAACAGAGTTCAAGAGATACCAATGTCCGCATACAGAAGGGAACACTCTAATGATAGACTCTCTCATTAAAAGTGATGTTGGGTAGCTTAAAGATTAATAAGATGGTTATATCACAGATAAGAACAAGGGTTGTTACTCATGTTTAGGCTGCTTCAGTTGCAGTAATATAAGTAAAGGATGACAATTTGTACATCCACACAATGGCATTAAGTTTGATATTAAAGAATATTATACATGTACCTCTGACTTCATCATTTATTTGATTAAATGCCCATGTGCCCTAGTTTACATTGGTGAGTCTACTAGAAAAGTGAGGGAGCATATGAGTAATCATAAATTTAATATTAGGAGAAAGAATGAGGATGCTCCAGTCTCTACCATTTTGTGAGTGCAGGACACCAGATATCCCAATTTAGGTTTCAGATTATAGAACAGGTTGAACGACCAAGGAGAGGGGGTGATAGAGAGCTTATGTTGAAAAGGTGAGAGACTTTTTAGATTTATAAATTAGACACCCTCCACCCTAAGGGCCTTAATAGGGATCTTGATTGGTGCCTGTTTCTATAATCAATAGTATTAAGCCAGACTTGAAGATATATAATTTTAAGATGTATTGGAGTTTAGTATAATATGTATTTCTTTGAGGAATTAGTTTCAGGTAAATCTTGTTCGGGTTCAGTTGTATAAAAATGTTTTAAAAGAAGAAAAAAATTCTATTTATACAATTACATGAGAGACAAGTTGAAAGTATATGCGTTCGCTAGGGCGCAATTGAATTTAACCCACGCCGGGACATTGCTACTCCAGTTGCACGAAACACATCAAAAATACATTACAAAAAACACACACATAATAACACTATCTGATAAAAATTATTTTTAAAAAAATTGCATAAAAAAGTTAGAAGGGTCACAAAAATATAAGGTTCGGGGGGAAAAAGGGCTGCAAAGGGCTTTAACATAGAGATACATACATATACATGCCTAAATATCAGTTAGATTACGAGTTTTGCATGATGAGTCAAATAGCATTGTTATGGGCCATAACGCTTTCATTCTCCCCAATGCTGCTATTACAAGTTTTGTCGTTATAGTTGTACCGCACACCTTTTAGCCAGTCACGCAACGTCAGTACCACACTTTTAAAAAAAGTATTTTTTTCAATGGAACTCCCATAGCGCCGGTATTACGAGTTTGCCTGGAAAGCCAAAAAGTGAGCGGTACACTCTATACTGACAAGATCCGTACCACCATATAAAGTCAGTAGTTATGAGTTTTACGTTAGAAAGCTGTACCATAAAACTCATAACTAAAGTGTTAAAAAAGTACACGAACACCCATAAACTACCTATTAACCCCTAAACCAAGGCCCCCCCGCATCACAAACACTATAATAAATGTATTAACTCCTAATCTGCCACTCCCGGACATCGCCACACTATTAAAATGTATTAACCCCTGATCCGCCGCTCCCCGACATCGTCACCGCCGCTATAATAAACCTATTAACCCCTAAACCGCCGCCCTCCCCACATCGCAAACACTATTTAATATACTTAAATAAACTATTAACCCCTAAACCAAAAGCCCCCCACAACGAAATATACTAAAATAAACTATTAACCCCTAATCCTAACGCCCCCTAACTTTATATTAAAATTACAATTTCCCTATCTTAAATTAAATTAAGACTTACCTGTCAAATTAAATTAATTTTAAACTAACAATTAAACTAAAATAATTATTACACTACAATTAAACTAACTACCAATTAAATTAAACTAAACTACACATTAAAACAAATCCTAACACTAACTCTAAAAATTACAAAAAGTATCTAATTACAAAAAATATAAAATAACTAAATTACTAAAAAAACAAAACACTAAATTACGAAAAATAAGAAACAAATTATCAAAAATAAAAAAGAATTACACCTAATCTAATAGCCCTAAAAGCTGCTAAAATCCTATTGGCTGTTCCAATCAGCCAATAGGATTGAGCTCTTATCCTATTGGCTGATTGGAACAGCCAATAGGATTTTAGCAGCTTTAATCCTATTGGCTGATTGAAATCTTTCAGTCAATAGGAATGCAAAGGACGCCATCTTGGATGACTTCACTTGCATTGAAGTTCCAGTTTACGGTGGCGACTGTATGAGGAGGATGCTCTGGCGCCGGATATCTTCAGGATGTACCCGCTCCATGCCGGATGGCTGAAGATAGAAGATGCCATCTGGATGAAGACTTCTTTTCGTCTGGATGAGGGACGTCGCCGGCTGGATGAAGATGGAAGAGGCCGCACAGATCAAGACTTCTTGCCCCATGGATGAGGACTTTGCCGGCTGGATGGATCCTTCAAGGGGAACTTCAATAACTGTAAGTGGATCGTCGGGGGTTAGTGTTAGGTTTTTTTTAAGGGTTTTTTGGGTGGGTTTTATTTTAGTTTAGGGTCTGGGCATGTAAAGGAGCTAAATGACCTTTTCAGGGCAATGGGGAGCTTAGGTTTTTATATAGTTATTTTATTTGGGGGGGTTTGGTTGTGGGGTGGTGGGTTTAACTGTTGGGGGCAATGCCTCACAAAAGGCCCTTTTAAGGACAATTGGTAGTTTATTGTAGGCTAGGGTTTTTTTATTTTGGGAGGCTTTTATTTTATAGGGCTTTTAGATTAGGTGTAATTCTTTTTTATTTTGGTAATTTGTTTCTTTGTTTTTTGTAATTTAGTGTTTGATTTTTATGTAATTTAGTTATTTTTATTTTTAGAAAATGTTAGTGATTGTTTGTTTTTTGTAATGTTAGGTTTTAGTGTAAGGCAGGTTAGGTTTTATTTCACAGGTAAATCTGTATTTATTTTAACTAGGTAGTTATTAAATAGTTATTAACTATTTACTAACTAGTCTACCTAGTTAAAATAAATACAAACTTACCTGTGAAATAAAACCTAAGCTAGCTACAATATAACTATTAGTCATATTGTAGCTAGCTTAGGTTTTATTTTACAGGTAAGTATTCAGTTTTAAATAGGAATTATTTAGTTAATAATTGTAACTTTAGTTTAGCTCTATTTTAATTATGTTAAAGTTAGGGGGGTGTTAGGCTTAGGGTTACGTTAGGGTTAGGTTTAGGGATTAATGGATTTATTTAGTGGTAGTGATGTGGGAGGCCAGAGGTTAAGGGGTTAATAACTTTAGTATAGTGGCGGCGACATCGGGAGCGGCAGATTAGGGGTTAATAGTTTTATGTAGGTGGCGGCGATGTTGGGGGTGGCAGATTAGGGGTTAATAACTGTATGTAGGTGAGGGCGATATCGGGGGTGGCAGATTAGGGGTTAATAACTGTATGTAGGTGGCGTCAATATCGGGGGCGGCAGATTAGGGGTTAATAACTGTTTGTAGGTGGCGGCGATGTCAGGGCGGCAGATTAGGGGTTAATAGTTTTATGTAGGTGGTGGTGATGTTGGGGGTGGCAGATTAAGGGTTAATAACTGTATGTAGGTGGCGGCGATTTCGGGGCGGCATATTAGGGGTGTTTAGACTCAGGGTTTATGTTAGTGGTGTTAGGTTTAAATGTAACTTTTTATTTCCCCGTAGACATCAATGGGGCTGCATTACGGTGCTTTTCATTCAGCGATCGCAGGTGTTAGACTTTTTTTTGCCGGCTCTCCCCATTGATGTCTATGGGGAAATCGTGCACTAGCACGTCAAAGCAGCACTTGATTTCGGTGCAGTATGGAGCTCAACGCAACCATATCGCCCGCACAAGCCTGCATTTTTAAAACTTGTAATTGCAACACTATGACGGTGAAGGTGAAATAACGCCGCTTTTGTGACTGTCGTTAAAATCCCTATAGCGCTCAAAACTCGTAATCTAGCTGTATGTAAATAGAAACATAGAATTTGATGGTAGATAAGAACCAAAAAAGCCCATCAAGTCTACCCATATTACATGTTGCTTCTTTCTTAGGATAGTCTTATGCATGTCCCAGGCATTTTTTAAATCCTTTACAGTCTTTGGCCTAGATTTGGAGTTCGGCGGTAAAAGGGCTGTTAACGCTCCGCGGGCTTTTTTCTGGCCGCACCATAAAATTAACTCTGGTATCGAGAGTTAAAACAAATGCTGCGTTAGGCTCC
Source organism: Bombina bombina (assembly GCF_027579735.1). Lineage (NCBI taxonomy): Eukaryota > Metazoa > Chordata > Amphibia > Anura > Bombinatoridae > Bombina > Bombina bombina. The sequence continues at coordinate 1,235,671,383 of NC_069500.1, read as the reverse complement.
AAAAAAGGAGCGTAGAGCATTTTTACCGCAAATACAACTCTCGATACCAGAGTTGCTTACGGACGCGGCCGGCCTCAAAAACGTGCTCGTGCACGATTCCCCCATAGGAAACAATGGGGCTGTTTGAGCTGAAAAAAAACCTAACACCTGCAAAAAAGCAGCGTTCAGCTCCTAACGCAGCCCCATTGTTTCCTATGGGGAAACACTTCCTACGTCTGCACCTAACACTCTAACATGTACCCCCGAGTCTAAACACCCCTAACCTTACACTTATTAACCCCTAATCTGCCGCCCCCCGCTATCGCTGACCCCTGCATATTTTTTTAAACCCCTAATCTGCCGCTCCGTAAACCGCCGCCACCTACGTTATCCCTATGTACCCCTAATCTGCTACCCCTAACCCCGCCGACCCCTGTATTACATTTATTAAACCCTAACTTGCCCCCCACAACGTCGCCGCCAGCTACTTAAAATAATTAACCCCTAATCTTCCGACCGCAAATCGCCGCCACCTACGTTATCCCTATGTACCCCTAATCTGCTGCCCCTAACATCGCCGACCCCTATATTATATTTATTAACCCCTAATCTGCCCCCCTCAACGTCGCCGACACCTGCCTACACTTATTAACCCCTAATCTGCCGAGCGGACCTGAGTGCTACTATAATAAATGTATTAACCCCTAATCCGCCTCACTAACCCTATCATAAATAGTATTAACCCCTAATCTGCCCTCCCTAACATCGCCGACACCTAACTTCAATTATTAACCCCTAATCTGCCGACCGGAGCTCACCGCTATTCTAATAAATGTATTAACCCCTAAAGCTAAGTCTAACCCTAACACTAACACCCCCCCTAAGTTAAATATAATTTTTATCTAACGAAATAAATTAACTCTTATTAAATAACTTATTCCTATTTAAAAGCTAAATACTTACCTGTAAAATAAATCCTAATATAGCTACAATATAAATTATAATTATATTATAGCTATTTTAGGATTAATATTTATTTTACAGGTAACTTTGTATTTATTTTAACCAGGTACAATAGCTATTAAATAGTTAAGAACTATTTAATAGTTACCTAGTTAAAATAATAACAAATTTACCTGTAAAATAAATCCTAACCTAAGTTATAATTAAACCTAACACTACCCTATCAATAAAATAATTAAATAAACTACCTACAATTACCTACAATTAACCTAACACTACACTATCAATAAATTAATTAAACACAATTCCTACAAATAAATACAATTAAATAAACTAGCTAAAGTACAAAAAATAAAAAAGAACTAAGTTACAGAAAATTAAAAAATATTTACAAACATAAGAAAAATATTACAACAATTTTAAACTAATTACACCTACTCTAAGCCCCCTAATAAAATAACAAAGCCCCCCAAAATAAAAAATTCCCTACCCTATTCTAAATTAAAAAAGTTACAAGCTCTTTTACCTTACCAGCCCTGAACAGGGCCCTTTGCGGGCATGCCCCAAGAATTTCAGCTCTTTTGCCTGTAAAAAAAAACATACAATACCCCCCCCCCAACATTACAACCCACCACCCACATACCCCTAATCTAACCCAAACCCCCCTTAAATAAACCTAACACTAAGCCCCTGAAGATCTTCCTACCTTGTCTTCACCATCCAGGTATCACCGATCCGTCCTGGCTCCAAGATCTTCATCCAACCCAAGCGGGGGTTGGCGATCCATAATCCGGTCCAGAAGAGGCTCCAAAGTCTTCCTCCTATCCGGCAAGAAGAGGACATCCGGACCGGCAAACATCTTCTCCAAGCGGCATCTTCGATCTTCTTCCATCCGGAGCGAAGCGGCAGGATCCTGAAGACATCCAGCGCGGAACATCCATCCGGACCGACGACTGAACGACGAATGACTGTTCCTTTAAGGGACGTCATCCAAGATGGCGTCCCTCGAATTCCGATTGGCTGATAGGATTCTATCAGCCAATCGGAATTAAGGTAGGAATTTTCTGATTGGCTGATGGAATCAGCCAATCAGAATCTAGTTCAATCCGATTAGCCGATCCAATCAGCCAATCAGATTGAGCTTGCATTCTATTGGCTGATCGGAACAGCCAATAGAATGCGAGCTCAATCTGATTGGCTGATTGGATCAGCCAATCGGATTGAACTTGATTCTGATTGGCTGATTCCATCAGCCAATCAGAAAATTCCTACCTTAATTCCGATTGGCTGATAGAATCCTATCAGCCAATCGGAATTCGAGGGACGCCATCTTGGATGACGTCCCTTAAAGGAACAGTCATTCGTCGTTCAGTCGTCGGTCCGGATGGATGTTCCGCGCTGGATGTCTTCAGGATCCTGCCGCTTCGCTCCGGATGGAAGAAGATCGAAGATGCCGCTTGGAGAAGATGTTTGCCGGTCCGGATGTCCTCTTCTTGCCGGATAGGAGGAAGACTTTGGAGCCTCTTCTGGACCGGATTATGGATCGCCAACCCCCGCTTGGGTTGGATGAAGATCTTGGAGCCAGGACGGATCGGTGATACCTGGATGGTGAAGACAAGGTAGGAAGATCTTCAGGGGCTTAGTGTTAGGTTTATTTAAGGGGGGTTTGGGTTAGATTAGGGGTATGTGGGTGGTGGGTTGTAATGTTGGGGGGGGGTATTGTATGTTTTTTTTTACAGGCAAAAGAGCTGAAATTCTTGGGGCATGCCCCGCAAAGGGCCCTGTTCAGGGCTGGTAAGGTAAAAGAGCTTGTAACTTTTTAATTTAGAATAGGGTAGGGAATTTTTATTTGGGGGGGCTTTGTTATTTTATTAGGGGGCTTAGAGTAGGTGTAATTAGTTTAAAATTGTTGTAATATTTTTCTTATGTTTGTAAATATTTTTTTATTTTCTGTAACTTAGTTCTTTTTTATTTTTTGTACTTTAGCTAGTTTATTTAATTGTATTTATTTGTAGGAATTGTGTTTAATTAATTTATTGATAGTGTAGTGTTAGGGTAATTGTAGGTATTTTATTTAATTAATTTATTGATAGTGTAGTGTTAGGTTTAATTATAACTTAGGTTAGGATTTATTTTACAGGTAAATTTGTTATTATTTTAACTAGGTAACTATTAAATAGTTCTTAACTATTTAATAGCTATTGTACCTGGTTAAAATAAATACAAAGTTACCTGTAAAATAAATATTAATCCTAAAATAGCTATAATATAATTATAATTTATATTGTAGCTATATTAGGATTTATTTTACAGGTAAGTATTTAGCTTTAAATAGGAATAAGTTATTTAATAAGAGTTAATTTATTTCGTTAGATAAAAATTATATTTAACTTAGGGGGGTGTTAGTGTTAGGGTTAGACTTAGCTTTAGGGGTTAATACATTTATTAGAATAGCGGTGAGCTCCGGTCGGCAGATTAGGGGTTAATAATTGAAGTTAGGTGTCGGCGATGTTAGGGAGGGCAGATTAGGGGTTAATACTATTTATGATAGGGTTAGTGAGGCGGATTAGGGGTTAATACATTTATTATAGTAGCGCTCAGGTCCGCTCGGCAGATTAGGGGTTAATAAGTGTAGGCAGGTGTCGGCGACGTTGAGGGGGGCAGATTAGGGGTTAATAAATATAATATAGGGGTCGGCGGTGTTAGGGGCAGCAGATTAGGGGTACATAGGGATAACGTAGGTGGTGGCGATTTGCGGTCGGAAGATTAGGGGTTAATTATTTTAAGTAGCTGGCGGCGACGTTGTGGGGGGGCAAGTTAGGGTTTAATAAATGTAATACAGGGGTCGGCGGGGTTAGGGGCAGCAGATTAGGGGTACATAAATATAACGTAGGTGGCGGTCGGCAGATTAGGGGTTAAAGATTTTAATCGAGTGGCGGCGGTGTGGGGGGACCTCGGTTTAGGGGTACATAGGTAGTTTATGGGTGTTAGTGTACTTTAGGGTACAGTAGTTAAGAGCTTTATAAACCGGCGTTAGCCAGAAAGCTCTTAACTCCTGCTATTTTCAGGCGGCTGGAATCTTGTCGTTAGAGCTCTAACGCTCACTTCAGAAACGACTCTAAATACCAGCGTTAGAAAGATCCCATTGAAAATATAGGCTACGCAAATGGCGTAGGGGGATCTGCGGTATGGAAAAGTCGCGGCTGTAAAGTGAGCGTTAGACCCTTTAATCACTGACTCCAAATACCAGCGGGCGGCCAAAACCAGCGTTAGGAGCCTCTAACGCTGGTTTTGACAGCTACCGCCGAACTCCAAATCTAGGCCTTTGTGTTTACCACCTCAATTGGAAGTTTATTCGATTAATCCACCATCCTTTCTGTAAAAATATGCTTCCTCACATTTCTCCTGAATCTGCTACCATCTAACTTAAGATTGTGATCCCTTGTTTTGAAATTAGTTTTGTTTTTTTGTAGAAAATGCTTTCAGCTTACACTTTATAAAGTCCCTTCATATATTTAAAGGTTTCTATCATGTCACCTTGTTCCCTTCTCTACTCTAAACCATACATATTTAGGTCATAGAGTCTTTCTTTGTTTGTTTGATATTTTAGACCGTGTACCATTTTTTGTAGTCCTCCTTTGGACAGTTTGTAGTTTATTTATATCTTTCTGAAGATATGGTCTCCAGGACTGTACACAGTATTCTAGATGTGGCCTGAATAATGATCTCTAAAGTGGCATAAGAACCTTGCTATTTCTACTATTAATAGCTCTCCAAATGCAACCAAGTATTCGACTAGCTTTACTGGCTGCATTGCTGCATTGTATACCAAATTTTAAATTATCTCAAATAAAAAGTCCCCCATCCTGTTCCTCCTTAGTTATAGTCAGTAATGTACCATTGAGACTATAATTGGCCTTTGGGTTTTTGGATCCTATATGCATAATGTTGCTCTTGGTAATATTAAATTTCAGATCCCATTTATTTGCCCAGTCCTCCAGTTTTTTCAATATCACTGTTTATTTGATCAACCCCTCCTGGAATATGAACTCTGTTACAATTTTTTGTATCATCAGCAAACAAGCAAACCTTCCCTTGAAGCCCACTTCCAATATCACTTATGAACATGTTAAACAAAACAGGCCCAAGAACTGAACACCACTAGTAAATGACCCCTCATTTGAATGTACTCCATTAATTTAAACCTTCTGCCTTCGAAACTTAAGCCTTCATTCTACCTACTTAAAAATCTTAGCATCTACTCCAAGGTAATACATTTTGTGAATAAGTTTGTTGTGTGGGACAGTGTCAAATGCTTTGCTAAAGTCTAGATATGCAAAATCTACGGCTCCTCCCTGGTCTATTAAAAAACATCAGAAAAATTAGTACCACCAGAATGCTGTATAGGCAGGGGGTTCCATTTAAGCCTTATGTTACAGTCATAAGGAGGTAGAGCTTTGTAACAGATTCCAAGCTGCCTAGATTTAGTATCCACCAAATTTGGAGTAGAAAGTGGGAGCTGAAAGAAGGATCCAGATAATTTGAAAAATAAATACTTCACTGAGCCTTTGGCAAATTTGTAAAACTTGTTGGACTTATGGTCTGATGATCAAAAATTATCAAGCTTGAAGGTAAAATTGTTCTGCAGTCATTGAATTATCTAAGAAAATGGGTGGAACCTGGAAGTCCCAAAGAGATGAGTATTGACTCCCACATAGAAAATCTGGCATAGAAAATCTCACAAAGGAGAGTGAAGTTAACAGGGGAGTACCTGGAACTGATATAACGTCTCAGTTGGCAGTAAAAGCAAAATAATTTTAAACTGAGGTGTTTTCACTATACTTTAACTTCAATTTGCTAGTTTTAGTTCATGTTTACTTAAGTAAAATAAATATATTTGTGAAAACAACTGGCAAGATAAATTAGTGAGACTGCAGGTATAAAATATTAAGGGAATATCATGAGAATTGTGAGAGAGATTCAAATACACCCTGTTAACTTCCCTGTTCAGCCCAGGAAACTCTCCAGTCCCTCCCACTTTCTGAAACTGTTAGTCTCATTTCACATATAATAAATACAAAGTGAAATGCAATTTGTAAAAACAATATATACACAGAAACATACAAAGTATGATCCTAACTTGTTAAAGTTACACAGAAACTTTTAATTCATATAATCAGAATTTAAAAAAATAAAACTTACTAAGGACAAAATGTATAAAGAAATATAAAATACAAAGCAAAAAGTATAAATGTAACAGAACTCTCATGATATGTAGGGCTATATTGCACTAGGCGTGTCTCTCCTTCAATCCAGAAATGCAGGAAATGCCCTTTAGAGGAGTATAGAGAAATTTGTCTTACTTGAATCTTGTGAGGGATCTCGATGAGCAGAGAGCTTTAGCTCAATAGGCCCTAAGCCCTTAAGAGCAGTGATTTTCAAACATTTTCAGAAAGTGACACACTAGGCACTTCTATTTTTATAGCCATTATAAAAAAGAAACATTTGACAGAGATTAAAATGTAGGGCGCGATCCGATAAAGATCGTAGTTTGCGGCGCAAGCGAGGTAACCCCGCCGCCCGCAGTTTCAGCTCGCAACTTGAGCTATCCTATATACGGCGCCGTCAGAGGCTAAAGTGCCGTAAGTCTGACAAACCAGCGATGTCCAGAAATCTGCGTAAGTACAAATTTCTGGAGTCGCCAGTGACTTACGGCACTTTAGAAACTGCCGGTGCCTACAAAACCTGACTAAAGTTATAAAATCACCCGCACTGTCTAACACGCCTCCCTAACATAGCCCAACACGTCTAACCCTCTATCCGCTATCCCCCCTCACTATCAAAACAATAAAAAATGTATTAACCCCTAAACCGCCGCTCCCGGACCCCGCCGCCACCTAATAAAGTTATTAACCCCTAAACCACCGCTCCCGGACCCCGCTGCCAGCTATATTAAATCTATAACCCCCTAATGTGAGCCCCTACCCCGCCGCCATCTACCTTACCTACCCCCTAAAGTGAGCTCCTACCCCGCCGCCATCTATTTTAAAAATATTAACCCCTAATTTAATCCCCCTACACCACTGCTGCCTATATTAAACACATTAACCCCTAATCTAATCCCCCTACACCGCCGCCAGCTATATTAACTAGATTAACCCCTAATCTAATCCCCCTACACCATCGTCACCTATTTTAAATTAATTAACCCCTAATCTAATCCCCCTATACCGCCGCCTATATTAAATTAATTAACCCCTAAAATACTAAACTATCCCTACCACTAAACCTAAGTCTAACCCTACAAATAGCCCTGAAAAGGGCTTTTTGCGTGACATTACCCCAAAGTAAACAGCTATATTGCCAGCCCTTAAAAGGGCTTTTTGCGGGGGATGCCCCAAAGAAAACAGCTCTTTTACCAGCCCTTAAAAGGGCTTTTGGCGGGGCATTGTCACAAAGTAAACAGCTCTTTTGCATCTAAGCTAAATCCCCCTACACAGCCGCCACCTATAATAAATGTATTACCCCCTAATCTAATCCCCCTACACCGCCGCCACCTATATTAAATAGATTAACCCCTAATCTAATCCCCCTACACCGCCTCCACCTATATTAACTATATTAACCCTAATTATATTAGGGTTAATATAGTTAATATAGTTAGTATATTATATATATTAACTATATTAACCCTAATTATATTAGGGTTAATATAGTTAATATCGTTATTATATTATATATATATTAACTATAATAACCCTATCTATCTCTAACATCCCTAGCTAAATTCTTATTAAAATAAATCTAATTAATATTAAATCTAATATTTAAATCTAAATACTTACCTATAAAATAAACCCTAAGATAGCTACAATGTAATTAATAATTACATTGTAGCTATTTTAGGGTTTATATTTATTTTACAGGTAGCTTGGTATTTATTTTAACTAGGTACAATAGCTATTAAATAGTTAATAACTATTTAATAGCTACCTAGTTAAAATAATTACCAATGTACCTGTAAAATAAATCCTAACCTAAGTTACAAATACACCTTCACTATCAATAAATTAAATAAACTACAAATATCTAAACTAAAATACAATTAAATAAACTAAACTAAATTACCAAAAAAAACAAACACTAAATTACAAAAAAAAAAAAAAATAATTACAAGATTTTTAAGCTAATTACACGTATGCTAAGCCCCCTAATAAAATAATAAAGCCCCCCAAAATAAAAAAATTCCCTACCCTATTCTAAATTAAAAAAGTTCAAAGCTCTTTTACCTTACCAGCCCTTAAAAGGGCCTTTTGCGGGGCATGCCCCAAAGAATTCAGCTCTTTTGCATTTAAATAAATATACAATACCCCCCCTACATTACAACCCACCACCCACATACCCCTATTCTAAACCCACCCAAACCCCCCTTAAAAAAAACTTACACTACCCCCCTGAAGATCTCCCTACCTTGTCTTCACCCAGCCGGGTCGAACACTTCATCCGATCCGGGCGATGTCCAATCAAGTGGCAGTGAAGTCTTCTTCCATCCGGGCGAAGTCTTCAAGCAAAGCGGCATCTTCAATCTTCTTTCTTCGCTCCTCCGCCGCGGAGCATCCATCCGGAACGACGACTGAACGCGGAATGAGGTTTCTTTAAATGACGTCATCCAAGATGGCGTCCGTCGAATTCCGATTGGCTGATAGGATTCTATTAGCCAATCGGAATTAAGGTAGAAAAATCTGATTGACTGATTGAATCAGCCAATCAGATTCAAGTTCAATCCGATTGGCTGATTGGTTCAGCCAATCGGATTGAACTTGAATCTGATTGGCTGATTCAATCAGACAATCAGATTTTTCTATCTTAATTCCGATTGGCTGATAGAATCCTATCAGCCAATCGGAATTCGATGGACGCCATCTTGGATGACGTCATTTAAAGAAACCTCATTCGTCGGGAAGTCGTTGTGCCGGATGGATGCTCCGCGGCGGAGGAGCGAAGAAAGAAGATTGAAGATGCCGCTTTGCTTGAAGACATCGCCGGATGGAAGAAGACTTCCCTGCCGCTTGATTGAAGACATCGCCCGGATGGAAGAAGACTTCACTGCCGCTTGATTGAAGACATCGCCCGGATGGAAGAAGACTTCACTGCCACTTGACTGGACATCGCCCGGATCGGATGACGAGTTCGACCCGGCTGGGTGAAGACAAGGTAGGGAGATCTTCAGGGGGGTAGTGTAAGGTTTTTTTAAGGGGGGTTTGGGTGGGTTTAGAATAGGGGTATGTGGGTGGTGGGTTAAAGTGGGGGACTTTAAAAATGCATGGGACAAGCATAAGGCTATCCTACGAACTAGATAAGTTTATACTGTTAGGTAAGGTCGGGCAGACTTGCTGGGCCTATGGCTCTTATCTGCCGTCAATATCTATGTTTCTATATCTATGTAATTTACGGGGGGGTATTGTATATTAATTTAAATGCAAAAGAGCTGAATTCTTTGGGGCATGCCCTGCAAAAGGCCCTTTTAAGGGCTGGTAAGGTAAAAGCGCTTTGAACTTTTTTAATTTAGAATAGGGTAGGGATTTTTTTTATTTTGGGGGGCTTTATTATTTTATTAGGGGGCTTAGCATAGGTGTAATTAGCTTAAAAATCTTGTAATTATTTTTTTTATTTTTTGTAATTTAGTGTTTGTTTTTTTTGGTAATTTAGTTTAGTTTATTTAATTGTATTTTAGTTTAGATATTTGTAGTTTATTTAATTTATTGATAGTGTAGGTGTATTTGTACCTTAGGAAAGGATTTATTTTACAGGTACATTGGTAATTATTTTAACTAGGTAGCTATTAAATAGTTATTAACTATTTAATAGCTATTGTACCTAGTTAAAATAAATACCAAGTTACCTGTAAAATAAATATAAACCCTAAAATAGCTACAATGTAATTATTAATTACATTGTAGCTATCTTAGGGTTTATTTTATAGGTAAGTATTTAGATTTAAATAGGAATAGTTTAATTAATAATATTAATATTAATTAGATTTATTTTAATAAGAATTTAGTTAGGGATGTTAGAGTTAGATAGGGTTATTATACTTAATATATATATATATATAATATAATAACGATATTAACCCTAATATAATTAGGGTTAATATAGTTAATATAGGTGGCGGCGGTGTAGGGGGATTAGATTAGGGGTTAATCTATTTAATATAGGTGGCGGCGGTGTAGGGGGATTAGATTAGGGGGTAATACATTTATTATAGGTGGCGGCGGTGTAGGGGGATTTAGCTTAGATGCAAAAGAGCTGTTTACTTTGTGACAATGCCCCGCCAAAAGCGGGAGAAAAACAGCCCCAAAACATTAAAGAGCCACAACCATATTTAACCGTGGGCATGAGGTTCTTTTCCTTATGGCTACCTCTTTCTGTGATCCAAACCCACCTCTGGTGTTTATTGCCAAAAAGCTCTATTTTGGTTTCATCTGACCTTAGAACCCGATCCCATTTGAAGTTCCAGTGGTGTCTGGAAAACTGAAGATGTTTGAGTTTGTTTTTGGATGAGAGTAGAGGCTATTTTCTTGAAACCGTTCCAAACAACTTGTGGTAATGTTACCTCAGATTTATACCCCTGTTAAACAGGAAGTCATGGTTGAACAATATCCTTTTCCTAGTCACCCAGATGTACTAAAAAATGTAAAATCAATGGGAGTATACTTCAAATATATTTTTCTCATATGAATTCATAGGGGTGCCAATAATTGTTCCACACGTATATTTAACAAAGATTTTTTTTTTTTGGGATAAAACTGTGTTGTTTTTCAAATTGTTTGTGTATATATATATATATATATATATATATATATATATATATATATATATATATATATATATATATATATATATATATATATATATACAGTTGTATGCAATAGTTTAGGCACCCCTGATAATTTCCATGATTTTCATTTATAAATAATTGGGTGTTTGGATCAGCAATTTAATTTTGATCTATCAAATAAATGAAGGACACAGTAATATTTCAGTAGTGAAATTAGGTTTATTGGATTAACAAAAAATGTGCAATATGCATCAAAACAACATTAGACAGGTGCATAAATTTGGGCACCCCAACAGAAATATCACATCAATATTTAGTAGAGCCTTCTTTAGCAGAAATAACAGCCTCTAGATGCTTCCTAAGTTTGTTTAACATTATGGTTTAGGGTACGGCTACAAAAAGCTATTGTAGAGATTTAAGCTGTCAGTATCCACTGTGAGGAACATAGTAAGGAAATGGAAGACCACAGGCACCGTTCTTGTTAAGGCCAGAAGTGGCTGGACAAGTAAAATATCGGAGAGACAAAGGATGGTGAGAATGGTCAAAAACAGCCCACAAACCACCTCCAAAGACCTACAACATCATCTTGCTGCAGATGGTGTCACTGTGCATCGTTCAACAATTCAGCGCGCTTTGCACAAGGAGAAGCTGTATGGGAGAGTAATGCGGAAGAAGCCCTTTCTGCACACGCCACAGAGTCGCTTGTGGCATGCAAACGCACATTTGGACAAGCCAGCTTCATTTTGGAAGAAGGTGCTGTGGACTGATGAAACAAAGATCGAGTTATTTGGTCAAAACAAGGAGCGTTATGCATGGCGGCAAAAGAACACAGCGTTCCAAGACAAACACTTGCTACCCACAGTAAAATGTGGTGGATGTTCCATCATGCTGTGGGGCTGTGTGCCCAGTGCCGGTACTGGGAATCTTGTTAAAGTAGAGGGTTGCATGGATTCCACTCAATATCAGCAGATACTTGAGAATAATGTTGAGGAATCAGTCACAAAGTTGAAGTTACGCCGGGGCTGGATATTTCAACAAGACAACGACCCAAAACACTGCTCAAAATCTACTCTGGCATTTATGCAGAGGAACAAGTACAATGTTCTAGAATGGCCATCCCAGTCCCCAGACCTGAATATAATTGAAAATCTGTGGGGTGATTTGAAGAGGGCTGTCCATGCTCGGCAACCATCAAACCTAAATGAACTGGAGATGTTTTGCAAGGAGGAATGGTCCGAAATACCTTCATCCAGAATCCAGACACTCATTACAGGTTATAGGAAGCATCTAGAGGCTGTTATTTCTGCTAAAGAAGGCTCTACTAAATATTGATGTGATATTTCTGTTGGGGTGCCCAAATTTATGCACCTGTCTAATTTCGTTTTCATGCATATTGCACATTTTATGTTAATCCAATAAACCTCATTTCACTACTGAAATATTACTGTGTTCTTCAGTTATTTGATAGATCAAAATGAAATTGCTGATTCAAACACCCAATTATTTATGAATAAAAATCATGGAAATTGTCAGTGGTGTCTAAACTTTTGCATACGATTGTATTTACATACATAGATATACATTCCCTTTGTGGCCCTTTTTTATCCTAACACCTGAGAGCTCATATCTTTAAACCTTTATAACTTTTTTGTGCAATATTATTTTTTTATAATTGTTATATGATAGTGTTATTATGAGTGTAACTGTACTTCGTAATGTATTTTTGATGTGTTTTGTGACACTTTTTTGTTTCACAAAACAGTTAACCAGAGCCCTTAGGTTGTGGTAATCATACTAGAGTAAATTGTTATTGTACTCACACGTTCACATTTACTTTCAACTTGTAATATGAGCTAATTTAACTTGTGCGTAAATGAATGCAAGAACTCAATATGGCTTACATGCTGTGATGATCTGCCTCAGCAGACAATTTGTGCAGTGTTATAGATAGGTTTTGTATCTCTTGACTGAATAAACAGGTCATGTAGACTTTGAATTACCTGTTAATCAGTAGTGAGAAATTACTGTTATAGAAAAGTAACCTCTTAACATAATCTAAGATGTATAATCATAGATAAGTTGCAGCGCAGAGTCTTGATAGAAACATTAAAGTTCTTTTCTGAGAAGCTCTAAATTCAGATTGATAATAGGTATTCACATATATTTATGAGATTTCTGAGTCACCAGTATGTTAGATAGAATCCTCTTCACGCACTCACACATTCAGTCATAAAATATATACATCTCCATTTATCCCAAATCACTCTCGTAAGAATTTTGCTACGGTTCAGATAGAAGGTAAGTTTCCAATATAACACTCAGTAACAGTTTCGTCAGCCCGGCCGAGAATGATATAGGTACAAGATATCAGGCTATATGTCAAGAGCAGAGTCAAAAGTTTGAGAAGAGCTATACCTGTTAGACCGCTCCGGTCTGCGTCGACAGTGTGAGTGCGGCTTCCGGAACGCTAAGATGTAGATCCGGCGGCTCCTTGATCCGTAAGAGATCTCCCGTGAATGTTTCAGATCAGCAGAGTAAGAACAGGTAAATGATCCGGATAATCAGAGACACAAGAAATAGAAGTTGAGATTATCTGGAAAATCGAGTAGAAGGAGTATAAACTCAAGTGAATATTAAATTAAGCAAGTCTAACTAGATAAGGTTGTAAATGAGGTAACCATCTAGCAAGTACAATTTTCAGGCAAGGAATGATTGTCCTAAAGCAGCTATAAATAGGGTGGAACCATTACAAGGCGGGATATACCTTAAAGGTATATCACATACTCTCCCCATCAAGGGTGCCTCACACGGCGTCAAGAGAGGGCTTCAACGGATACCTTTTGTGAAACAAACGTACCAGACGTGGGGCATGCACTTCAGAATGGCGATGCCAGGAGTTGTCTTCAGGTCCAAAACCCTTCCACTTTAATAGGTATTCCAAATGGCGACCCTGGATTCTAAAATCCAAGATCCTCTCAACCTCATATTCCTCCTGGTCATCAATCAACAGTGCAGGAGGAGTCTGGATAGATTCACGGTCCGTAGATTTATATGGTATTATCAGCGATACATGAAACGTGGGGTGAATTTTATATGAAGAGGGAAGCACCAATCTGACAGTAGAAGAATTCACAATCTTATCAACTTCAAATGGTCCTATGAACTGGTTTGCCAATTTCTTAGAGGGCACATGCACCTTTAGGTTTTTAATTGAGAGTAGTACTTTGTCCCCCACCTTGTACTGAGGACTTGGGTCTATGGTGTAAATCGTAGTAATGCTTCTGGTATTTCTTGGCTTCCAAGAGATGAGCTTTAACCAACGATAATCTTTCCTGCAGTTTGAGAGAGTAGTCCTTCGCACCAGGTGAGTTCACCTCTGTTTTGGATATCAATATAGTGGTCACCAGAAGCTTCTTCTTGTTTTCTCTATGGTTTTTTGTATACCAGTATGACCCGATAATGGGTCGTCGTGCGTATATTTTAAGATTTGGCATCTTAATGGTTTAGGTATATATAAGTGATTTTTGTGATAATAAAGACCTGTTTCTGGGTTTTTATTACATTTCTTAGGTAGCGTGTCTTCTTTCTTTAGTGCCTTTTTGATGTCCTCTTCCAAAGGAGTAAGTACTCCAATGAATTTTCCAGCTGGTATGATAGGAGTTACTGCTTCTTGTTGTGATAACTCATGTACCATTGAGAGAGCATCTGCCTTGGTGTTTAAGTGCCCTGGTTTGTAAGTGATTAGGAAGTTAAACCTGTCCAGACATAAAGACCATCTTACTTGTCGGGCAGATAAGGTCTTACTTTTCTTTAAGTATTCTAGATTCTTATGATCAGTGAATACCTTAAATGGTTCCTTAGTTCCTTCTAATAGATGTCTCCATTGTTCAAGGGATGTTTTTATGGCTAGTAATTCCTTGTCACCTATACTATAATTAATTTCGGCAGGAGTGAATCTTCTGGAATAGTAGGCAACTGGGCACATCTCCGTCTGTTCTTTATTATATTGTGACAGAATGGCTCCAATCCCTGAACTAGAAGCGTCTACTTCTAGCACATATTGTAGATTGTTATCTGGCATGTGAAGCAGAGGAGCTTTAGAGAACTGTTCTTTTAGACAATCGAAAGCAGATTGTGCCTGATCTGTCCACTTATACCTTTGTTTCCTGCTGGTTAGTTCAGTCAATGGCTTCACAATATTGGAAAAATTGTTAATAAACTTTCTATAATAGTTTGCGAATCCTATAAATCTTTGTAAAGCACGTATTGATCTCAGTATTGGCCATTGTACTACAGCTGAAACTTTTTCAGGGTCCATTTGGATTCTATTAGGTGTTATAATGTATCCGAGGATTTTTATTCTGTTCACGTGGAAAAGACATTTTTCTTGTTTGGCATATAACTTATGCTCCTTCAATCTTGTTAGTACCCATCGCACATGTTCTTGTTGTGTTTTCGAATAAATTAGAATATCGTCGAGATATATAATGACACAGATATCCAGGACATTGTGAAATATTTCTTTTATGAAATGTTGAAAGGTGGCTGGGGCGTTACTTAAACCAAATGGCATGACATTATATTGGTATAATCCATATCTGGTCCTAAATGCGGTCTTCCAATCGTCTCCTTTTTTCATCCTGATAAGATTATAAGCACCTTTCAAATCTAACTTTGTGTAAATGTTTGCTCCTTTTAATCGTTCTATTAACTCTGGTATTAGTGGTAATGGATATCTATTCTTTATCGTTATGGTGTTGAGAGCCCTGTAGTCAATTATTGGCCTTAAAGTTTTATCTTTATTTTTGACTAGAAACATGCCTGCTGCTGCTGGGGAAGTTGAGTGGGATATGAATCCCTTTCTCAAGTTATCGTCCAGATATGTCCTTAAGAACTTTAATTCCTCTTGTGATAGAGGATATATCTTTCCATGTGGTATCTGTGACCCTGGAATTAGATCTATAGGACAATCGAATTTCCTATGGGGTGGCAGATTTTCTGCTTCTTTCAAATTAAAAACCTCTGCCAAATCCCGATATAACCCTGGTATTCCCGTCTCAAGTGACGCTATAACACTACGAGGGTAACAAGTTTTTAAACAGTATGGAGAGTTAAGTGTGAGTTCAGAGTGCTGCCAATCTTTCTTTGGGTTATGTTGTTGTAACCATGTATACCCTAAAATAAAGTTATGTAAAGCAATTGGAATCACATCAAACATGACATATTCTGTGTGTCCTTTGTTAGTTGTGATAAGTAGAGGTATGGTGTGATGTGTAATAGGTCTTTTTTTTTATCAAAGTACCATCTATTGACTTGACATACACAGGGGTTTGCTTGCACACTAGGGGTATTTTATTTTTAACAACATATACAGAATCTATGTAATTTCCGGATGCGCCAGAATCAATCAACGCCCTGGATTGGATATTTTCCTGATCCCACTGCAAAGAGAGAAGCAAAGTCAATTGTTTATCATCTGGGATATGAAAAATGTAGTTATGATTATTTTGCTTACCCTTCTTTTGTTTCTGAAGCAAAGGGCAACCTGACACGGTGTGCTCTTTGTTTGCACAGTACAAACATAAATTTTCAAGTCTCCTTCTTGCCTTCTCTTCAGGTGTGAGAGGACCCTTGATTACTCCAATTTCCACTGGTGTGGAACTTGTATGTGCTCTTTCTGATGCAGATGTATAATTGAATAATCGTCTTGAAGCAGCATCATATGTAACCTTTTCTGCGCGCCTCTCTCTGAGCCTTCTATCTATGGAAGTACTTAGTTTTATTAAAGCTGGTAGACTGTCAGGTAATTCTTGGCGTGAAAGCTAATCTTTTAGTGTTTCTGATAGTCCCAATCTATACTGATTTTTAAGGCTAACCTGGTTCCATTGTGAATCCACTGCCCACATTTGAAAGTCAGTAGTGTACTCCTCTACTGTACGCTTTCCTTGTTTAAGTGAGCGTAGTTTTGATTCTGCAATTATTTGAGTGTCTGCATCTACATAAAGGTTTGACATAGCTTGAAAAATATCCTGTAAAGAATCCATTATAGGATCATTATTTTCATATCTGTTTGCCCATGTTCTGGGTTCTCCTTGAAGGAACGAAATAGTGGTGCAAACCTTAATACGGTCAGTATGATATGTACGTGGACGTAATGAAAAGAGGAGATGGCAAGCATTTTTAAAATCTCTACATTCATGTCTTTTGCCTGTGAATGGTTGTGGATATTGTATGTGAGGTTCTGGAACTTCAGAGCTTTTTGTAGCCATGTAATCTTTTACTATAGCTTTCAGTGCTGAATTCTCAGCTTGAACGTCTGTTAACCCATGAGCAAGATAGTCCAGTTTTTGTTGGATATTACTGAACTCATTTTTTATTTCATTTGGATCCATGGTTGTTAGCCTCAAATAACAGTAACACAAAACCTAAAAACACTGTGGCCTGAAAATTATGTGATGATTTGCCTCAGCAGATAATTTGTGCAGTGTTATAGATAGGTTTTGTATCTCTTGACTGAATAAACAGGTCATGTAGACTTTGAATTACCTGTTAATCAGTAGTGAGAAATTACTGTTATAGAAAAGTAACCTCTTAACATAATCTAAGATGTATAATAATAGATAAGTTGCAGCGCAGAGTCTTGATAGAAACATTAAAGTTCTTTGCTGAGAAGCTCTAAATTCAGATTGATAATAGGTATAAGACTTTAATGCAATATATTCCAGATATTCACATATATTTATGAGATTTCTGAGTCACCAGTATGTTAGATAGAATCCTCTTCACGCACTCACACATTCAGTCATAAAATATATACATCTCCATTTATCCCAAATCACTCTCGTAAGAATTTTGCTACAGTTCAGATAGAAGGTAAGTTTCCAATATAACACTCAGTAACAGTTTCGTCAGCCCAGCCGAGAATGATATAGGTACAAGATATCAGGCTATATGTCAAGAGCAGAGTCAAAAGTTTGAGGAGAGCTATACCTGTTAGACCGCTCTGGTCGGCGTCGACAGTGTGAGTGCGGCTTCCGGAACGCTGAAATGTAGATCCGGCGGATCCTTGATCCGTAAGAGATCTCCCGTGAATGTTTCAGATCAGCAGAGTAAGAACAGGTAAATGATCCGGATAATCAGAGACACAAGAAATAGAAGTTGAGATTATGTGGAAAATCAAGTAGAAGGAGTATAAACTCAAGTGAATATTAAATTAAGCAAGTCTAACTAGATAAGGTTGTAAATGAGGAAACCATCTAGCAAGTACAATTTTCAGGCAAGGAATGATTGTCCTAAAGCAGCTATAAATAGGGTGGAACCATTACAAGGCGGGATATACCTTAAAGGTATATCACACATATATCACACATGCAAACGATAGCGCTACACTCGTAATCTGTCCCTTTATATTACATTTTGGTAAAAAATGGTTTAGACCGAGCGCCAAGGATGCAACCTCGAGCTTGTATACAAAGACCTCCTAGCTGGTCTAAAATAACGTTAATCGAATGGTGGGGTGTATACAGAGCCTGAAGGGGCAGAGGTAGTAGGAAACAAATATGTTGTCAATATGGAAAAAACTCCTGAGGTGGTATATATGTAGTGGATGTAATTTATTACATAGGGGTATGAGGATATACAAACTGGTTAAAAGACGAGACGAAATACAAAGTATAAAATCCTATACAATATACATAAAATCTAAAACGCTGAATTATAAAAGTAAAACCAACAATAGGTATAGATGATGGGTCAACAAATGGTCAAAAATAAATGGTCAAAATTAGAATTAATGTACCAATCGTGGATCCATATTGGGGAATGGTGTCCAATATATGTGATAGTAGTCCAACAACAGGGGAGTAAAATGTCAAAGTGTCAATAAGTTCCCAAAGTAATGTGATATCACAATAAAACATACAAATGGTGAGAAAACATGAAGTGAAAAGACTGGCGTTGCAAAAATAAACGAACAACAACAAAAATCAAAATAAGAGTGAGTGTCTTGGTGAAAATATATATATAGTATAATAAATGGAAGGCCGCACTCTCTGGTCCTTTACATATACAGTTTTATTTGTGCCATTTCGGGGACCGAATCCCCTTCACAAATAAAACTGTATATGTAAAGGACCAGTGGGAGTGAAGCCCACCTACATGAATTCTTTAACAACATGAATCTAAACGATAGAGGTTTAAAATTTACATACAAAACCAGCAAAACAAAAATATCATTTTTAGATCTTGATATCGAAATCAGAATGGATAGTTTTCACACAAAGACGTTCTTTAAAGATGTAGACTCTAACAATTTTATCCATGCTGACAGCTGTCACCTAACACAATGGAAATATAATACACCTAAGGCACAGTTCTTACGAGTGAGGAAAAATTGCACCACAATATTAGACTATGAAGAACAAGCATGCATACTCAGTAAGAAATTCTCAGATAGGGGCTACAATGAAATATCTATTCAAAAAAACTTTGAACAGGTAAAACAAGTAGATAGAGAATCTTAACTAAAATATAAAGATAAACAAGTGACTGATAACCTCCCAAACCCGGATCATGATGATATAAATGTACCATTCATCACCAACTACAATGGAGAACACAAAACAGTAGAAAGACTTATAAAAAAACACTGGCATCTAGCTAGGGAAGATCCTATTATAGGAGATAAATTACCGATAAAACCGAAATTCATATACAGACGCTCAGACAACTTAAAACTACTACTAGCCCCTAGTGAATACAAACATAAAGAGAAACATCTGATACAAAAGGACCTACAAGGCAATGAAGTTAATGGATTTTATCCATGTTTCTGCTGCAAGTCATGCCATTTCAGTTCCAAAACGAAATCATTTAAGTCAAACTATACAGGAGAGGCCTTCAAGATAAGGGACACCATCAGATGCACTGATAAGGGAATTATCTACCTTATTCAGTGCAGCTGTGGGAAACAGTATTTAAGTGAAACAACGAGAACTCTAAGAGAAAGGATTAGAGAACACCTATGGACCATAGAGAAAGGAAATAAAGACACTCACCTTTACAAACATTTCAAAGATGCACATAATAATAAACTTAAAGACTTCAAATTCTGGGGAATCCTAAAAGTAGAAGCCCACTGGAGAGGAGGGAATTATGAGAACAAACTCCTTAAAAAGGAAGCCAAACTCATTTACAGAATGAAGACGCTACACCCATGGGGCCTAAACTCTGAATTAGATGTGACCCCATTTATGTATGACTAAACCACATACATATATCTGCAAAGTTAAACAAGAAAAAAAATTTCCCCAATCAAGACACGTATTAATATATACAAAGTATGCATAATTAACTAACTAAAAATGACCTCATAAGCTATCAAATGACAATTTGATAAAACAATGTATCCATCTGATTATATATATCCCATTCCTATAATTGCGTTTTAGATTCTGAACATGTATTTATACAATCTTCACAGAAACTTTCATAGAACGTTTTTATAACTAAAAACAGATGGTATGATAGACTACACAATTTCCTATCACTAATCCCTTCAAGTAAGAGATAATGAAAAGAAGAAAGAACAAGAAAAGAAGAAAAAGAGAGAAAAAGTCCACCTTTTTAATAATATAAAAAAAGAGTCCACCTTTAAATCAACTACCTGCAGAAACACCTGAGGAACACACCCACAAAGGATCAACCAATAAGAAGGAAGCTTGGCCTATATAAAGGGTGCTATCTCATAAGGTTACTCATTCTTGAAAAAGCCCCTAGTGTGGGGTGAAACGCGTTGATTTGAGTAACTCTTCAAGTGGAACATAAGGATTATAACCTCTCTACACTTGCTACAATCTTCTCACCTCTTTTTATTGCACTGAGAAGCATTGTTCTACCTTTGAATCAGTAATGCTGCTGAATACAGATTAGCCCAAGCATACTGCACCATCTCCAGTTAGCACTAAGAGAAAGTGCCCCTGGAGAACATCGGATCACCTATACAGGCTACTAGCCTGACAGCGGAACAACCTACATCTAAAACGGCACTCAAGCCAGAGGAGGACAAAAAGCTGAAACCAACACTCCTGCAAATAATACCATCTAAGAGACTGATACAGCACTAGGAGGTAAATGTTTGCAGGAGCTTATTGAAAACACAGTCGCATGGAGATACAATCTTGCCACTAAACAGACTGCAACATATCGCACAGCTATTCTATACCAACACGGCATTACACGCCACTTCCGGAAGTGACGTAAGGAGCAACAACACAGCCAGCGAGGATCACCACGCCAGGGTAACGCTAAGTAAAACAAGCATACCAGCAAGGACCAGGACTGCATACCGGACCAAGCGAGACCCAGAAACAAGGAAGCACCGGATTCCTAACAAAAACACCTTCCTTACACAGAGCTCAAGAACGGACCCACATTCACAGAACTAATAATACTCCTCACTCTAGACGTAGAGTGAGGATATTTACAAAGGTACTTTTATTAGTGTAAATTACAATTGGTACTAGGTACCTACCTGTATACAGGCCAGCCCTATACATATTAAGACCACTCTACCCAATTCTATATTAATAGTTTTTTATAAAAATTAGTCTGGACGTCCAGCGCTTTTTACCTACAATATAATTCTATTTTATTTCCAATAAATAATCTTTCTTTTACTATATTTGGTCATTGTGGATTTGTTATTTCATTGTTTATTTGATTACTGTTAGAGGTCTAGTCTAAATCTAAGATCCATCCCACCTTTACATATATAAGTGTATATTACATAATCCTTATAAACTGTGTGTCATTTTCCAAAGGATTTTATTTGTATCCGGTTTATCAGGCAAATTCGAGCAATAACAATACAATACATGTTATAATATAATTCACAGCTATTGCATCAGCCACATAAAATTTCAGACTATCCTGTCAAATATCCTATTTGAATTTTTCACAGATTATATAGACTGTCCCTAAGCTGTTTTTAGCACCAGCACCCCCCAAATTTTCTTACTTGTAACAATTTCCAGGGTTTTGATTGGGAGACCCTACCCTGTGCTTGGCTTATTAGGGGTCCTAAGCGCCAGTTTATTTCTGTTCTCACCTATGTAAAGGACCAGAGAGTGCGGCCTTCCATTTATTATACTATTCAAACTCTACATGCACCCTGGCAGATTGACTTAGGAAGTGAGAGTACTTTCCAATTGCTCATATATATATTAAAAATGTGTTCACAAAAAAGGATAAAAAGTATATATATAAAAAAGATATATATATAAAAAGAAGTGAATAATCCTCCAATGTGGTCCTTTAGTGTTCTGTATCCTTGGTAAAACAATAAAAAATCCTAGGAAAAAATAAATAAAAAAGACATAGTGTAGATGTACAAAAAATCAAGGCTCTATTAAAAATGTGCTTATCAAAAGTTGACGCGTTTCGGCCTATGCAAGGCAATATTATTTTTTTATAATTGTTATATGATAGTGTTATTATGAGTGTAACTGTACTTCGTAATGTATTTTTGATGTGTTTTGTGACACTTTTTTGTTTCACAAAACAGTTAACCAGAGCCCTTAGATTGCGGTAATCATACTAGAGTAAATTGTTATTGTACTCGCACGTTCACATTTACTTTCAACTTGTAATATGAGCTAATTTTACATGTGCGTAAATGAATGCAAGAACTCAATATGGCTTACATGCAAACGATAGCGCTACACTGATAATCTGTCCCTTTATATTACAATCTCATACTGTTTAATATTTCTTTCATGTATTGTCTGTTTACCTTCCCTATTGATCATGCTTGGTGTGTATGTGACATCTTTATAACTAACTACATGTGTAAAGCAAGATTTTACACACTGTCCCCCTTACTGCACTCTTCTTCGGTGGCCTTCACTACAGTTATAACTCCACACTTGGAAATAGAAAGGTGTCTGAACCTTACTCTTACTCTGTCGCACCTTTCAATCCATAACCTCTGTTCCTCCTGTCATAGAGCCTGATGATCTAAAACTCTCCCCTCTAGTGAGATTATCTAAGAGGTTTTGTCAGTACTGTGAGGTCCTTCAAACAATTTTATAAAGGAAACATTCAGCTTACTTGCTATTTATCTCACTATACAGAATTCAGAATGTGGAGACACTACACTATAATGCTAATTTGTATGATATCTCGCCATGCAAGTTTATGATAAGGCTCTTAGTCTGTCTTCTACTTATCTTCTACTTGCTATTGTCAGTTACCATACTCATGGACCTAACTCATACTTTCTTTCTACTAGCATTCCTACTTCAGTTCCTGCACCTGCTCTCAATTCTATAATTCAGGTTTTTTTTTTATTTCAGTCTTCTAGGTGCACAAGATGTAATTTTCAGGATTACCTTGGGTGATAGCAGGTCGGTAACCATAGATATTGAGTAGCTGATTATTTCCCATGTGCTCTAGTACAGATACCATCAACATCTGACCTATTAGTGGGTCATGGGGACCAGAACTGGAACCCTGCTATAATCAGTATTTTCCTTGTGATCAAAAACCTATGAACTTTAGCCTTACTATAACCTCTTGACCCCCAAACACAATTTTTTGCACCCAGCAACACATGCAATCCACACACACTCAGTAAGGCTCAAAACTTCCCCTAGCTTTTCCAATATTTTACCTTTTGCTGTAACAATATGTGCATTGTTTATTTTAACCACACCCTAGTTTATTTGTTTGATAAAGATTAACTATACTGCATTAAAAACACAAATCCTCTGCCCTGACATTATAACTAAAACCTCTGCTTTTTTAAACATAATCTTGCACTGCTGAGTTACTATGGAGAAAGTTGTGCACCCAATCTGAGTTTTAATTGTTTATTGCTGCACAGACAGTGTTCCAAATTACGCTTATCTTCAAAAAAAATTATTCTCCTGGTATCCATTATTGAAGGAGCAGCAATGCAAAACTGGGCGCTAGCTTAACACATTGGTAAGCCAATGGCCAGAGGCATAAATGTGCAGCTACCAATCAGCAGCTAGCTACCAGATCCTGAGCCTACCTATGTGTGCTTTTAATATACCAAGAGAACTAAGCAAATTAGATAATAGAAGTAAATTGGAAATGTTTTAAATGATATGCTCTATCTGGACCATAAAATATTTTTGGGGGATTTCGTATACATTTAAGTGTATTTCCTTACATACCTTAAAGGGATAGTCTACTATATATATGCAGTGTATATATATATATATATATATATAACTTGTGCGCAAACGGATGTAAAAACCTGATATTGCGTGTGTGCAAATGTTTGGCCCAAAGTCAGCTACAGACAGTGCACTACCGCTCACAAAATAACCACTGAGCAAATCAGGGGTGGCATTTGTGTGTAGCTTCCAATAAATGGACATGTTCAGTTTAGGATTTGAAGAGTCATGTTAGAGGTATCTTAAGCTATGTATTAAACTAATGCTTAAAGGGATAGTCTAGTCAAAATAAAACTTTGTGATTCAGATAGAGCATGCAATTTTAAGCAACTTTCTAATTTGCTCCTTTTATCAATTTTTTCTTTGTTCTCTTGGTATCTTTATTTAAAAAGGCTCAGACCTGGGTAGCGCTTGCTGATTGGTGGCTACATTTAGACCAATCAGCAAACGCTACTCAGATGCTCAGCTGGGCTCACAGTCTATGCTGTACACTTGTAAATCTGCGCTGGAGTAAGCAGAGATATGGGTATCACAAGCCCATAATTCAAATTTCTGTGTTAAACAGAAAAAAAGGCTAAAAGTTTTTTTTTTTTTTAAATGTTGCCTTATATCTGCTTATTTACTGTATTAAGAGACTGGGAGGAACAGTTTTTTATTGCTCTAATTTGTTTTTCTACTATTTCATAAATTCTATACTTATTTATTGTATGACATTATCTTGTCAGTGTTCCCTTTGATTTTTTCAGCTGCAGTAATGTATAACCAGTTAATTGCACAGGATGATCACTTTCTATAAGAACATGCTACTTGGGCACGCTGATGCACTTCTTTATGTGAGATAACAATCCTTTAATTTCATGTAAAAGAGACAACAGCTGTCAAACGAGTCCTGTCACACACAGCTTCCTTTTTCACATACACGCAGCAGCTGGTAACACATTCTTTTCACACAGCGATCTCCAACACAAAAACACACCTGCTATTAACCTATTCGTACACAAAAATCGGTTTGACATTATTGCTTTAAGCCCTTTTCACATTTATGCATACACAGTCGTACAATGCAGTTAGTAAAGGAACATGATGCTCAACATTTTTCTTTCATAATTCAGTTGAGCCATTGAAAATTAAGCCAGATTGGTATCAAGACCGTGGCATTGTATTTAATTAAAAACGAAAACTTAATATTATAAATACTCATAATCTCTTTCAACATTTCATCCAAACACGCAAAGTAAAACAGATATTAATGAATAGAAACACTGAAGATTCATATTGCATCTCGCACTGTTCTGTGTAACCGAGTACTAGCATGTGGTCTTGGTCTCTGCCGTCACGTGACTTATACGACAAACCCAGTACCCTTTAGCTGCATGGGAACTGGCTGCTTTCTTTCCTGTAATCTCCCTGTGCCATGTGATCACTGTCATCACATGACTTCTGAGACATCAGGTCTTTTAGCTGGATGGGAACCAGTCTCTACAATTGTGAACAGTTAGTAGTATTGCTTCGATTCTGAATAAGTTGGTGGGTTTTCTGCTCTGCTTCTTTCTTTGTGGCTTGGGGGTGGGTCTGTCTATCCTAATATGGGCATTTTAAATAAAAAATAAACAATGCGACTAGGAATGGCCATATATGTGTTGGGACCTAGAGCTATTTAGTTACCGTTACACAGCAACTTCGAGCCAGGCGAGCAACATATTTGCGAACATCACATCTATTTGTACAGTTTAAAAATCCGGATTATTTTAAGTACATTATCTACTTTTATTCAGAGATTAAGGTATGTTATTGGGGAATATTAACCTTTATCGCATGGTCATTATAACGTTGGTGTAATGCTGCTGTATTTACAATTTCTATTCTCCGTACTTAACACATTATGTTCTTTTTATGTAATAATTTTTCTGCAAACACTATAAATTTTAACAAATAAAGTATTTTGAGTAGCTTGTGTAAAATAGTCCCTCGAAAAATAAAAAATATATACACAAACACATTACAAAGAATAATAATTATAAAGCAAATGTATACATAATTACATATTACTACTATGTAGCAATTAACGTCTGTTTTGGGGCATTATGGGGAATCATAAGAATTCCGGTTGTTTATCTTGCCTATTTCTGTTAAAGTGATGATAAACTTTCCCCTTTGTATAAACAGATCCAGAATGTTAGCGATATTTTAAATGGAGATTAATTCATCAGTTGTAATGAAGATGCGCTTTAACTTACTTTTTAATGTAGTGCTGAAATTCAAATACCCCGCGTTCCTGCCGCTCACTTCAAAGCTAACTTTTCAGAGACGGCACAGAACCTAAGCGCAGCGAAGGGGTAAGTAGCGCAATATTAAATATATAATTATATGCATATATATTTACTGGGAACACACAGTTCCCATAGACCGCAATGTAAAGTGACGTTTTTTTCTAACACCCCACTCCCACCACCTTTATCCCCAAAATACTGCCTAGTGCAGTTATTTTATTAAAAAATAAAAATGCTATAATTTTTACTTTTAATAAAATACACTACACTGTATTTTGGGGGCATTTGGTGGACAGTTATAAAATTAAAGGGATACTACACCCATTTTTTTTCCTTTTATGATTCAGATAGAGCACCGGTTACCAAATTGTGGGGCGCACCTCCACAGGGGGGGGGCGTCGAGGCTCTTAAGGGGAGGCGTGGGAACAGAAGCAGAACTGTTATTTTTATTATTTTAACTAATCTGCATTGCCAAACTCCCCAGCGAACAGCACTGGGACAAGGAGACTGAGCACCTTCTGAGGCCAAGAAAGGGGCTCTGATGATAGTTTCCTTGTCTCTGTGACAGCAGCCCTTATTGTGACCCACCTAGCACGCACTGTACTTGCTGTAACTAGGATGCATGCACTGGCTGTTCCCACTGTAGAATAAGCTTTGGCATCACAGCTATATAGATATAATATTCATATATTCATTATACAAATATTATATATATATATTCTACAGTGGGAACAGCCAGTACATGCATTCATGTACTTGCTGAGGGGCACCCTAGTTACAGCAAGCACAGTACTGAAGGAAGTTATAAATAATATTTCAATGTTTAGACAAGATCCTGTGTGTGTGTGCTTGTGCATGTGTGGATGCTTGGGTGTGTGTGTGTGCGTGTGCCTGTCTGTGTGTGCTTGTGCATACATGTGTGCTTGTGCATATGTGTATGCATGCATCTGTGTGTGTGCTTGCGTGGGGGGGCTCAACTTGAAAGTTTTTGCCAAAGGAGGGGCCCAATGTGTTAGACTTTGAAAACCTCTGAGATCGAGCATGCCATTTTAAGCAACTTTCTAATTTACTCCTATAATCAATTATTCTTCGTTCTCTTGCTAACTTTATTTAAAAATCAGGAACGTATAACTTAAGGGATACTGAACCCAAATTTATTCTTTTGTGATTCAGATAGAGCATGCAATTTTAAGCAACTTTCTAATTTACTCCTATTATCAATTTTTCTTCATTCTCTTGATATCTTTATTTGAAAAAGAAGGCATCTAGGCTAAGGAGCCAGACAATTGTTGGTTCAGTACCATGGACAGCATTATTGGTGGGTGAATTTATCCACCAATCAGTAAGAACCCAGGTTGTTCACCAAAAATGGGCCGGCATCTAAACTTACATTCTCGCATTTAAAATAAAGATACCAAGAGAATTAAGAAAAATTGATAATAGGAGTAAATTAGAAAGTTGCTTAAAATGTCATGCTCTATCTGAATCACAAAAGAAAAAAATTGGGTTCAGTGTCCCTTTAAAGCTCGTGGTAGCAATAACCCGTTTGTGGGTACGCTATAAATTAGCACTACACTTATTATCTAGCCAAAAATGTGGAAAAATAGTTTATGGTAGTAAGAAATCTCTTAGACGTCTTTATTGCACCATACATTTAATGACTTCTTATTTATCAAAGTGTTTTTATTGATTTATTTTGTAGTTATTTTTGTAGTTTGAGTAAGATATCATTACATCTTTTCCTTCATACTTCAGATCATTTGCCCATGGCATGCCATTGTGTTCAGACCTTTTTTAAAAAAATTCCAGGCTGTCCGTTTAATAATCTTTATTTCATAAACTTTATACTTTTGTACCACTACTAACAGAACCTCAACAATACATATAACATCTTTGAAATGATTTGCTCCAAGATTTGACCAAATAAAACTGATAAACTGCACCTTTTTTAATATTTTTTATTTGCATAGGTTTTATATTGTCTTTGGGTAATAACATTAGACTGCCATACTGTTCTATAAACAATTTGTAATTATATATGTCCTTATTTGTGTTTCCAGCACCTGAAGCATATTTCCTTTGTTCTGCTACACATCAGCAAGCATGAGACTGGTAATTCTTGATGACTATGCATTGGCCAGTGAATGGGCTGCAAAGTACATTTGTAATCGTATTATTGAATTTAACCCTGGCCCAGACAAATACTTCACCCTAGGTTTACCAACAGGTATGAAATTGATTTTTAAGACTGTTTACTAAAGTTGTTTGGGAACATACAGGATTGATTACTTTCAGAGGGAATATTTAAAAATATTAATTTAGGTTCTACAGAGCTGTGTTTTACTGATTTGTTTAAAGTAATATGTTACCTACAATGATTGGTGAATATTTTAGAATGCTTGTTGAATATGGTTAAAAACACTAGCTGCAATTAAATGTTGTTTTGTAAACTTGCTGTGGCTTTAATATCTTCTAAAAACTAAGAACTCAGCACTTCTTAGCTCTCAGCTAACGAGGAAGTGCTCTGTAATTTGATAACTCAGCATTTCTGCCGTCAGCTATTTTTAAAAAAAAGCCAGAAGGTAGAGGAATAAGTAGTAAAGCCATAATAGTGTTAGCAGAAATCAAAGCCTCAATTTAGAGGGGCAATTAGATCCTACGATTCAACTACATTTTAATGAATTAAATATTCAGAATTGATAAAAGATTTTACTTAAATACATCAGCATTTCTATCATTTTGTTTTCTTCACAGTTACTAGTTAATCATATTATTACATTTCTCTCATTCATCTCTGTACTCATATTCTTACAGTCTTTTTACTACCATATACATCCCACTTATGCAGGTGACCATCGATCATCTAAATATGCACCGCTCATTAATTGATAGACCTCTCCCTTGTTTTCGATAAAACTAACTCCAAACAGAAATTAAATAGATTACCTCTTTTGAAATATAGAATCCCATGCCCATCATTCAATTTAGAGGCGTTGAAATCTTATGATTGTCATAGTAATAAAGATTATGTGACATTAGTTTTTTTCCAAATTTTGTTGTGTGGACTATGGACCCTGTCAGTGTTCCCTGTAAGGCCAGATCTTGTGAGCGGCCCAGCAGTGAAACAGTTAATAAGGAAACTGCAGGGTGTGGTTCACTAATTAACTGTCTCACTGCTGGACGGCTCACAAAATCTGGCCTTATAGGAAACACTGGACCCAATGTATGAATTATGCTGATCTAGCCTCAGACCTTGCTCTGAAATCAGAATTACGTATATTAGGAAGATGAGATGCAAACAATAAACCTCAAAAGAAAATGAATGACTGAAACTCATTCTGCACATTCATTTTATAAACTGACACTACAAATTATTATTATTTTATAAATGTTATGTTTTTGATATATTCTAAGCAGGGGATCTTTGTGATACGTATGTATTTTTACAAACTAAAATAATTTTTTAATGTGCTTTGTTTGAGCACTCAAACTGATGTTTAAATGCAAAACGTTTAGAAGTTTAGGGATGGAAAAGGCAATTTTAAACATCTTTTCAATTTACTTCTATCTAAGTTGACTTTTTTTCACTTGGCATCCTTTTTCCAGGAGCAGCAATGCACTACTACTACTAGGAGCTAGCTATTGATTGGTGGCTGCACACATTTGTTCCTTCAACAAAGGATACCAAAAGGAAAGAAGCAAATTTGTAGGAGTAAATTGGGAAGTTGTTTAAAAATGTATTCTCTATTTGAATCACAAAATAACTTTTGTGTTTCGTGTCCCTTTAAATAAGTTATATTTAGTCTGTTGCACTATTTATGTTTATTCACACTTTGTTTTCTTTATTCTTTAAAACAGGTAGCACTCCACTGGGATGCTATAAAAAGCTAATAGAATATCACAAACAAGGAAATCTTTCATTCAAGCATGTTAAAACCTTTAATATGGATGAATATGTAGGTAAGTTATTTTATTTCACACCTTGTATCACATAAAATCGGGATGAATCACAATAAATTCATCCACAAAAGACACAATTTTGCTCACAGTGTAAACCTCCAAATACAATAAACACATATTAAAAACACAATAGACCGGTTATGTGAAAGCTTCTTGTCACTTCAGTTAGTATAGTATATAATCCAAAAACATGTCCTAGGTGACTGGCATAAAGCATGGATATTTCATACACGCTGCTAAATTATGGGTTCCATCAGCAGCACCTGCATATACAAAAGTCAAGTGTGGAAGAAGCCGTGGTAACGATAACCTAAACACACAACACCTGATCACAGAGGTACTTAGTCGATACAAATTTGCCAGGTTGCAACAGTAGCAAGTAAATACGTTTATTTCATGTACAGCATAAAAACAAATAGCCAGTGATCTACCGCACTTGTTCGGTCGACCTTCACGACTCAGGTCTGTGTTTTCTGCCTTCTTTGAGACTCCTGATATTTTGTAACAAAAAGAAATATGATCCCACTGTATAAAGAGAACAGTTTTCTCCTAAGTGACCTTGTTATTAAAAGAGTTAACTAGTCAGGAGTGTGCTTTGAGCATATACAATATTGTCATTGAGAATAGGAGCCTATTAAGAAAATAGGAAAATAAATGCTCTTCCTGCACAAAACTTTTTTTGCAAAGCATTAAAATTTAACTTTTACTAGTTATGGTTTAAAAAGGCAGCTTCAATCATAATGTTAAATGATTATTTTTGAGTGCCAGATAACAAGTTAAAAGCACAACTCCGTTGTATAGACTTGTATTATCCGCTACTGTTTGCTGAATTGTTTTTTTGTATCAAGTTTAGGGGATGTAAAGGAAGGGGGAAAGGGACATTCTATGGTACTTTATGAATAAGAGCCTCTATTTATGATCAATGTCCTGTATTGCCCTATATTAGGGTAGAGTATTCACTTCAATATACATGATGCCCTCCCCATTCTCCCCCCCCCCCCCATAACGAACAACAAGTATTTTAGCAAAACTTTTGAGATTAAATATTAAGTAGTCACAATCAACAGACTGCTAGTTGAAAACATAGAAAGGATGCCCCTGACCCGGTCGCGTTTCACATATATGCTTCCTCAGAGGGGTCCGGTGCACCGTTAAACAGCAGCTGTTATTGGGTTGAAAAACCCGCCTACTATGCTTCGGATTGGTCAATTGCATAAAACAGAAGTATTTGCCATTTGTACGTGAGGCTGTCGGTCAAAACAGATACGTCAGATGTAAAAATTAACTCTACGTATTCTGTTATGTGATATACAGTTGGGAGTTTGCACAAATTACGATATAGATTAAGACTAATTATGCTCATCACTTGGGTAAGAGTATATAAAAATACAGACACTGCTGATGCAAACATTAAATCTACGTATTCCGCGATGTAACTTACCGTTGAAGGTTTATGCACAGATATAGATGAATAGAAACTGTTGTACTCCTCACTTAGGTGAAGGTATATATAAATACAAATACTACTAATTCTTAGGGTAAAATATGTGCCTTAATGGAATTCGAAGGATAAAAAAGGTGACATTTACGTGATTATGAAATAGTGACTAGGGTGAAAACATATATATATATATATATATACACAATTGATGATATTAAAAGTGTAAAGAATTTAAATCTAGAAAGTAAAGAGTGAAGGGTAAGGTGTGTTATAGCTATTCTGTGTAAACTTAAGCATACTTAGTTCTGTGTGATTGAAAAAATAGTAATAAGTGATAAGAAATCATTGTGAAATGTCAATCGTGCAGCGACTGATTTGCATGACGTGGCTTACTTAAAAATAGTATACTAATAATTTATAAAGCTAAAATAAAATACTTGAGGAGCAGTGAGAGGGTAAAGTGACTTGCCCTATATTGCAAGGAGTATATATATTTATGGCTCAGGGTTCATAAAGATGCAGTTTGTTAATTGTGTACATGTTATACCGTTGATGTTATCTTTTCAGAGGAACACGTTATAATTATTAAAAACATCAAAAGGTCTGACTGTATTAAGTAGATGGATCCATTTACATTCCATTTGTAGCAATGTTTGTTCTATATTGCCTCCTCTGATACCCAAATTGGCTTTTTGAATAACAGCATATTTTAATGTACTGTCATTAGAATTATGATGCGAATAGAAATGCTTGGCAACACTTGTGATGGTTTTTCCAGATTCTATATCTTTTGGGGCATTGCGAATATTGCGACAGTGTTCTTGTATTCTAATGCTGATCTTTATAGTAGTTATGCCTGTATAGAACAGGTTGCATGAGCATTTTAGAATATATATTACACCCGTAGTGGAACATGAAAAATAAGAATTTAACTTAAGTTTGTATTGGTATTTATCTACTATTTCTTGCATTTTCCACACTTTCGAGCAGACATTACAAGTACCACAAGGAAACATGCCTGGATTCTTGCTTCCCTTTTTTGGAATATGCACATAATGTCTCTTGACAAGATTGTCTCTCAAGTTTTTAGGTTTTTTGTATCCAATGTCAATTTTATTCCCAATCTGACTGGCTAACAGTTTGTCTTGTAATAGAATGTGCCAGTTATTGTTCATGATTTTGATGACTTCAGACATTTGTGGATTGTAAGTTGTAATTAACCTAATTTTATTATCAGTGCTTTTTTTCTTTGGTGTTAACAAGCTTTCTTGTTTAGTTTTTAAAGCATCATTTCTCTATTGCTGTACCCTCTGGCTCTTGGCCTAGACATACATTTAATTACTCATTCTTATAAGTGCTGACATTAGTGCAGTTGCGTCTTAATCTTAGAAACTCTTCTTTAGGGATAGCCTTTATAGTACTATATGAATGGACACTTGTAGAATGTAAGTGTTGGTTGCAGTGGGTTTCCTATATAGGGATGTTGCAATCGATCCGTCTGATTCTTTGTAGATGGTAAGGTCGAGAAAGTTAACAAGGTGGAGACTGAAATCATAGGTCAAAGTAAGATTAATGTAATTTGTATTTAGTTGTTTCATGAACTCAAGCAGCATATTTTCTGGGCCCTCCCATATGAAAAAAATATCATCGATATATCTTATCCAAATCGGTATATATTTTATAAAGTGATCATTGTTATGAGATAATACTTGCAATTGCTCCCACCAGCCCAAAAACAAATTGGCATAGGTGGGAGCACACTACTTGAGCCGGTGGCTATCTGTTTTTATGCTGTACATGGAATAAACTTTGTTTTTACTTGCTACTGTTGCAACCTCACTAGTTTTGTATAGATTACTGTATGTACCTTTGTGATCAGATGACGCCACAGATGTTTTTGCATTTTCTATGTGCGTATGCCTAGTGTGGTGTGCACTTTTTGAATTACATTTTTTGGTTTTAGCCATTCTCCATCCATTCTTTGCTATATATATTATTTTCATACACTGAAGATGCAAACTAAATAAATATATTATTGCAAATAAAAATGGCAGAGGGTCATTTGATTAAATGTACATTAACTGGTTATATTTACAATCTTTCTTTTATTTTTTTTACAAAGGTTTACACTTCCCAGTGCAATATACAATAGAGAAAAAATTACAAAAGACATCTCATTAAATATGTTTTACAGGCAATGGTTCTACTTTAACCTGTTACCTTACAATGGGCTTGATCACATTCCATCCATTCAGTTCTTTGGTTATTGGTTATAATTATGTTCAGCTTATCATTCTAACTCTGAATGTTTTTTGGCATGTGGTAAACTCTTCTGACACCAAATTTGTTCCCCTGTGGAACATTTCATTGGCTTCTAATCTCAGGTCTTCAAATACTCCTAACAAACTAAATGTAACGGATTTTTCTGGGCAGAATATACATATATTTTCTGGGAACACACAGTTCCCATAGACCGCTATGTAAAGGCACTTTTCAGTACCGTTTTTTTTTTTTCTAACACCCCGCACCTGCCACTTTTAACTCCATATAACTGCTTTTTTTGCAGTTATTTTATTAAATTATATTACTGTCAGTATATTTATGAAAATCTTAGTAGTGCTATCCAAATAATATATATCAGCTTATGGCAGGGTTATGATACAATACAACCAATAATTTTCCTTAAAAATAGAAACCCTAATCAACCATGCATCTACTAGACCATACAATTAATATAAATACCTGCACTCTTTTATTTAGTTAATATCCATGAACATATTGAAATATATTTGCAATAAAAGGAAATGAAATAATATTATATGCGCTTGAAAACTATTTAAATATGCTATGCAAAATTCATACACGCTTATATTAAAAACCCACCTTATTTATAAATAGTCTTTATTTATTTAACACAATGGGACTAAAACCTTTAACATCCAAGCAATACAATTCTAAACGGTGTTTATAAAACAATAGGATAATATATATATTCTGCTATTTAACTGCAATTTATCCTAATACAGAATTAACTTACAATATCAGAACTTGCACAGATGATTTACTTAGCAAATCAGATACAGATTTAAACAATACCTAGGCTTATGACTACCAATTTAAAATACAATATACTTCACCAATTTTGAACCAATTCGTAGCGGTCTTTAGGTCATCTCAGAAGACAGATAAGTAATTTTTGCAATCAATGAGAAAGAAGTAGTCAGCGTGTTTAGAATGGTTTCAAAATGCCCAACAGCAGATCTCATCCAAAGTTAAAACAGCCTTTTTTTCTATTTCTCTTTTGCTTACTTATATATGTTTTCAATCATTGATGACATCATGTGGGTGGCACTACGGGAGCTGACCTTCCCATTGGTTATCTGGGAAGTCTAATCGGATTGGCCCTTGGAAATTTCATTTTTAACAGCCAGAAAGAACCTTCTGGCTGTAGTTCTCGCAACATAACACCAGGTGGCAGCATTACAAACAGACAGTACAAAAACAATGCAGCATGACAATACATACAAATTCATTTAACCAACATTTTTAGCCAGTGAAATATTTCTTTAAACTATGTAATAACTGCCATAATTTCTTGTATTAATCTCTCCCAATATTAATTATAGGTGAAGCGGCATCAGATTAATTTCCTGATCGTTTTGATATGAAACGTCATGTTTTATATTATTAACATTGTATTATATTAAAGCAATTTAACACTGCTAATTATTAGCTTAAAATGCATTATAATTTTATCAGTATTCTGGCATTTCTTTGCAAATAACAGCTTATTTTTATATCTCCAGATTGGTAGTATTTAAAACTCCTTATATACTGCATTCACCCAGATATAGTATGTGACATTTCTGTGTATTTCTTCCTGAATACATAAATCCTGTTTATGTAGATCTGAAATAAAAATAAATGTTAATGATCACTTCTCTTCAGGTCCATAAACATCTATTCATGTTCTTAAACACACAGAGGCTAAGATATTCATGCTTTCAAAATATGTATGTCTTGTATTTATTTTCCTAGTATATTTTATTTGAAATCTAACTACAGTTGCTTTGAAATCATAATGTAAGCCATGTGTCTTCACTGTGTTATTCTAACCCCAGACACAATGTCTGTGTCACGTGTATTCTGGTGTTATCAGCCACACAGCCTGAGTCACTCAAAACAAATTTGTGCTAATTATCAGTCCCTTGAAGAATGTTTGCATCTCTCACATCTTTTCAGACGGATCGGCATTTCCCTTGGAGGAAACCCATATATGGGCCTGTATCCTGTTCTCTTTCAAAATTACTTCCCCCAACATTCCTCTAAGTGACTGTATTAAATTGGGGTAGACCAAATGTCTTAGAGTCATAAAACTCTGCATATAGTCAAATGAGCATGGTCACTGAGTTAGTTCCTTTTTGAAAATGTCTGTGTATTTTACACCGCAGGGGTCGTGCTTCAAAAGGATATGCTGATTTCCAATCCTGATAAACGTGCATTTACCTAGCCAAAATCAGCTTGTAGGGGGTTTTGAGTTAAATCCTGACATCAGAATTTCTATTCTACAGCACATCTGATAAAACAGACGGCTTCATATATACACACATCCTTTTTATATTATTTTCATTTACGTATATATATTAGTATATATATATATATATATATATATATGTCATTGACCTTTACCCTGACATAACACTCTGCTTTAGAGCTGCAACAACTACTCAGTATAATCGATTATGAAAATAGTTGTCAATGAATCTCATAATCAATTAGTTAGTTTGCAATTAGTTGGTCTGGGCACAGCACCAGCTGCTTCATTCCAATGAGCTCCTGCACATGGTATGGTGTTTTATGGTTATGTCCTTAGCCTTAAGGACGTCTACAGACATTTACTTTTCACTTTTTCCAGACAGTATAAGTTTAAAATTACTCCTGGTTTATGTGCAACCCAGAAATAGTCGGGGTCATCATTTGGATTGTTTATATTCGATAAGGTGATTTGGATTATGCCTTGCATGATATAGTGCTGAGTTTGTTATTTACACTTAGCCCTAGATTGATGGGAGTTATTTGAATTGATGTGCACTTTTATCTGTTTGCACAATTATTAGCTGATTGCTTGCTATTGCTGATTATATGTAGATAAATGTGTAAGGCTTTGTCCTGTTATTGATTTATAGTTCTTCGCACTTTTTACTTTTAATAAATTGTGATATGTACTAAATTCAACCTCTATAAGTATATATCTGTTATTTTAAGTGCGGACTAGATATTTTTTCCCTAGCCTTATAGCTGGTTATTTACTGTTGCTGCATATCGATATTCAAGATATTTTTTATGTTAGCATGAAGTCCAGGCTTAATTTGTTAAGAGGCCCTTTGCATTAGTGGAGAGTTAACAAAGATAAATATCCCACATTGGTGAAAATGGCAAAACCGTCTCTTCTCTGTTCCAGGCAAAATAGCTTGGATTTTTTTATTCGATTAATCGACTGATTACAGCCCTACTCTGGTTAATTTTATAAGCGTTTATTTGCTTCTGCGAGCTCGAGGTAGCAATAACCAGCTACTTGTAATGGCTGGTTATTTATATTAGCGCTCCACTTTTTTAGTATTTTTTAAATGAGTCACTATTGATACCACTGTTATAAGATCATATTTATTTCATAGTAAAACATTCTGAATTTTTTAATTTCTGGGAGATTATGTTTCTGTATGTTTACAGGTCTTCCAAGGGACCATCCTGAAAGCTATCATTCATATATGTGGAACAATTTCTTCAAGCACATTGATATAGACCCTAATAATGCACATATCCTTGATGGGAATGCTCCAGATCTACAAGCAGAGTGTGATGAATTTGAAAGGCAAATCAAAGAAGCTGGTGGAATTGAACTGTTTGTTGGAGGTAACTACAAGGCATAAAACATTTCAAGTCAAATCATTAAAGTAGGAGGAGGTTGAGGAATCTTCACCAGTACAGTTGTCAGATGTTGTTCTTATCAGTTAGTTAACAATTGATAACTACATATCAGCCATGCACAAACATTTTTAAATTTAAAGGGACATAATATTCATATGCTAAATCACTTGAAAGTGATGCAGCATAACTGTAAAAAGCTGACAGGAAAATATCACCTGAACATCTGTATGTAAAAACAAAGATAATTTACCTCACAATTTCCTCAGCTCACCAGAATAAGTGTTCTGTAAAAAGTTATCTTTCAGTTACTGACCAGCTGCAGATTAAAAAAAAAAAAAAAGGAAGAAATAAACAGCAGCTAATCGGCATCAGCAGTGCTGAGGTCATGAACTGTTTTACTGTGATCTCATGAGATTTCATAATAAACTTCCTTAAACTGAATAGCGAAATAACATGAGTGTGCATGAGGCACGCTACCTTGCATGTCCCGGGACAGGCATACCAATTGGCTGCTTAAAGTCCTTTACAATGGGGTATGAATACTTAGGACATTTTAAGATAAAATATCTTTCTTATTTACATAGAAATGTTTAGGTTACATTTTCTAGTCGTCTTTTTACAGCTATGCTGCATAACTTTCAAGTTTTTCAACATTTGGGTATTATGTCTCTTTAAACAGCACATACCAGTGGTGGTAAACATGTGGCACAAATGCCCTAAGTGTCAGTTTTAACATTTGCTGGCACTCTGCCACCAGTCTACCACCGTACTGTTTGGTTTTGTTCGATGTAATAGTAGTGCTTAATAAGTTATTTAACTTATGAATTTATGCTATGCAGAAGCAATTAAGCTTTAATTGTTGATATATATTATTTATTTAAAAGAAAAAAATAACATTCTTTTAATGTAATGTCCGTTTATAAAAGAAACCATAGTCACTCAAAATACTTTTTAAAATGATTTTTCCATTTTGGGCACTCCTGTCATATTCTAAACATTTTTTTCACATGGGTCTATATTACTAGCATGTTTAATTGCTGCAAAATAAAAACATTATGTACTTTGTATGCACAGTTTTAATGTTTCTTTGCTTCCGCTTAGGTATTGGTCCAGATGGTCACATTGCTTTCAATGAACCTGGTTCCAGTTTGGTATCAAGAACAAGACTAAAGACTTTAGCAATGGATACCATTTTAGCAAATGCTAAATATTTTGATGGCAACCTTTCTAATGTTCCAACAATGGCACTCACAGTTGGTGTGGGCACAGTAATGGATGCCAAAGAGGTATACTACTTTTTTCATCGCGTTATGTGGTAGTTCGTGCAAAACTACCAGTGATGCCTCTGTATGGATATTTGAATGAATTTGAAAGAGAAAACACCTTATTTACATGAGCGTGAGGGAAATAAGAGAGAGTTGTAAAATGGTTATAATGAGAGAAATAATGAGCCAATAAGTGAAGGATAAATAGTAGCAATGATTAAAGCGGTAGTAAGGGAGCGCTTAGAAAAAGCTAAGGAATCCTGGAGGAGAAATAAAACTTGAAGTCCTATTATAGGTAAAATAAAGTGTGTTTGTCTAGCAATTTATAAAACAATATGTGCAGCATAAAGGGCATATAGGGGCGTCTCCCTGGGTTACAAAATCTAATTAGATACTATTGTTTGTGCTTTTATAGAAAGAAAAGCTAGATCGACTTCTTATGTAAATATAAAAACTGCATAAACAATGCAGCAATAAAATAAACTATAAAACTGTAACACAATACTGATTCCACCTTAAAATCTAAATGAGTATTGTCCGTAAGACTTCTTTTACAACTAAGGATATATATCCTCATGTAGCATAGGCACATTCAGATGCAGTATGTAAATCGCTTTAATGGCTGTTACCTGTTCAAGATTTCACCTGATAAGTGTATTAGCCTGAAGGATGGGTTCTGCCTTTCGGCAATGCTTACTGTTTGTAAGGATAAAAGGATTCGGTCTTACCGGTAGCCTCAGAAATGTGTAACTGCCAATTTCAACTTCAGAGTTCTGCTCCGGTGAAACATGTGCTTCGCGGCGTCTTCCTTAGGGCCCATGTGACTCTGATGATGTCACTTTCCTTTATGTTGCACGCCCAGGCGTGTTTGCAGGAACACAAAGAAAACAAACGCCCAATTGTGGTATTACACCTTTCCCTGTTCCCTATATGCCCTTTATGCTGCACATATTGTTTTATAAATTGCTACACAAATAAACACACTTTGTTTTACCTATAATAGGACTTATTATAGTTTTATTTTTCCTCCAGGATTCCTTAGCTTTTTCTAAGCGCTCCCTTACTACTGCTTTAATCATTGTTCCTAATTTTTTGGCTACCTTTTGGGAAGAGTTAGCCTGTAAGGGTGCTTAGGATTCCACACTTGGCGCCATACTTTGTTTTGTAATATAAGGATAAATAGTAGGGTTGGCCTTGAGACTTTTCAGAGCTAAAGTACATAAAAATGGGGCAAAATAAATAATGAAAATATATTGTAATGTTGTTTAATTATATATATATATATATATATATATATATATATATATATATATATATATATATATATATATATATATATATATATATATAAACGGATAATGACTACATGAAGACAGTAGGAGATAATATAGGTCATACAAGACTGTGTCTGTAAAGGGCGGAAAGGAAATGTGTGAGGAACAATATGTTTAAAGAGTTAAAGAAGTGAGTGCTGTGTCTTTCTCATCTGCCCACAGAATTGCAGGACCATGAATAATACATATATGCATTATAATTCTCTTTTTTTAACCTTTGGTGAGACCACTGTCAGAAGCAGAGAGCTTTCTTCAGTGAGTATAAACGTGTGTAAACCCTGTAGTATTAAGGAGCTTGATGCTTTAGACACAAGGCTTCATAAAATAATGTAGATATTAAAGAAAAATGTATTACTGAAGAGACCTCTCAGTTCTTACTGTATATATGAAGATTTTACATAAACTGTAGAAATATTCCATGAGTTTGCATATATGTTAACATCTGACATTTTGATGGCTACATTTTAAAATCTTAAAGGGACATAAAACCCATTTTGTGTAGTGATGCAATAAATTGGCATACAGACCCAGTAGATTAACACTATGTTTGTTGCAATTATTTTTCAATAGCTAAACTGCATCTGCAAGATGACTTATTTGGCAAAGACAAAGTTAAACACTATCATTTTGTTACTAGAATTGCATTGTTTTGCACTATTTAACTAATTCCTTTGCAGAGGCCAATTAGGGAAAGATATCCAGCAGAGTTATGGCTTCTCAAGTCTGCAGTGTGCAATTTCACATCTCGGAGTACCCAAAGCTTTCAGCGTTAAAGGGACAGTATACACCAATTTTTATTTAACTGCATATAATAGACACTACTAAAAAGAATAATATGCACAGATACTGAACTAAAAATCCAGTATAAAACCATTTAAAAACTTACTTAGAAGCTCCCAGTTTATCACTTTTGAAAAGGTTAAATTGAACGCCCACTACAAATTGGTTATATAGCAAAAAAACAAACAAACAACCCCCCCTTCCTCTGCATATGAAAAGACTCTTTACGCAAACAGGAGCACGCTGGATTAGGTATACATCAGTAGTCTCCTAAAACTTTGGGGATTGGTTAGGAATCTGAAAATCAGCGCAATGTTATTTAAAGATAAGAAAAACTATTCATTTAAAAATTAAATTAAAAAAAGCTGTATAGGCTATATAATTGGATTATCTACAAAACATTTATGCAAAAAAAATCTAGTGTATAATGTCCCTTTTTAAGTTACAGGAAAAAAGGAAAATCAATATTGAAATTGAATTGCAGGTTTTTTTTGTGGTTTTTTTTAAAGGGATAATCTGGTTAAAATTAAACTTTCATGATTCAGATAGAGCATGCACTTTTAAGCAACTTTCTCTATTATCAATTTTTCTTCATTCTGTTTGTATCTTTAATTGAAAAAGCAAGAATGTAAGCTTGGGCTCGTGGCTATATGGGAACATAACAACCGTTTTTTGTCAGGCTGTGCGGACCTGGTTGGCTTGGCGCGCTTTTCTATGGCCTGCACGGGGTACCTTGTGACTAGGCGTGGTCACGTTCTGTTCTCCATTTCCGTATTCCTGACCACGTGACGACGGAGTCTGTTTCGCTAATTGTCTGGTTCACAGGAGGTGGTGAGTGCCCCAGCCATTGGGGGTGTAAGGTGCCGTTCTTATTTTTTCTATCCATAATTTTTATCACCAAGTTATGGAGTATCATGATTTTTTGGAGACGAATGTCTCTGATTTACATTCTACTTCTTGCAAGGAGTATGAAATGGCCATGGTAATCCATGCCCATCAGTTATGTTCTGAATGCCGCTTTAGAGTCCTATCTTCTCCCGAAACAGGGAACTTAGAGTCCGCTGAGCCATCCACCCCTGGGGATTCCATACCCTGTGCGGCGAGTCCCCTAGAACCTATTTTGGCTACAATATAATAGTGTATAATTAGTGCGCCAACGGTCTGATAATCTAATGTCGATGTGACAGTGAAACAAAGTCACAGTGTTATAAAAAAATCTAAATGTAAATAGCTGTCAGATGCAGATCGTTATAAAAAAATCCCGATCAAAATAGAAAACAAATGAGTTATTCCTAAATAGTGATAGTGATAGTGATAACGTGATACAGTGTTGTCTTAGCAGCGAACACCCTAAATTAATAAGGTAATAAAATAATAAAACTGTAAGGCAATATAGGTGATAAGCACAGCAATATGGTAGAATCGTTAATAGATTCAATGATATAGTGCAATAGTCCCAAAAATCAAAGTTTTACATAAATAGTGGGCGTAATGTCCAAATCACAGTAGGCAAGCTCTTCTCCAAACGATCCCTGTTGGTGACCCAGGGGTGGATACTATATAGAAAAAAAGATAAAAGAAGGCGCCAACATAGTGCGGTTACCAATGAGATGGGACACGCTTTGCAAATATACCAAATACTCACAGGATGAAAGACACTTGAGAAGTGTCACAGGTGCCTCCTGGACTCTCAGAGTTGTCCAGCTAACTCCCACTCCACTGTGGTGGTAAGGTTCCGCTTGTCTCTGCCAATTGGATGGCTACGCTGGTGGTCCTGGCTCCCAGCCAATGTTCCAAAAGGACTCACTTGCGGTTTCCCCAAATCCAGATATCCAATTCAGATTCGTACTCTCCGAGGGGGAGTAATACAGCAAGGCAAAAGGCGGTTTGTATAGTTATGACAAACCACAATAATGCCAATAAAGATGTCAAAAAAAGAAAGTTCGTGGCTGCAGTTATAAAATCAATGAGACTTTATTTACACAACGTTTCTCGGTCTGTACGTGACCGTTTCCTCAGGTGCATAAGTGTATAATGAAACACATAAAAACCACGAACTTATAACAAATAGTACAGCGTCTCCAAATGCATACTGCGCATGTACGTGGGTGTGTCCCCCTGCTGGGAGTTCCATTGGCGTAAACTATCCAATGAGGTGCTTGTAGTTACACACCTCCAAAGTTGCAAGTGTAATGGGAAATTACCCAGTGCGGAAATGACAACTAGCCCGCACAGTTTAAAAAGCCGCAATTGGCT
This sequence comes from Bombina bombina, assembly GCF_027579735.1. NCBI lineage: Eukaryota > Metazoa > Chordata > Amphibia > Anura > Bombinatoridae > Bombina > Bombina bombina. The sequence continues at coordinate 1,235,628,164 of NC_069500.1, read as the reverse complement.
CTGATAATCTAAAAATCTAATGATTTGGTAAAATACGTAGATAATATATAAAAAAATATATCTAAAACATATCTATAAAATATATATAAATATTAACTACCAGATCGGGCATACCCACTGGCGTAGTATACAAAAATTCTATTGCTAACGTTTGTGAAGTCATTAACTCTTCACATAATCTGTTCACATACAGAAGATAGATTTCCTATATAAAAGATATTACAAGTGAAATACAAACTATGAACAATATAACATATATGTAGAAAATATACAAAATATTGGAAATATATAATTTAATTTATCTCCCCAGTAATACGATTGATTCCACAATTGCACGTGTAAAAATGAATATTAAACTATAGTGTTGGAAATATCCAAATTAATTAACGTGATCAGAGAGAATAATTTCCTAATACTAGACAGAGTTATTAATGAATCAACTTCTCTAGGATCGATGCAAAGGACTTAGAACCACATCCAACCTGACTGTCTATTTGTCAGGAGTTTTAATGAATGTGTTTGCTAAATTATAGACATTATTAATCATGTGTCTATATTAAATGGGGTACCTAGACTGAAACCAATTTAACTTACATAGTGGTACATAACGTAACATTCATATATAAAAAAGTAAAAATAATAAAAATAACGATACAATATATATCATAATACATTAAATTATAAAACCAAATGTGCATGTGGATGCTATCGGGAGTCGGGAACAGAGCCCTACATGTCTGGATAACAAATAACCTAGGAATAGGGAGATATATACTTAAGTTAACTATAAGTGGATTACAGTGTGATCACTTAGGCCTAGATTTGGAGTTCGGCGGTAAAAGGGCTGTTAACGCTCCGCGGGTTTTTTTCTGGCCGCACCATAAATTTAACTCTGGTATCGAGAGTTCAAACAAATGCTGCGTTAGGCTCCAAAAAAGGAGCGTAGAGCATATTTACCGCAAATGCAACTCTCGATACCAGAGTTGCTTACGGACGCGGCCGGCATCAAAAACGTGCTCGTGCACGATTCTCCCATAGGAAACAATGGGGCAGTTTGAGCTGAAAAAAAACCTAACACCTGCAAAAAAGCAGCGTTCAGCTCTTAACGCAGCCCCATTGTTTCCTATGGGGAAACACTTCCTACGTCTGCACCTAACACTCTAACATGTACCCCGAGTCTAAACACCCCTAACCTTACACTTATTAACCCCTAATCTGCCGCCCCCGCTATCGCTGACCCCTGCATTACACTTTTAACCCCTAATCTGCCGCTCCGTAAACCGCCGCCACCTACGTTATCCCTATGTACCCCTAATCTGCTGCCCTAACATCGCCGACCCCTATGTTATATTTATTAACCCCTAATCTGCCCCCCACAACGTCGCCGACACCTGCCTACACTTATTAACCCCTAATCTGCCGAGCGGACCTGAGCGCTACTATAATAAAGTTATTAACCCCTAATCCGCCTCACTAACCCTATCATAAATAGTATTAACCCCTAATCTGCCCTCCCTAACATCGCCGACACCTACCTTCAATTATTAACCCCTAATCTGCCGACCGGAGCTCACCGCTATTCTAATAAATGTATTAACCCCTAAAGCTAAGTCTAACCCTAACACTAACACCCCCCTAAGTTAAATATAATTTTTATCTAACGAAATACATTAACTCTTATTAAATAAATGATTCCTATTTAAAGCTAAATACTTACCTGTAAAATAAATCCTAATATAGCTACAATATAAATTATAATTATATTATAGCTATTTTAGGATTAATATTTATTTTACAGGCAACTTTGTAATTATTTTAACCAGGTACAATAGCTATTAAATAGTTAAGAACTATTTAATAGTTACCTAGTTAAAATAATAACAAATTTACCTGTAAAATAAATCCTAACCTAAGATATAATTAAACCTAACACTACCCTATCAATAAAATAATTAAATAAACTACCTACAATTACCTACAATTAACCTAACACTACACTATCAATAAATTAATTAAACACAATTGCTACAAATAAATAAAATTAAATAAACTATCTAAAGTACAAAAAATAAAAAAGAACTAAGTTACAGAAAATAATAAAATATTTACAAACATAAGAAAAATATTACAACAATTTTAAACTAATTACACCTACTCTAAGCCCCCTAATAAAATAACAAAGCCCCCCAAAATAAAAAATTCCCTACCCTATTCTAAAATACAAATATTACAAGCTCTTTTACCTTACCAGCCCTGAACAGGGCCCTTTGCGGGGCATGCCCCAAGAATTTCAGCTCTTTTGCCTGTAAAAAAAAACATACAATACCCCCCCCCCAACATTACAACCCACCACCCACATACCCCTAATCTAACCCAAACCCCCCTTAAATAAACCTAACACTACCCCCCTGATGATCTTCCTACCTTGTCTTCACCATGCCAGGTTCACCGATCCGTCCTGGCTCCAAGATCTTCATCCAACCCAAGCGGGGGCTAGACATCCACTGAAGAAGTCCAGAAGAGGGTCCAAAGTCTTCCTCCTATCCGGCAAGAAGAGGACATCCGGACCGGCAAACATCTTCTCCAAGCGGCATCTTCTATCTTCTTCCATCCGATGACGACCGGCTCCATCTTGAAGACCTCCAGCGCGGATCCATCCTCTTCTTCCGACGACTAGACGACGAATGACGGTTCCTTTAAGGGACGTCATCCAAGATGGCGTCCCTCGAATTCCGATTGGCTGATAGGATTCTATCAGCCAATCGGAATTAAGGTAGGAATTTTCTGATTGGCTGATGGAATCAGCCAATCAGAATATAGTTCAATCCGATTGGCTGATCCAATCAGCCAATCAGATTGAGCTCGCATTCTATTGGCTGTTCCGATCAGCCAATAGAATGCGAGCTCAATCTGATTGGCTGATTGGATCAGCCAATCGGATTGAACTATATTCTGATTGGCTGATTCCATCAGCCAATCAGAAAATTCCTACCTTAATTCCGATTGGCTGATAGGATTCTATCAGCCAATCGGAATTCGAGGGACGCCATCTTGGATGACGTCCCTTAAAGGAACCGTCATTCGTCGTCTAGTCGTCGGAAGAAGAGGATGGATCCGCGCTGGAGGTCTTCAAGATGGAGCCGGTCGTCATCGGATGGAAGAAGATAGAAGATGCCGCTTGGAGAAGATGTTTGCCGGTCCGGATGTCCTCTTCTTGCCGGATAGGAGGAAGACTTTGGACCCTCTTCTGGACTTCTTCAGTGGATGTCTAGCCCCCGCTTGGGTTGGATGAAGATCTTGGAGCCAGGACGGATCGGTGAACCTGGCATGGTGAAGACAAGGTAGGAAGATCATCAGGGGGGTAGTGTTAGGTTTATTTAAGGGGGGTTTGGGTTAGATTAGGGGTATGTGGGTGGTGGGTTGTAATGTTGGGGGGGGGGTATTGTATGTTTTTTTTTACAGGCAAAAGAGCTGAAATTCTTGGGGCATGCCCCGCAAAGGGCCCTGTTCAGGGCTGGTAAGGTAAAAGAGCTTGTAATATTTGTATTTTAGAATAGGGTAGGGAATTTTTTATTTTGGGGGGCTTTGTTATTTTATTAGGGGGCTTAGAGTAGGTGTAATTAGTTTAAAATTGTTGTAATATTTTTCTTATGTTTGTAAATATTTTATTATTTTCTGTAACTTAGTTCTTTTTTATTTTTTGTACTTTAGATAGTTTATTTAATTTTATTTATTTGTAGCAATTGTGTTTAATTAATTTATTGATAGTGTAGTGTTAGGTTAATTGTAGGTAATTGTAGGTAGTTTATTTAATTATTTTATTGATAGGGTAGTGTTAGGTTTAATTATAACTTAGGTTAGGATTTATTTTACAGGTAAATTTGTTATTATTTTAACTAGGTAACTATTAAATAGTTCTTAACTATTTAATAGCTATTGTACCTGGTTAAAATAATTACAAAGTTGCCTGTAAAATAAATATTAATCCTAAAATAGCTATAATATAATTATAATTTATATTTTAGCTATATTAGGATGTATTTTACAGGTAAGTATTTAGCTTTAAATAGGAATTATTTATTTAATAAGAGTTAATTTATTTCGTTAGATAAAAATTATATTTAACTTAGGGGGGTGTTAGTGTTAGGGTTAGACTTAGCTTTAGGGGTTAATACATTTATTAGAATAGCGGTGAGCTCCGGTCGGCAGATTAAGGGTTAATAATTGAAGGTAGGTGTCGGCGATGTTAGGGAGGGCAGATTAGGGGTTAATACTATTTATGATAGGGTTAGTGAGGCGGATTAGGGGTTAATAACTTTATTATAGTAGCGCTCAGGTCCGCTCGGCAGATTAGGGGTTAATAAGTGTAGGTAGGTGTCGGCGACGTTGAGGGGGGCAGATTAGGGGTTAATAAATATAACATAGGGGTCGGCGGTGTTAGGGGCAGCAGATTAGGGGTACATAGGGATAACGTAGGTGGCGGCGCTTTGCGGTCGGAAGATTAGGGGTTAATTATTTTAAGTAGCTGGCGGCGATGTTGTGGGGGGCAGATTAGGGGTTAATAAATGTAATATAGGGGTCGGCGGGGTTAGGGGCAGCAGATTAGGGGTACATAAGTATAACGTAGGTGGCGGTCGGCAGATTAGGGGTTAAAAATTTTAATCGAGTGGCGGCGATGTGGGGGGAGCTCGGTTTAGGGGTACATAGGTAGTTTATGGGTGTTAGTGTACTTTAGGGTACAGTAGTTAAGAGCTTTATAAACCGGCGTTAGCCAGAAAGCTCTTAACTCCTGCTATTTTCAGGCGGCTGGAATCTTGTCGTTAGAGCTCTAACGCTCACTGCAGAAACGACTCTAAATACCGGCGTTAGGAAGATCCCATTGAAAAGATAGGCTACGCAAATGGCGTAGGGGGATCTGCGGTATGGAAAAGTCGCGGCTGTAAAGTGAGCGTTAGACCCTTTAATCACTGACTCCAAATACCAGCGGGCGGCCAAAACCAGCGTTAGGAGCCTCTAACGCTGGTTTTGACGGCTACCGCCGAACTCTAAATCTAGGCCTTAGTGATGTTCAGTAATACTCATAATAGAGTGCTTAAAATTCTAGTATACTTGTCTAGCTAGCATATAACCTCTGTTTTGGATGATAAATTCAAATTCAGGCTAGATAGTAATCTCACATCAATGAAAATGGATGTAAACAATAGAGTGCTAGCGTATCTAACAGTGTAATGTTATCAGTAGGGGGCCTATATACGAGGGTGAGTGTATGGGGCCTATATTAAACTAAATACAGAGAGACTATTATTGGATAAATTAATTGAAGGCAGCCATATCAATATTAGCGTTTAGGCCACCAGGGGACAGGGTGCACATCTTCCAAATCCAAAAAGTCTCCCTTTGTCTTAAATGCAAATATCTGTTCCTACCCCATTTGGGGTTTACTTGTTCTAGAGGGAATATGCTAAACACATTAGATGTATTAGTATGGCATGTATTAGCATGCCTAGGGACACTATGATTGGCAATGTTTTTACTAATATTCCTTAGATGTTCACCCCATCTTTTTTTGAGGGGTCTCGAGGTCCTACCCACGTACTGAACCCCACAGCTGCATTCTAACAAATAGACTACAAAGGCCGAATCACATGTGAAGTGTGTTTTGATATGAAATTTTTCCTTACTAGTATAAGACACAAATTCAGTTCTCTTGCTATTGGTGTATTGGCATAATCCACAATTGGCTCTGTTACACTTAAAAAAACCTGGTTTGTCTAGGATCTTATTGCCGCTTTTACTACTTAATTTATTCGTCAGTAGTCTTTTCTTCATTACAATCTTACTCGGGGCTAGTAAATTTTTCAACGTGGGAGCACGTCTGAAAGTACAGACAGGTGTATTTCCTATACTCTCCCTCAGCAAAGGGTCCCCTGTCAAAATGTGCCAATGTTTACCTAAAATATTTTTAATTTTGTTATGGTTGTTGTTGAATTGTGTTATAAATCTGACTTTCTCACTCCCCTTAATAGATCCTTCAATAGGTATAGTCTCCTTATTCTTGTCAAGAATAAGGAGACTATACCTATTGAAGGATCTATTAAGGGGAGTGAGAAAGTCAGATTTATAACACAATTCAACAACAACCATAACAAAATTAAAAATATTTTAGGTAAACATTGGCACATTTTGACAGGGGACCCTTTGCTGAGGGAGAGTATAGGAAATACACCTGTCTGTACTTTCAGACGTGCTCCCACGTTGAAAAATTTACTAGCCCCGAGTAAGATTGTAATGAAGAAAAGACTACTGACGAATAAATTAAGTAGTAAAAGAGGCAATAAGATCCTAGACAAACCAGTTTTTTTTAAGTGTAACAGAGCCAATTGTGGATTATGCCAATACACCAATAGCAAGAGAACTAAATTTGTGTCTTATACTAGTAAGGAAAAATTTCATATCAAAACACACTTCACATGTGATTCGGCCTTTGAAGTCTATTTGTTAGAATGCAGCTGTGGGGTTCAGTACGTGGGTAGGACCTCGAGACCCCTCAAAAAAAGATGGGGTGAACATCTAAGGAATATTAGTAAAAACATTGCCAATCATAGTGTCCCTAGGCATGCTAATACATGCCATACTAATACATCTAATGTGTTTAGCATATTCCCTCTAGAACAAGTAAACCCCAAATGGGGTAGGAACAGATATTTGCATTTAAGACAAAGTGAGACTTTTTGGATTTGGAAGATGTGCACCCTGTCCCCTGGTGGCCTAAACGCTAATATTGATATGGCTGCCTTCAATTAATTTATCCAATAATAGTCTCTCTGTATTTAGTTTAATATAGGCCCCATACACTCACCCTCGTATATAGGCCCCCTACTGATAACATTACACTGTTGGATACGCTAGCACTCTATTGTTTACATCCATTTTCATTGATGTGAGATTACTATCTAGCCTGAATTTGAATTTATCATCCAAAACAGAGGTTATATGCTAGCTAGACAAGTATACTAGAATTTTAAGCACTCTATTATGAGTATTACTGAACATCACTAAGTGATCACACTGTAATCCACTTATAGTTAACTTAAGTATATATCTCCCTATTCCTAGGTTATTTGTTATCCAGACATGTAGGGCTCTGTTCCCGACTCCCGATAGCATCCACATGCACATTTGGTTTTATAATTTAATGTATTATGATATATATTGTATCGTTATTTTTATTATTTTTACTTTTTTATATATGAATGTTACGTTATGTACCACTATGTAAGTTAAATTGGTTTCAGTCTAGGTACCCCATTTAATATAGACACATGATTAATAATGTCTATAATTTAGCAAACACATTCATTAAAACTCCTGACAAATAGACAGTCAGGTTGGATGTGGTTCTAAGTCCTTTGCATCGATCCTAGAGAAGTTGATTCATTAATAACTCTGTCTAGTATTAGGAAATTATTCTCTCTGATCACGTTAATTAATTTGGATATTTCCAACACTATAGTTTAATATTCATTTTTACACGTGCAATTGTGGAATCAATCGTATTACTGGGGAGATAAATAAAATTATATATTTCCAATATTTTGTATATTTTCTACATATATGTTATATTGTTCATAGTTTGTATTTCACTTGTAATATCTTTTATATAGGAAATCTATCTTCTGTATGTGAACAGATTATGTGAAGAGTTAATGACTTCACAAACGTTAGCAATAGAATTTTTGTATACTACGCCAGTGGGTGTGCCCGATCTGGTAGTTAATATTTATATATATTTTATAGATATGTTTTAGATATATTTTTTTATATATTATCTACGTATTTTACCAAATCATTAGATTTTTAGATTATCAGAGCCCATTTCGGCTTTTTAAACTGTGCGGGCTAGTTGTCATTTCCGCACTGGGTAATTTCCCATTACACTTGCAACTTTGGAGGTGTGTAACTACAAGCACCTCATTGGATAGTTTACGCCAATGGAACTCCCAGCAGGGGGACACACCCACGTACATGCGCAGTATGCATTTGGAGACGCTGTACTATTTGTTATAAGTTCGTGGTTTTTATGTGTTTCATTATACACTTATGCACCTGAGGAAACGGTCACGTACAGACCGAGAAACGTTGTGTAAATAAAGTCTCATTGATTTTATAACTGCAGCCACGAACTTTCTTTTTTTGACATCTTTATTGGCATTATTGTGGTTTGTCATAACTATACAAACCGCCTTTTGCCTTGCTGTATTACTTCCCCTCGGAGAGTACGAATCTGAATTGGATATCTGGATTTGGGGAAACCGCAAGTGAGTCCTTTTGGAACATTGGCTGGGAGCCAGGACCACCAGCGTAGCCATCCAATTGGCAGAGACAAGCGGAACCTTACCACCACAGTGGAGTGGGAGTTAGCTGGACAACTCTGAGAGTCCAGGAGGCACCTGTGACACTTCTCAAGTGTCTTTCATCCTGTGAGTATTTGGTATATTTGCAAAGCGTGTCCCATCTCATTGGTAACCGCACTATGTTGGCGCCTTCTTTTATCTTTTTTTCTATTTTGGCTACGCAAGGAGGTGTCCCTAAAGCAGTTACCCCCTTCTCCGGAAGGCAGCTTGTTTCCTCCAGAGGTTACGGCATGGTTCCGCATGGCCATATCTATGGCGTTGGCGCATTTACATCTTCCAGAGAGGTAGGTGTTGCTGAGATACTGTCCATGTTCTGCTAACCAGGGCTCGTCAGGCGTGGGATTGTCTGGGTCAGATCAGCCACCTGGGGAAGCGGTTTCCTCTGAAGCTTTAGGGGCCTAACCCTCAGGGTCGGGGTCGTTAGTTGCCCCAGCGGAGGTAAGTCTTGCTTTTCGTTATAGACTGGCAAGCCTTCGTGTCCTGCTGCGCCATGTTTTGGCCATGCTGGAGGATCCCAGTCCTAATAGGTTGAGGGATCCTCCGTCTTCTGTTCCAGACAGCAAGCTGGGTTAGACGTGTGGGGATGAAGTTAATATCCTTGTCGTCTACAATTTACTTTTCTTTTTTTGGTATCTTATTCCAGTTCTGAGCTTTGGAAGAATTGAGCCTCTGATTGGCTGGTCCTGTTAGTGTGCCCATTCTTCTTGGGCGTTCACCTGCGGGTGCTGCCCTCTTTTTCTTTGATTCGGTTAGGATGTATTTTTATTTAGTTTTTTTTTTTTAAGAAGCTCATGTCTGTTATTGTCTGTTATTTTTCCATTGGGAAATATTTCTCTCTGAAATTTGATACTAGCGATTTTGTGGTCGCTTGAGCACTTCCGGGGAAGTCGCATGTTAAGGTGTTAGTACATTGTTATGTCTTAAATCCTTTGTCGATTCCCATTGGGGTATCAATTTTTCTGTGGCCTTGGTCAGTTTTGAGTGCCCTATGTAGCAGGCTGGCCCTGGTCAGGTGCTATTTTCTGTTCCTTACGGTCTATATCATCCATGTGGTACCGGTGTAACTGGCTGACATGGTTGGGTGGTGAGTTACTCTCTTGGATGAGGAGTTCGTTATTCTTTGGTTTCTCTTCGGATCGAATAATGCTTTTGTTTGAGTTTGCGGGAAGTGTAACTTCCATGAGTTTCAATACATTTTCGAGGCTCTGCCCATACAGGGCTTAAACATGGTAGAGGAGGCCTTTTGTCCCAGACGTCAGGCTGGTTCTCATTTCTTCTTTTGGGTGGGGCATCGGGGGATTGTACTCAGTCCTCATTGTCCTGTTCCTATTTGTTGGCAGGGGTCCAGAGCGGATTCTGCTAAGGATTACTCTGGGTAATGTTTTCCTTGTCTTCTATTTTGAGAGATTGTCCTCTTGGACTTGTTTGCCTTGATGACGGTATCTCTTCCTTCGGGTTGAGGTTGTTTGGGCCTTTTTGTCCCCTTTCCTGGGGTTGGCCTTCTGGTCATCTGTTTCAGGACGTTAGGGCCTTTTGGCTTTTTCTACTTCTGGCATCTCCTCTGCTCCCATATTTTGGAGATTTGCAGATTAGGTGGTCTCCTTTCTTCCTGTATTCACACCTACTTAGACGTTTACCTTTTGGGTTTTCACCCGCCAGGGGTTAGGATGTTCGTTCATACATTATTCCTCGAGCTGTAGGGGCTTCCTGGAAGAGGATCCTGTGAGGATCTTGGAACTATTGTTCTCTTCTCAATCCCTCTAAGGGTTGAGCTCTGTTCTTTTGTACGTTTCCTTAGTCTTTGGACTTAGTGGGTGCTGTCCCTAGAGCCTCTAGGGTCAACCGGAGTAACTGTGTGGCCTTTCATCATTGCCTAGCACCTTTTTAAGTTGGGAGTTGTATCCCGCTGCGGGTGTCTTAAGCACTGTGTGTCTGGGACACTTATGTGAGAGTTCAGTGTCCAAGTTTTTTTGGATATGACTGTGATTGCATCGCCTGTGGTGCAAAGCCTGCTCCGGATGGGGTAATCCGGTGGTTCCCTCAGGGGTTTTTAATTGTGGAAAGTCGGCTCCGGGTGTCCGGGTTCTTTTGTCTTGGTCATTGTCTTGACTGGACATTTTGAGGTTCTGTATCCAGTTCCCTTAGGACTGGTTCGGGACGGCCCAGTTTCCCGGTTCCAGGACATCTTCTGTCTATTTTTCTCTTTTATTGGAGAATTAGACTTTTCTACTGGGCTGGCTGGATGGTTCTTCTTTCAGTACTTGACCTTTTGAGTCTGTATATAGCCTTACGCTCCATGCCTTTGTGCGGGTGAGCTGTTCTGGTTTCCCGCCCTTTGGGGTGGATTTGGCATTCCATAGTATCCGCCTGGTGCTGGGAGGTACTTTTTCTTCCTCTGTTCAGTGGGGTTGTCCCCCCTGCCTTACGTGCAGGTTGTCAGAGTGAAGGGTTGGTTCTTGTGACATGCCATTACAGTAGTTTCAGTAGAGGGTGTCCTTAGTCTTCGGGAAGGGGGCTGCGACTGGGTTCTGGAACCCAAGCTCTTTCGGGGGACTGGTTCTCCTACCTTTTCCTTCCTGAGGGTCTTCATGATCGAGGAATTTTATTTCCTTTGTCTTTCTGACATTATCAGTCGCTTTGGTGCTGGGTTCGTTGCCCGTAGCGAGGGTCAGGGATCTGTCTGATCTGTTGATCTTTGGCTGCGTCAGAGTTTGATATTGTGAGCCTTCCTTAGGAGGGAGGTTTTGCTGTGGATCCCCTCTCGGCAGGTAGTTTTTCCTCAACTGTTTTTCTGGGTTCTATTCTTTTCTTTCCTTCCTTTCTTGGGAAGGAGTTGTTCTGCACTACTTTGGAGTTCTTCTTCTCTGAAGACAGTCCTGTGCAGTTTAATAGCTAGGGTTGGCGACTCGGGTTCTAGGTCCTCTTTTCGCAGCAGAATGCCTATGGCTTTGGAAGAGCATATTTAGATATTCTGATGCTGTTTTTTTTTTTTTTTTCAGCGGCTCCCGGGGACGGTTGTCTTTCGGTTGCTCTTTCCTGGGTGCAAGTTAGCGCTCTGCGTAGGGGAGGGGTTCTTCCTTCTCCCTTTCAGTTCTTAGGGCATAACCTTGATCCCTTAGTTTCTATGCAGATAGGGATTTAATCCTCCCTTTGCTCTGCTGGGTTGGTAGGGTTTTTTTCATTGGTTTTGCCCTGTTTCATCCTGGTTTACTTTCTTGGAGTTACTTTTGGAGTTTCTTTTTGCCCTAGTCCTTTTGTGTTCTGAGGGTCCTTTCAGACTCTCTTATCTGAGTCCTTTTTCTTCCCTTCTGGGGGAATGTGGATGTTCCCTTTCCTTCGGGTCGGGGGTAAGTTTATTTTGTCCAAGTGCCTGCGGGACTTTGTCTCCTCAGAGGCTTTTTGGTTTGGTCGAGTCTAATAACCTGAGCGGTCTCTAGCAAGGGCCTTGCTGGTTCTAACTGTTGGGCAGTTACTTGGGCCTTTTCCTTTCGGCTTCGCGGGTTTGGTTTTTGTTTTCAGGCTATGGTGCCCTCAGAATTGGCCGTCTTTTGTACCTGCCCGTTTTGCATTCAGTGTCCTCTATAGCTTGGGTATTGTTTTCCCAAAAGTAATGAATGCAGCTGTGGACTCTCCCCGTTTATGAAGAAAAACTTAAATTATGCTTACCTGATAATTTTCTTTTCTTCAGACGGGGAGAGTTCACAGCTTCCCGTCCGCGTTTTTTTTTTTGTATGGGGCTGCTGTAATTTTTGGTTTTTCTAGCACCTTTTTCACCCTGATATTTGTCCTAATGTTCCTTGTTCCCTCGGCAGAATGACTGGGGGATGAGGGAAGTGGGGGAGGTATTTAAGCCTTTGGCTGGGGTATCTTTGCCTCCTCCTGGTGGCCAGGTACTGAATTCCCAAAAGTAATGAAGGCAGCTGTGGACTCTCCCCGTCTGAAGAAAAGAAAATTATCAGGTAAGCATAATGTAAGTTTTCTGCATAAATGTGTAATAGATGATCCATTTATATAGCCCATCTGGGGGTGTTTTTATAAAAAAAAAATTATAGTTTTGCTTATTTTTAAATAACATTGTGCTGATTTTCAGACTCCTAACCAAGCCCCAAAGTTTTAGATATACAGACTTCATATTGATTCTGTTTGTATAATGGGTCTATTCATATGCAGTTCCAGAGGTCCAGCACCTGGGATCCAAGGTGCACAAACTAGGGGGCACTGCACAATACCCCCAGTCAATATAACATATAATATTATTGAGCCAAATTCAAAAAATCAGCAACGTTTCGGACACAAGTCCTTAATGATGCATGATTAAGGACTTGTGTCCGAAACGTTGCTGATTTTTTGAATTTGGCTCAATAAAGCACTTCATTTGATAACTTGGTGGTGCGACTACTATCCTTTGTTCTATTCATATGCAGGGGAGGGTCTACTCTCAGACCCTTTCAGTGGGTGTTCCAGATTATCCTCATCAACAGCGCTAAATTGGGAGCTTCTAGTTAAGTTTTTAAAATGTTTTATACTGGATTTTTAGATTAGTATCTGTGCATATTATTCTTTATAATAGTGTCTATTGCATGCAGTTATATGAAAATTTGTGTATGCATACTGATTGTTAACATTCATTTATTCATGTATTTATTTTTTGCCATTCAATAAATAATATATTTTTTTTTTTTATAGTTTTATGTTTGTCAAATTGATCTTATGTCTAGGTAAATGCATAAACAATAATCCTGTTTCTGATGTATAATTTGCAAACAATAGTAATTGTTAACTTTGTTATTTTACACAATAGGTAATGATTCTTATTACGGGTGCGCATAAAGCTTTTGCTTTGTACAAAGCAATAGAGGAAGGCGTAAACCATATGTGGACTGTATCAGCTTTTCAGCAGCACCCTCGTACAATTTTTGTCTGTGATGAAGATGCTACTTTAGAACTACGAGTTAAAACTGTTAAATATTTTAAAGGTGAGCTAAAGATTGTAAATTATCAATGACATTACTCTTGGTTGAATAAGATTGAGGTCTTACTCCCTATATAAAAAACATTTTTTTTATTCTTTTTAATGTTCAAGGATTAATCACAATTGCAGGATATTACAAATATTTGATACTGTATATTATATGTTTAATTTTCCATTCTACTTTGTTTAGGTGTGCTTGCATTTGTCATGGAAGTTGTATTGCTTTAAATCCTAGCAATGTACTGCTATCCCTATAATATTATTTACATTTTTAATATTGTGAATGGTTGTAATAGATTTTGAGGCCCTGATATAAACTGTTACCATATATGCAAATTAAAGGGACACTGAACCCAAATTTTTTCTTTCGTGATTCAGATAGAGCATGAAATTTTAAGCAACTTTCTAATTTACTCCTATTATCAAGTTTTCTTCATTCTCTTGATATCTTTATTTGATATGCAAGGAAGTAAGTTTAGATGCCGGACCATTTTTGGTGAACAACCTGGGTTGTTCTTGCTGATTGGTGGATAAATTCATCCACCAATAAAAAAAGTGCTGTCCAGAGTTCTGAACTAATAAAAAAGCTTAGATGTCTTCTTTTTCAAATAAAGATAGCAAGAGAACGAAGAAAAATTGATAATAGGAGTAAATTATAAACTTGCTTAAAATTTCATGCTCTATCTGAATCACGAAAGAAAAAAATTGGGTTCAGTGTCCCTTTAACTGAGAACCTGAGAATTTTCATCAAACCCTATTATGGTCTGTAAATTAAAGGATAGATAACACCTTTATTACCTATTCCCCAGTTTTGCATAACAATACTGTTATATTAATACACTTTTTTACCTTTGTGATTACCTTGTAACTAAACCACTGTAGACTTTCCACTTCTCTCAGTTCTTTTGACAGACTTGCAATGTAGCCAATCAGTGCTGACTCATAAATAACTCCACTGGAGTGAGTACAATGTTATCTGTATGACACTTATGAACCTTTGCTATCTAGCTGTGAAAAACTGTCAACTACTGCTCTATTAGTACGCAAGATGCACATAATGTTTAAAGAATACCAAGAAACGTAAATTTAGTAATACAAATAAATCAGAAAGGTTTTTGGTTTTTTTAATTGTATGTTGTGCCCGAATCGTGACTTTAAATTATACTTCCATGTCCTTTTAATAAACAAAAAATGTTAGTGCCCACAAAAGAACCACCATGTAATATTTAAAGGGATATTGTACTCAACATTTTCCACTGACCTATAAGAAAGTTAAGTAGTTATATACATATGTTACAAATAATTTTGGGGGGTGAAATAGGTTATGTAAAAGATTTTTTTTTTTTTTTAATATGAAACAAACAGAAAGTACATCATTTTGTAAAATGTGACTCTAGTGCTCATTGGCTGATATGGACAGCTCACCCAGAAAAAGTTGTCTTTTTTTTTCTAAAGAAAGATCTGGTTTTGGGGAAAAAATAAATTTGAAAACATTCTGTTTTAGATGATATAGAGAAAATGTTTTAAGTATCATGTCCTTTTAAGTAGAACATTTAATTTAGAAAATCGCTAGGATACTATATTTTTTATCTGTGGCCCTTATTCCATCATGTTAATAGTCATGTGTAAAGTGCTCCGATAGCTTTACACTGCTACTTCAGTCCATTTGAAACCATTGAGATAACCTATTTATTGCAAATTTTTCAAATGTATTTGTGGCATTCCAACACCACCATGAGGACAATTTGATATCTGAGTTCCAATTCGTCAGAAAATATTTTTAGATTTTCATACAATATTGGCCTTTTTAAATTCTAAAGCCTTAGCTAATTGGTCACCAAGTGCTGTTTTCATTAAAAAAAAATGATTTGTTAAATGTTTTTGCCAACCCCACTTTCACATGTTAAGAAACATAATTATTTGAAAGTTAAACATTTTGCTCAGATCACATTCTCAATAAATTATAATCAGAATTATTTTGATGAACAATGTTAATTTATGATTGCACATTTAAACATATGAATGATAAAATTACTTAAAATTATATGAAATTATTAATTGCAAACTTGCAATTAAAATATATTGTTAGTCATCATCATCAATTAATTACCATCTTTTACATTTAAATTTGGTCTTATATCTTTCACTCTTGTGTAAAGGCCTACAAAATTATAATTTTATTTTTAATATACCAATGATCCTTGGGCAAATTTCATTCAAAAGCCTATATATATTCGTACATACATACAATATTTCCATATGGGAATTCTAATGAATTGGAATGGGATCCAACATTCAATAATTATTATAAAGTTAAATGTAGCAACAACTGTTTTAATGTTTCATAGCAAAACTAAACAATAAAGAATGTTTGTTTTTAATTTGTTTAGAACTATTTTACTTGGCTTATAGCACAACATACGTAGTGTGTTTACTGTTTATGGTAGTGTATTCCATTCTGCACCAGACAATGACATACACCATTTTCTTGGCTCAGCGTAGCAGCTCTTCACCAGTGAGAACTTGTATATTGGGATTCACAGAATTAGAAAGAGATACAATTTTATTACCACCTCAAAGACTGACTCTACTTATGCTTTTTAGCCTTTTCTGTCTTACTGACCAGGATGGATGCTGTTGGTACCCCAGCATTCATACCTCAGCAAAAGTGTATTTTATTTATTTATTTTTTGAGAAGTGGAGTGATTGCTTTATTTATTTTTAATAATTTGTTTTATTAAGTTTTCAAAATGTAAAATACAAAGTAAAATAAAATAAAACAAATAGCAACTTAAGATAAATATATCATACAACAGTAAAAAAGAAAATTGTTCAAATTATTATAATATGATATGGTAGAAGTATGTCATAATTTAAAGAGATATCAATATATATATAAATATGAAGAATGCTCTCCTGCAAGCAATATATTAATGTAATTCAAAAAGTCTGTACAAGTGATTATTTTATTAGTCTTGCTCTCATAAGACCATGTCATTACTAGTGGATATACAGCCTCTTATGATTGGAGTTGTTAAAACTGCCTTCATGAGAGGATATGAACTCCCTTCATATACCCCTCTCCTTCCTTTTTTAGTTTGAGATAGAATAACATTTATGCGGAAGCAGTTCTCCAACTAAAGCCTGATTTGCACAGAGGAAGAAAAGAAGGCTTGACCCCTCAAAACATAGCACACTTGTCAGGGGCCATAAATGTGGCCTTGCAATTAGTCACAATATAAAGCCACACGATTTACTTAAGAAAAAATCTAATTTATGCTTATCTGATAAATTCATTTCTTTCATGGTGGTGAGATTCCACAATCCATTACTCCTTGGGACTTACACTCCTGACCACTAGGAGGAGGCAAAGATCCAAAAACTCCCACCTTGCTGGAAACTAGTCTAACATATAGCCAAGCTAGAGAAGAATAAGGTAGGAATAGAAAATAAGAGCAATACAAAAAGGAGCATGGAAAAAAGGAGGTGAATACTCAAATTGCCACCAGAAAAAAAATTACAGTAAAAAAATAATTGAGCCAAGGCGTGTGGACTTACCACGCTGAATGAAATTAATTTATCAGGTAAGTATAACTTAGATTTTCATAAAGGTAATGAGAGTCCAAGATCCATTACTCCTGGGAACTAATACCCAAGCTGTGGAGTCCACGAGTAATTTGGACCTGATTTAAATTATTCCAAATAGATTGGATGATTTATTTATTTTAAATGCAGAAAAAAACATAGATACAATAATATTTTCCAGAAACAGCTGCCTGAAGGACTTATCTACCAAAAGCTGCTTCAGAAAAAGTAAAAACATCAAAATGGTAGAAATTAGAAAACATATGTAACGTAAATCAAAAAAATTGAAGTAGCAACTGATTTGGTAAAAAAGGGCAGAATTCTGTTTCGAAGGTGACTGACCTGCCTCCAAGTAAGCTATATGAATCAAAAGCTTTAACCAAGAGGCTGATAAAAAGGCAATAGCCTTTTGACCCATTCTGGAAAATTGTCTACAATCCTTAGTAACCTGCAAATAAAACATCAAAGCTCTGCCCACATCTTAATTGGAGAAGCTTTTCCTTAGAGTTCTTTGGATTAGGACAAAAAGAAATAACAAGAATCTCACAATGTGTGTTAACAGAAGAAATCACCTTTAGGCAAAAAAATAAAACCTGATCCTGAAGAAAAATAAGTTAAGAAAGCTCATAACAAGAAATTCTTCTAGCAGAAAGTTCTGAATATAGCCAAAAGAAACAAAACCTTCGAGGACAAAAGCTGGATATCTAAAAGGATATACAAAAGGAATAGCATCTGAGGCTGTTAATCATCAGACCTAAAACTTACATACAAAGAGCTACAGAAGAAGGAAGAAGAAGGAACTAACTGAAGATGTACACAAGCTGAACGTCATCCTTCTCTGATCTGTCAAAGGAAGAGTCATGGAGACTACGACAATTATTACACCCAGAAAAACAATCCTGGATTGAGGGGACAGAGAGCTTCTTGCAAAGTTTACTTTCCAACCACGCTCTTGTAGAGGCAACAAAAGGCTGATGGAAGGTGATACTGCTAAATGTAAAGATGTTACCCGTACCAAAATATTGTCCAGGTAAGGAACCACCAAAAACCCAGAGCTCTTATGGATAAGAGAAGGCCCCAGGACCTTCAAAAAAAAATCTGGGAGTGGCAGCCAGAGCAAACTGAGTATGATGATCCCTGAGAATAGAGATATGAAAGTAAATATATTTTATATCCCCCAAGGCAGAACATGCAGTGATCTGAGATGTCATCACAGAAATGCAGCATGTCTGCAGAAAGAACAGGACATATGTAGGAATTGTTAGCGATTTAACTTTTCAGTGCTGCTCCACATTAGGCTGTTCTCTTCAAACAGAGCTGTTCTCTGGCTGCACTGTGTAACTTTTCCTTATCACAGTTCATCCAGAGTAAAGTGCTGTTTTAAGTGAACAGTGAAATATGCAGTAGCGCTGCAAAGCAGTGGTGCATTGATTGACTGGCTCTCAGAGATTGATTCAAGCCCATCCTCTAGCCTATAACTATCTGCAAAGCTGTTTTTTCCGAATGTAAGACATTTGTATGAGCAATGCACCTTTTTTATTACTACTTCTATGTTAGACTATGTCTGCAGCTAATTTGCAATGCAATTTTCAACTACTGCACTATATTATACAACTTTAAATATTGCTTTATTCTCCATTTAACTAACACATTGCAATTAAACTGGTGCGTTAGTGCAACTGCCTAATTTAAAATTAATTTTGATTTAAAAATGACCTGCAGAAAAATTTTCACTAAAAAAAATTCATGGCAGAAAGTGAAAAAAAGTTCTGCCTCTGGGTTTATATCTATAGAGGATATAAACTGTCCTTGTTGAACAAGCAGAAGAATAGTCTGAAAAGTTTCCATCTTGAAAAAAGGAGCCCTGAGAAACTTATTTAAAGTATTCAAAACCAGAACAAGTCTTTAAGTTCCTTCTTTCTTGGGAACAATAAAGAGGTGTGAATAAAAGCTGGAATGTCCTAGCCATTTAACTGTCGTGAAGGCATAGCCACTTCGTAAATGATGTCGTGGGCTGGAGGCCGTGCCTAGCATCGCGTGATTTCAATTTTTACTTATTTGTTTATAGTTCGGATGTAGACAAATAAGTCCTGGCAGGAAAGGGTTAATTTGGAATATTTATTTTGTGGGTGTTTTTGTTATTTTAACCTAGAGGTAGTCAGCATCTCAGCTAAGATGGATGTTCTTTATTAATGATGCATTACGATACAAAAAACTGTAATTACTGCATTTTAAACTTTTATTAACATTAACCTATTAAGGGCTAGGGAAAAGGGGTTTATCACAGCTCTTTGCACATCAGAAGTAGCGCACATATTAGAGTTTAAAAGGTAAAGCGTTCCCTCAAGCACAATTGAATTTTACAAGCGTCGCAAAAGCGTAACTTCAGCTCTGGTTAACTGTTGTGCTCAACTAAAAAGTTGCACAAAACACATCAAAATTATACATAAAAGTACAGTTATAATAACATTAATATAACTTTTTATTGCAATTTTTTTTTTTTTAAATTTAAGGGCTCAAAATTATGAGGTCTCATTTGTTAGGTAAAAAAAGGCATACAAATGACTAAATATGTATATGTTTGTGTGTGTGTATATATGTGTGTGTAACTTAGAAATTTTACTTTTTCCTATCTTTAAAGGGACACTAAACCTAATTTTTTTTCTTTTGTGATTCAGACAGCGCATGCAATTTTAAGCAACTTTCTAATTTACTCCTATTATCAAATTTTCTTCATTTTCTTGGTATCTTTATTTGAAATGCAAGAATGTAAGTTTAAATGCCGGCCAATTTTTGGTGAATAACCTGGGTTATGCTTGCTGATTGGTGGATAAATTCATCTACCAATAAAAAAGTGCTGAACCAAAAAAGAAGCTTAGATGCCTTCTTTTTCAAATAAAGATAGCAAGTGAACGAAGAAAAATTGATAATAGGAGTAAATTAGAAAGTTGCTTAAAATTGCATGCTCTATCTGAATCACGAAAGAAAAAATTTGGGTTCAGTGTCCCTTTAACATTGGGTGGATTGGAGCCCTTTTCAGTCAAGTAACTAAAAACATGAAAAATCATATTTATGCAACATTCATATTTAATAAAGTGTTTTACTATGTTTACTGTAAATATTTCACATTCTAATGTTCTTCACATAAAGGAATATGTTCTAAGTATTTTAAATAGATATTCCTATATGTGTATATATGTACTTATATGTATGTATGAATAGATCATATTCTGCTATGTAAAGAACATTGGAATGTAAAATATTTATATTTCATGTCTTGTTAGCACACTTGAGAAAATACGATCCGGTTTGCGCAACTTGTTGGGTGTTTAGGATTTTCCCCACTTTTCGTGCTCTATTGAAGTCTATGGGAGACAACATCGCAATATTCCAGGTTTGCCATTTTGCGTGTGTCGGGTAAGCGCTTGTGTGAAAACTTTAATTTCAACTTGCTACCTGGCATGAACAAACAGCTTACTTCTAGCGGAGTTAACGCGTGAGTGATAAATAGCGATCTAATCGTAATCTAGACCTAAGCAGGGTGGATCTGATTTAAATCACACTGATTTAAATCAACAGGTTTAAAATGTGGATCAAAAAGGACTATCGGAGGATACAGGTGTTGGTTCCTCAAATTCTTAAAATTTAAAGGTGCAGTCTTCACCCCTTGAGCAAATGGGTTTTTTTTGTGCTTTACTAATTATAATTACATTGTTCAGGCAGTCTTGGACCTCAGTGAATACATTATTTAGTTCTCAGTGTATGTCTGTTTTTAGTGGTCTACCCTTCAGTTGATATTGGTCTAGGCGTATTACTGAAAAGTTTCTATGGTTACCCAATAAAGTATTTGTTGTAGGCATATGACTGTAGCAGCACTTTTCTCCCTTACAGAATACAGATCATGTACTAGATTGTCCTTTTAAAGGGACATGAAACCAAAACGTTTAATTTACGATTTAGGTAGAGCATACAGTTTTTAAAAAGTTTCCAATTTACTTATATTATGACATTTACATTATTCTCATGGTATTTTTGGTTAGAGATACCTAGGTAGGTAGTGTGTCTGGAGCATAATAGCGCAGCAGTATGTGAAAACAATACTGCTGTCTACTGTTGTGGGAAATGTTAAAAGCATTCTTTCAAAACTGCTGCCGTATAGTGTCTCAGACATGAGCACACTCCTGAGCCTACCTACTTCTTTTAAAAAATAAATTGTTCACACTATCTGAATCATGAAAGAAACAACTAAGATTTAATGTCCATTTAAGCTTGGGACATAAGACAGAGCAGTAGAAAGGAGATGGCTACTCTGGTTAGTTTTATCCAAATATACAAGCTCTATATTACTGGTGAAGGCTTCTTTGGGACGAGCCAAGAATAGGCAATTACCACATTTAAAGGGACATTGTACTCTTAAATTGTCTCCCCTTTAATGTGTTCCCAATGGTCCATTGTACCTGCTAGCTACAGTGTATTTAATTGTTTGCAAACAGCTACCCATTTACACTAAAAAAAATGAGTAACAAACATTTTCTCTGTAGAAAAGCTATGTAAATAGGAGACAATAGCACTGATTAAAGTGATGGTAAACTTTACATGTTTTAAAATCGGGTCCGGAATCTAAGAGATATTTTACAGTTTAATTGATTGCTTCTAATAAAGATGCACGGTAACTTACTTTTTAATCTAGCCGTGCCATTCTAATACCTCCTGCTCCGGCCGCCCACTTCAAAAGGAATTTTTATCTGCGAGCTAACGGTTTGAACTGTTTTCCAATCGGCTCTCGCCATACAACACAGAACTTGAGCGCCAATGGGGCAACAGTTTAATTTTTGAAATAGGCATCGTTATTAGAAGTGACCAATTAAAGTCCCTGTAAAATATCACTCAGATTCCAGAACTGATTTTAAAACATGTAAAGTTTACCATCACTTTAATCTCCGAGTGGGGGGTAGGAGAGAGAGATTTTGTATGTGAAATAGCCGTTTGTGTTTATTCAACAGATCTGCTTAACTTGGAGGTTCAGCCTATTGTTGTTGGCATGTCCTAGGTGATGGTTTTAATAAAAAACAGCTATTTCATATACAGAAATATATATGAAGGAACAATTTCCCTTACATTTAGTACTCTGCATGAAGTATATTTAGTATTTGGAACACATTAAGGGGAAACACATTTTTATAATATAGTGTCCCTTTAAGAAACAATTTCTAACTTTATTTCTTATTTGTCTGTTTTAAAGGGACACTGAACCCAATTTTTTTCTTTTGTGATTCAGAAAGTGCATGCAATTTTAAGCAACTTTCTAATTTACTCCTATTATCAAATTGTCTTCATTCTCTTGGTATCTTTATTTGAAAAGCAAAAATGTAAGTTTAGCTGCTGGCCCATTTTTGGTTAAGAACCTGGGTTGTTCTTGCCGATTGGTGGATAAATTCACCCACCAATAAACAAGTGCTGTCCAGCGTCTGAACTAAATTTTGGCTGGCTCCTTGGCTTAGACGCCTTCTTTTTCAAATAAAAGGATAGCAAGAGAACGAAGAAAAAATTGACAATAGCAGTAAATTAAAAGTTGCTTAAAATTGCATGTTCTATATGCATAACGAAATAAAAAAAATTGGGTTCAGTGTCCTTTTAAGGGGTTGGATTTATAGGAGATGGTGTTTTAGTTTTTATATTTCAAGAGCATTTCTTGATCTTTGTATTTCTAACAGAACAACAGAAACATTGTTTTGCATAGTTTTTAACTCTCACAGATCATATTTTTTCCACAATTGAATTGATGCATTTCTATATATTAACCAAATTGTTTTTTATTAATGAATATTAAAAATGAAATTATTTAAGATGTTATCAGTTAACTTATAATGCGGTGTTCTAATCACCTGTCCTGTTAATTCATGGACTGGAATTGAGTTGACATTCTTCTCAAGAGAATGGCTAGTTCATGCTTTGCCATGCATACAAATTGTGCATGACAGCTGAAAAAGCAAATAAAGAACTGTTATTTCTGTTTTCTCCCAAGGTTTAATGCATGTACATAACAAACTTGTGGAACCACTGCACAGCATGAAAAAAAACTGACGTGAAGTTGATGCTAGAGAGCATTGGGAAAGAGCAGTCAGTGGCTTAATGGCTATGCAATGTTACCGTGAACCGCTGAACCTGGCAAAATTGTAAATGTACTGTATTATTAAGGTCCAATGTCCAAAATATACATTTCAACATTCCACATTTGTTAATTTAGGTAAAGCTTATTTGTGTTGGTTTTTTTTTCTGTTCAGATCATAATGTATTATTTACTCAGTTTTTTATTAGAGCTTAATAATACATGATATAGTAAGAAACCAACAAAGTTCTTTTCATCTTAGAAGTACCTTTGCCTAACATTTAATAGTGGGATTCTGATTATTACACTCCTTTTCAACTAACAATGTTAGCTTCTGATATTATTACACTCCTTTTCAACTAACAATGTTAGCTTCTAAAATTATTACACTCCTTTTTCAACTAACAATGTTACAATATTATTGTTTTTATAATATCTGAAAATATAATCGGATAAATGTTTACTGCAAGAGCTGTTGCCTTATACTTTAGGTTTATCAGTGAATTACACTATACTAAATTACGTTGAACTTTAAGTTCTTTAATAATGATCCTACTTAAAGGATTTGTTCACTTTACTAACAGTGACTATAATATATTTTATACATTTTCAGTCTTTTTACAGCTCTTTTCATTTCTGCTAATGCTACTTCAATGTTTGTAGTTTTGCATTAGCTTGATATATTTTTATTTAGGTTTTTATGAAAAATTGCAAAAATATGTAGGTCACATACTACTCTATATTTACTTATATATTGCACTCAAGTATTAATTGAACATGTCCTGCTTTGCAATAAACTGATCAGCTGAGAAAAAAAAGAATGTGTTTACTTGTTTGCTTTTTTTTTTTGCTTTTGTAAGAATCCACAGAAATGATAATACGTGTTTCAAAAGAAGAGTGATTAGGTCATGAGTGTTCATAGGTATTGGGTTAGGTTAAGTTTAATTAAAGTGATGTAAACTTTAAAAAATTAAAGCCTAGGATCAAAAATAATCTTAAAAACAGGGGCACTTTAATTAATTAAACTTTACAATGATGCTTGTTTTTTAAAATACTTACCTTTGCGTTATGGTAAACATAACACTGATCGTCCGCCGCAGTTCCTGCTTTCTTTAGTATATCGATGACAATCCGGCTTCCTCCAATCGTTGTGTGCCTCACGAGCTGAACTCCAAAGGGGGCATACAACGTTTGGAGGAAGCCGGATTCGTTATTGATCTTCTAAAGAAAGCAGGAGCTGTGGGCAGAGGTTCGGCGTTATGTTTACCATAACACAGAGGTAAGTATTTTAAAAATTAGGCGTCCTTGTAAAGTTTAATGAATTAAAGTGCCCCTGTTTTTAGATCATTTTTTTTAATTAAGTACCAGTCCTCTGGTATTTGTATCTTTACAATAACAGAGGAATGATAGCAGGTTAAGTTAAAAAGCAATTACTAATTGACAGTAATATATTTATCGATTTTCATATTTAGTTTGATAATAGGAATAAACATTTCCATGGAAAGATCATATTATAAAATCTAAATGCTCAAAAAAGGGTTTGAGATCCAAATAACATCAACAAGCCAGGTTTGCTTACCTAAGGAAACTTCCAAATACATCAAATGGCCATGCACCCTTTACTACAGCTGAAAGGGAAATAATGGACAAAACTGAAATTGATGCATTTTTGCAGTATACTTTCATTGGCAAAATGCTTTTAGTTAAAGTTTGTGACATATGCACATATGGTATGTGTTTCCTGTGTAACTGTATTCAAACACCATACTTTCTCCAGGAGAAGTTGCATATTGTATCAGAGAAGACTTAGGCCGCATCATAGGCCTCATCATAGTTCATTCAGATAAGGTTCCTGTCCTTTAAACCTGGCATCGCAACAATTGCTTGAGAGCAGGGCTTGTCAATCATCCCAGTTGGATCTGGACTGGATGATTTAAAGGGACATAAAACCCCACATTTTTCTTTCATGATTCTTTCATGATGACAGTACAGTTTTAAACAACTTTCTAATTTACTTCTATTATCTAATCTGTTTCATTCTCATGGTATCATTTGTTAAAGGAGCAGCAATGCACTAATTGTTTCTAACTGAACACGAGTAAGCCAATCGCAATCGATATATATATATGCAGCCACCGATCAACAGCTAGAACTTAGGTTATCTGCTTCTACTAAACTTGCCTAGATAAACCATTCAGCAAAGGATAACAAGAGAAGGAAGCAAATTAAATAATAGAAGTAAATTGGAAAGTTGTTTAAAATTGTATTCTCTGAATCATTAAAGAAAAATTTGGGGTTTCATGTCCCTTTAACATCGCTGACTCTCTGTGCAATCTTGGTGTTGGTTGAAAAGGTAGTGCACCAGTTACTCACAGCATATGTATGTATTCAGCTGAAACAGTGATATGGTTTACTAAAAGCATCAATGGAAGTATAATGCAAAAATTTATTGTATTCAAAACTGAAATGCACTCATACACATTTCAATTTTGACCATTACTTCTCTTTAATATGAGTAAAATGCTGTAAAGCAGTATACATTCAAAACGGTAAAAAATATATAATATATTAATATATAGAGAGAGATGTTAAAAGGGACAGTCAACTCAAAAATATTTTTGTTTGAAAGGATAGATAATCCCTTTATTACCCATTTCTCCAACATTGGTGTGTCCGGTCCACGGCGTCATCCTTACTTGTGGGATATTCTCTTCCCCAACAGGAAATGGCAAAGAGTCCCAGCAAAGCTGGTCACATGATCCCTCCTAGGCTCCGCCCACCCCAGTCATTCTCTTTGCCGTTGCACAGGCAACATCTCCACGGAGATGGTTAAGAGTTTTTTTGGTGTTTAAATGTAGTTTTTATTCTTCTATCAAGTGTTTGTTATTTTAAAATAGACAAATGGAATCCACAGCACCAATTAGGTAAAAGAAAATACCTTTATTTTCACATTACATGCGACGTTTCGGCCTTCACAGCCTTAATCATGCATACAAAACACTTCAGCCTCTGTCCACAGTATATAGGCTGATCAATTAAAACATTAATTACAAACAGATTTGACAAAATGTTTCACACAGAGCAATTACTCCCTCTAGTGTTAGTCATATTTTACTACATCCTATAAAATTTAACTCTCAAGTTACCAAAAATACAATTACTAGAGGAGTTTCCACTGAATGTACAAGTGTCATTAAAAACAAGAAAATATATAGGAACAAGTCTTACTGCAATCTTATATTTCTATAGTAATATATCTAAAGTATATTACTGACACCTTTTACCAATCTTACTGATAAACTTTACCTATGTGTTTAAGTGAACAAGTGACTTTACCTATGTGTTTAACTAAACCAAAACTAACTAAAAAAAAATAATTTTTTTTGAAGAAAATGTTTTTTGTTTTGAATTTTTACTGTTACATTTAGAGAAAGACAGAGAAATCTATTTCTCTATTTAACCCTTTAGGGTACATACAATCTAATTTATGGATCCAGTAAGTTTCTTTTTGTTTAAGGATCCTCTCCCTGTCACCCCCTCCTCTTAATGTACCTACATGGTCAATAATCTGCCACCTAATTTGACTTATGTTGTGGCCTGCCTGGATAAAATGATTAGAAACAGGAGCTTCTTTATTACCACATCTCAAGTTGGACTTATGCTGATTAATTCTTTCCCTGCCTTTTCTAGTCGATTCTCCAATGTAAATAAGAGAACACGGGCATTTAATAAGATAGATTACGTAGGATGTCTCACATGTATAATAACCATTAATTTTATATTTATGCCCTGTTCTTGGATGGGATGTTATTTTAAAATAGTGCTGGTATGTACTATTTACTCTGAAACAGAAAAGGATGAAGATTTCTGTTTGTAAGAGGAAGATGATTTTAGCAGACAGTAACTAAAATCGATTGCTGTTTCCACACAGGACTGTTGAGATGAAGTAACTTCAGTTGGGGGAAACAGTTAGCAGACCTTTCTGCTTAAGGTATGACTAGCCATATTTCTAACAAGACCATGTAATGCTGGAAGGCTGTCATTTCCCCTCATGGGGACCGGTAAGCCATTTTCTTAGTCAAATATAAAAGAATAAAGGGCTTAAAAAAGGGCTTAAAAACTGGTAGACATTTTTATGGGCTAAAACGATTGCTTTATTGGGGCATATTATGCAGATTGTAGCTTATAATTGACATTATAATCTTGGGGAACGTTTAAAAAACGGCAGGCACTGTGTTGGACACCTTTTTTAGTCTGGGGGCCTTTCTAGTTATAGACTCAGCCTCATTTTCGCGCCATTACTGCGCAGTTGTTTTTGGAGAGCAAGGCATGCAGATGCATGTGTGAGGATCTAAGAATCACTAAAAAAGCTTCTAGAAGGCGTCATTTGGTATCGTATTCCCCTCTGGGCTTGGTTGGGTCTCAGCAAAGCATATAGCTGGGACTGTATGGGGGTTACATTTAAAAACGGCTCCGGTTCCGTTAATTTAAGGGTTAAAGCTCTGAAATTTGGTGTGCAATATTTTTAATGCTTTAAGACACTGTGGTGAAATTTTGGTGAATTTTGAACAATTCCTTCATACTTTTTCACATATTCAGTAATAAAGTGTTTTCAGTTTGAAATTTAAAGTGACAGTAACGGTTTTATTTTAAAACGTTTTTTGTGCTTTGTTGACAAGTTTAAGCCTGTTTAACATGTCTGTACCATCAGATAAACTATGTTCTATATGTATGAAAGTCAATGTGTCTCCCCATTTAAATTTATGTGATAATTGTGCCATAGTGTCCAAACAAAGTAAGGACAGTAATGCCACAGATAATGATATTGCCCAAGATGATTCCTCAAATGAGGGGAGTAAACATGATACTACATCATCCCCTACTGTGTCTACACCAGTTATGCCCACACAGGAGGCCCCTAGTACATCTAGTGCGCCAATACTTATTACCATGCAACAATTAACGGCTGTAATGGATAACTCCATAGCAAATCTTTTATCCAAAATGCCTACTTATCAGAGAAAGCGCGATTGCTCTGTTTTAAACACTGAAGAGCAAGAGGACGCTGATGATAATTGTTCTGTCATACCCTCACACCAATCTGAAGGGGCCATGAGGGAGGTTTTGTCTGAGGGAGAAATTTCAGATTCAGGAAAAATTTCTCATCAAGCTGAACCTGATGTTGTGACATTTAAATTTAAATTAGAACATCTCCGCGCACTGCTTAAGGTATTATCTACTCTGGATGATTGTGACAATTTGGTCATTCCAGAGAAATTATGTAAGATGGACAAGTTCCTAGAGGTTCCGGTGCCCCCGGACGCTTTTCCTATACCCAAGCGGGTGGCGGACATAGTAAATAAAGAGTGGGAAAAGCCCGGCATACCTTTTGTCCCCCCCCCTATATTTAAGAAATTATTTCCTATAGTCGACCCC
Source organism: Bombina bombina (assembly GCF_027579735.1). NCBI lineage: Eukaryota > Metazoa > Chordata > Amphibia > Anura > Bombinatoridae > Bombina > Bombina bombina. The sequence continues at coordinate 1,235,599,648 of NC_069500.1, read as the reverse complement.
AGAAAGGACTTATGGCAGACAGTCCCCAAGGTCGAGGGGGCGGTTTCTACTCTAAACAAACGCACTACTATTCCTATCGAAGATAGTTGTGCTTTCAAAGATCCTATGGATAAAAAATTAGAGGGTTTGCTTAAAAAGATTTTTGTACAGCAAGGTTACCTTCTACAACCAATATCATGCATTGTTCCTGTCACTACGGCAGCGTGTTTCTGGTTCGAGGAACTAGAAAAGTCGCTCAGTAGAGAATCTTCATATGAGGAGGTTATGGACAGAGTTCACGCACTTAAATTGGCTAACTCTTTTGTTTTAGATGCCGCTTTGCAATTAGCTAGATTAGCGGCGAAAAATTCAGGGTTTGCTATCGTGGCGCGCAGAGCGCTTTGGCTAAAGTCTTGGTCAGCAGATGTGTCTTCCAAGACAAAATTGCTTAACATTCCTTTCAAAGGTAAAACATTATTTGGACCAGATTTGAAAGAGATTATTTCAGACATCACTGGGGGAAAGGGCCACGCCCTCCCACAGGATAGGTCTTTTAAGGCTAAAAATAAGCCTAATTTTCGTCCCTTTCGCAGAAACGGACCAGCCTCTAATTCTGCATCCTCTAAGCAAGAGGGTAATGCCTCACAGCCCAAACCAGCCTGGAAACCAATGCAAGGCTGGAACAAGGGTAAGCAGGCCAAGAAGCCTACCACTGCTACCAAAACAGCATGAAGGGATAGACCCCGATCCGGGACCGGATCTAGTGGGGGGCAGACTCTCTCTCTTTGCTCAGGCTTGTGCAAGAGATGTTCAGGATCCTTGGGCGCTAGAAATAGTTTCTCAAGGTTATCTCCTGGAATTCAAGGAACTACCCCCAAGGGGAAGGTTCCACAGGTCTCACTTATCCTCAAACCAAATAAAGAGACAGGCATTCTTACATTGTGTAGAAGACCTGTTAAAGATGGGAGTGATACATCCAGTTCCAATAAGAGAACAAGGAATGGGATTTTATTCCAATCTGTTCGTAGTTCCCAAAAAAGAGGGAACATTCAGACCAATTTTGGATCTGAAGATCCTAAACAAATTTCTCAGGGTACCATCGTTCAAAATGGAAACTATTCGAACGATCCTACCCACCATCCAGGAAAGTCAATTTATGACTACCGTGGATTTAAAGGATGCGTACCTACATATTCCTATCCACAAGGAACATCATCAGTTCCTAAGGTTCGCTTTTCTGGACAAGCATTACCAGTTTGTGGCACTTCCATTCGGATTAGCCACTGCTCCAAGGATTTTCACAAAGGTACTAGGGTCCCTTCTAGCGGTTCTAAGACCAAGGGGCATTGCAGTAGTACCTTACTTGGACGACATCCTAATTCAAGCGTCGTCCCTGTCAAAAGCAAAGGCTCATACGGACATCGTCCTAGCCTTTCTCAGATCTCACGGATGGAAGGTGAACAAAGAAAAAAGTTCTCTGTCCCCGTCAACAAGAGTTCCCTTCTTGGGAACAATAATAGATTCCTTAGAAATGAGGATTTTTCTGACAGAGGTCAGAAAATCAAAACTTCTAAGCTCTTGTCAAGTACTTCATTCTGTTCCTCGTCCTTCCATAGCGCAGTGCATGGAAGTAATAGGATTGATGGTTGCAACAATGGACAATTCATCTAAACCATTACAACTGTGCATGCTCAGACAGTGGAATGGGGATTATACAGACTTGTCTCCGACGATTCAAGTAGATCAAAAGACCAGAGATTCACTTCGTTGGTGGCTGACCCTGGACAATCTGTCACAGGGAATGAGCTTCCGCAGACCAGAGTGGGTCATTGTCACGACCGACGCCAGTCTAGTGGGCTGGGGCGCGGTCTGGGAATCCCTGAAAGCTCAGGGTCTATGGTCTCGGGAAGAGTCTCTTCTCCCGATAAACATTCTGGAACTGAGAGCGATATTCAATGCTCTCAGAGCTTGGCCTCAACTAGCAAAGGCCAAATTCATAAGGTTTCAATCAGACAACATGACGACAGTTGCATATATCAATCATCAGGGGGGAACAAAGAGTTCCCTGGCGATGAAAGAATTGACCAAGATAATTCAATGGGCGGAGGATCACTCCTGCCACTTGTCTGCGATCCACATCCCAGGAGTGGAAAATTGGGAAGCGGATTTTCTGAGTCGTCAGACATTCCATCCGGGGGAGTGGGAACTCCATCCGGAAATCTTTGCCAAAATAACTCAATTATGGGGCATTCCAGACATGGATCTGATGGCGTCTCGTCAGAACTTCAAGGTTCCTTGCTACGGGTCCAGATCCAGGGATCCCAAGGCGACTCTAGTAGATGCACTAGTAGCACCTTGGACCTTCAACCTAGCTTATGTATTTCCACCGTTTCCTCTCATTCCCAGGCTGGTAGCCAGGATCAATCAGGAGAGGGCCTCGGTGATCTTGATAGCTCCTGCGTGGCCACGCAGGACTTGGTATGCAGACCTGGTGAATATGTAATCGGCTCCACCATGGAAGCTACCTTTGAGACAGGACCTTCTTGTTCAGGGTCCATTCAAACATCCGAATCTGGTTTCCCTCCAACTGACGGCTTGGAGATTGAACGCTTGATTTTATCAAAGCGTGGGTTTTCAGATTCTGTAATAGATACTCTGATTCAGGCTAGAAAGCCTGTAACTAGAAAAATTTACCATAAAATATGGAAAAAATATATCTGTTGGTGTGAATCCAAAGGATTCCCATGGAACAAGATAAAAATTCCTAAGATTCTATCCTTTCTACAAGAAGGTTTGGAGAAAGGAGTATCTGCAAGTTCTCTAAAGGGACAGATCTCTGCTTTATCTGTTTTACTTCACAAAAGACTGGCAGCCGTGCCAGATGTTCAAGCATTTGTTCAGGCTCTGGTTAGGATCAAGCCTGTTTACAGACCTTTGACTCCTCCCTGGAGTCTAAATCTAGTTCTTTCAGTTCTTCAAGGGGTTCCGTTTGAACCCTTACATTCCGTAGATATTAAGTTACTATCTTAGAAAGTTTTGTTTTTGGTTGCAATTTCTTCTGCTAGAAGAGTTTCAGAGTTATCTGCTCTGCAGTGTTCTCCGCCCTATCTGGTGTTCCATGCAGATAAGGTGGTTTTGCGTACTAAGCCTGGTTTTCTTCCGAAAGTTGTTTCCAACAAAAATATTAACCAGGAGATAGTTGTACCTTCTTTGTGTCCGAATCCAGTTTCAAAGAAGGAACGTTTGTTACACAATTTGGACGTAGTCCGTGCTCTAAAATTCTATTTAGAGGCTACTAAAGATTTCAGACAAACATCTTCCTTGTTTGTTGTTTATTCTGGTAAAAGGAGAGGTCAAAAAGCGACTTCTACCTCTCTTTCCTTTTGGCTTAAAAGCATTATCCGATTGGCTTATGAGACTGCCGGACGGCAGCCTCCTGAAAGAATCACAGCTCACTCCACTAGGGCTGTGGCTTCCACATGGGCCTTCAAGAACGAGGCTTCTGTTGACCAGATATGTAAGGCAGCGACTTGGTCTTCACTGCACACTTTTGCCAAATTTTACAAATTTGATACTTTTGCTTCTTCGGAGGCTATTTTTGGGAGAAAGGTTTTGCAAGCCGTGGTGCCTTCCATTTAGGTGACCTGATTTGCTCCCTCCCTTCATCCGTGTCCTAAAGCTTTGGTATTGGTTCCCACAAGTAAGGATGACGCCGTGGACCGGACACACCAATGTTGGAGAAAACAGAATTTATGCTTACCTGATAAATTACTTTCTCCAACGGTGTGTCCGGTCCACGGCCCGCCCTGGTTTTTTAATCAGGTCTGATGAATTATTTTCTCTAACTACAGTCACCACGGTATCATATGGTTTTTCCTACATATATTTCCTCCTGTCCGTCGGTCGAATGACTGGGGTGGGCGGAGCCTAGGAGGGATCATGTGACCAGCTTTGCTGGGACTCTTTGCCATTTCCTGTTGGGGAAGAGAATATCCCACAAGTAAGGATGACGCCGTGGACCGGACACACCGTTGGAGAAAGTAATTTATCAGGTAAGCATAAATTCTGTTTCCCCAGTTTTGCACCGCCAACATGGTTATATTATTATATTTTTAACCTCTGTGATTACCTTGTATCTAAGCCTCTTTTGACAGCCCTCTGATCACAACTTTTTATTTATCTACTTGGCGATAAAATAAGGCAGGAGATTAAAATCAACCCAGGGCAGGGAATGTGGACCACCTTCTGCATATTAACCTATTTAAAATTACAGAAAAAAAATAAACTAAATTATCAAAAATTAAAAAATTAAACTTAATCTTATACTCCTATAAAAATAAACCCCACCCAAAATAAAAACACCCCGTAATCTAACAATAAACTACCAATAGCCCTTAAATGGGCCTTTTGTAGGGCATTGCCCTAAGTTGAATAGCTCTTTTACCTAAAAAAAATACAAAGTACCCCCTAAAAATAAACCCCCCGCACACACAACCCCCTAAAATAAAAAAAAAACTAAAATAAAAAAAGTTTAACCCCGAAATAGGTACTCACAATTCCTCAAGTCCGACGGTAAAGCTCTTCTTCCAGGCGGTAATATCTTCATCCAGTGAAGGCAATTGCGGAGCAAGAACGGCGGCCGTGCAGACATCCAGTGTGGAAGATTGAATGCAAGGTACCCCATTTAGGGACCTTGCATTCCTATTGGCTGAAATTTTGAAATCAGCCAATAGGATGAGAGCTACTGAAATCCTATTGACTGTTTAAATCAGCCTATAGGATTTCAGTAGCTCTTATCCTATTGACTGATTTCAAAATTTCAGCCAATAGGAATGCAAGGTACCCCAATATAAATGGTGTACCTTGCATTTGACCTTCAGTGTGCGGCGACGATCGCATTAAAGAGGAAATTCCACGCCGGTCCTGCTCTGTGATTGCCGGTCCTGCTCAACGGCCACCTCCGCTTCACGTCGCCTTTGCTCCGGATGAAGATAGATGTCCCCGCTCTGGATGAAGATGGAGCCGCCTGGAGGAAAATCTTCACCACCAGACTTCAGGAACTGTGAGTACCTATTTCAGGGTTAGACTTAGGTTTTTTTTTATTTTGGGGAGTCGGTTGGGTGGGGGTTTAACTGTTAGGGGGTAGTTTGTAATTTTTTTAGGTAAAAGAGCTGTTTAACTTAGGTCAATGCCCTTCAAAAGGCCCTTTTAAAGTGAATGTTAATTTTGATGAATTAGTGTCCGGTTTTTAATAATCCTATTAAAAACAAGAGCACTTTAATTCACAAAAATTGACATTCCACTCATTTTCTTCAAAAACTTACCTTTTGATGAATTAAAGTGCCCTTGTTTTTAATAGGATTATTAAAAACCGGGCACTAATTCATCAAAATTGAAATTCACTTTAAGGGCTTTAAGGGCTAGTTTCATTTTAGATTTTTAAATTTTTTGTAATTGTAGTGTTTTTTTTGTAATGTAAGATTTATTTAATTTTTGTAATTTTTTTAAATTTAATCTTAAATCTTGTGGGTTTTTTTTATTTGATATAATTGGGGCTAATTTATGGGGTTTTAGGTTAGGGTGCTTAGGGATTGGATTAATTTTTTTGCGTTGTGGGGGGTTGGCGGTTTAGGGGTTAATATTGTAATTAGGTAGTTGGCGTTGTGGAGGCTTTTGCGGTTTAGGGGGTTAATAATGTAATTATGTAGTTTGTGTTGTGGGGATTTGCAGATTTAAGGGTTAATATTTTAATTATGTTATTTGCGTTTGTTTAATTTGCAGATTAGGGGTTAATTACTTTATTTTGTGATGTGGGGGTTAGAGGTACATTTTGCGCATGCGTTAGGTATCTGTTAATACTTTGTGTGGGAGGTTAGGTTTTGTGTTATTTCATGCGGGCAGTTAGTTTTTTTTTTTGTTAATACTTTGTGCAGTCTTTTGTTTTTTTTGTTATTACTTCATGCGGGTGGTTAGGTTTTTTTGTTATTTCGTGCAGGCGGTTAGGTGTTTTTGTTATTTCGTGTGGGCGGTGAGTTTTTTTTGTTAATACTTTGTGCGGGTGTTTGTTCTTTTTGTTAATACTTTTGTTTTTTTTGCTTTTGTTTTTTTAGTTAATACTTCGTGCGGGCGGTTAGGTGTTTTTTGTTAATACTTTGTGCGGGTGTTTGTTCTTTTTGTTAATACTTCGTGCGGATAGGTTTTTATGTTACTTTGTGCGGGCGGATAGGTTTTTATGTTATTTTGTGCGTGCGATTATGTTTTTTGTTAATATTTCATGCGATGGAAGCATTACAAATGCGATTATAGTATAGATTTGTATTTTAGCTGTGTTGTGCAGAACCCATGGGCATGAGCACAATGTTATCTATATGGCCCACATGAACTATCAGTCTCCTGTTGTAAAAAGCTAATAAAAAGCATGTGATTAAGAGGCTGTCTATAGTGGCTTAGAAGCAGGCAGAAATTTAGAGGTTTGAATGTTATAAAGTATATTAATATAACAATGTGGGTTGTGCAAAGCTGGGGAATGGGTAGTAAAGGCATTATCTAACTTTTTAAACAATAACAATTTTAGTGTTGACTGTCCCTATAATGTAATACTCTCATAAAATATTTTTTTTTTACCAAGTACACAATGTTCACATGAGTCCATTAATATAAAATCGAAATGAGCATTTAGATTAGTGGTTCCCAAACTTTTTTCAGCTACTGCGCCTTAGTTCCATAAACTGATCATCAATGCCCCCTAGCTAACCCATAAAAATATTAACCATTAAGGACCAGTGACGTACCCTGTACATCGCTGCAGTCCTGGGCTTCTCTCTGCCGCGATCTCACTCAAAATAGCGAGATTGTGCTATTTCTGCATGCCCGCATCGGACAGCTGTGGTGCCGATCGTTGGTGGGTAGATGTGTAAGGAGGGAGGCGGGTGGGTGGCCTATCGCTGGAGTGGGAAGGGAGGAGGGCGGGACCGCTATGCCACACTACACAGATAGGGGGGGTTAAGCCGGAAAGTGAGGGGGAAGGAGAGAGGAAGGGCAATAAGGGGAATCCTATGTGGGATCCATTGTGGGAAAGGGATCCGGGAGGGGGAGGGGGAGGAGGGTAAGGTAGGGGGGGGGGGGGCAGCCACACTACAGAAAAAATAGTTAATGGGTTTTTTAAAAAAAATATATGCATAAATTGAGGCAAACTGGGTGCTGGCAGACAGCTGCCAGTACCTAAGATGGCAGCAAATAGGTAGAGGGGGTAGGGGGATCAGGGAGGTTGGGGGTAAAAGGGGATCCTACACTGCAAAAAATATTTAAGAAAATTAAATATAAATAAAAAATACAATTGTGAGGTGGGAAGAGAGCTGTTTGAGAGGGATCAGGGGGAGGAATGTGTCAGGTGGGAGGCTGATCTCTACACTAAAGCTAAAATTAACCCTACAAGCTACCTAATTAACCCCTTCACTGCTGGGCATAATACAAGTGTGGTGCGCAGCGGTATTTAGCAACCCTTCTAATCACCAAAAAGCAATGCCAAAGCCATATATGTCTGCTATTTCTGAACAAAGAGGATCCCAGAGAAGAATTTACGACCATTTGTGCCATGATTGCACAAGCTGTTTGTAAATAATTTCAGTGAGAAACCTAAAATTGTGAAAATGTTAAAGATTTTTTTATTTGATCGCATTTGATGGTGAAATGGTGGCATGAAATATACCAAAATGGGCCTAGATGAATACAAATACAAACATATATATAGTTTTTATAGGTAAATATAAAAAAGGCTCTATTTATGTTTAAATGTAGTGATGGCAAAAATGGTAAAAATGCTCTGGTCTTTTGGGGAAGTTTTTGTCAGAAGTGCCCGGTCCTTAATACATGCTGTATGTATACATTACATGTTATTTAATAAATGTTCCCCAATGGCATGTAAAAACATAATTTCAATTGAGGTAAGTATTAAAAAATAACTTAGATTATCCTAGTTTGGCTGTCGCCATAATGCTCCTCCTTCATGGAATGGGAGAACTAAGTAGGAGTTTTCAAACTGCGACGCATCAGGCACTGACCGATAAGGAAGTTTATTCAAATTAGTGTATTGAGATTCCCCATTGCAATTGCGCATGTGCTATAACTTACGTGCGCGGCTCGCTCATTCGCGGCATCATTTTGCGCATGTGCATTGAATCAAACACAATGACACGTGCGGGTGCCAGTCAGTTGGCACATCAGTGTGAGTACTGGCCTCTCCCCTACCTAACCATATAAAGGGCCAGTAAAGTGACTTGTTGCATACACAAGGGAACATGTTACATACTGATGACTCTGTGCACCAATAGAGCTATGGGTGATGTCCTCATTAGCCAATGTGCAGTGTGCCTATTGATCAGCCAGAAGCTTATGGTACCTGAGCTCCCATGGTACAAGTACTTACCTGACCCAGGATAGGGCCCAGAGGGGGCCCCGGAGCCTCCTGCCCGGCCCTGACCAGCACCCGGATAACCCCGGTGACATCTGCCTTCTTCATATGTTTGGCAGCCCCGGACACCTTGGACATGTCTTGGGGAAAGAGGAGTGGTCAGTGCCCGGTATACCAGTGATATCTCGCTGCGGCCTACCTGCCCTCCGCAAGCCGGGGTGCCTCCCGCTCACCTGAGCCGGGAATGCTGCGACCTTCACTTGCTACTGACCTCCACTAGTATGCTGTCAAAACGGGCCCGCTGATTGACTGCTGCTGAGGGGGGGTGCACTTCCCTGTCTCACAATTGGTGTGTAGACCCGTCATTTGTGTCAGTGGGCGGAGCGTGGGATCGCGGCAGTCCGCACAGCAGAGCCGTGATCCCATGCTGAAGGAAAAATTATGTCATTGATAATGGCACGCATGCGGCCAAACGTATTCTGAAAAAGTCCATGGGCTTGGTAAGTATTAAAATTTTTACAATGTTCAGCTTAAAATATTTCTCTTGTAAGGTGTATCCAGTCCACGGATCATCCATTACTTGTGGGATATTCTCATTCCCAACAGGAAGTTGCAAGAGGACACCCACAGCAGAGCTATAATATAGCTCCTCCCCTAACTGTCATACCCAGTCATTCTCTTGCAACTCTCAACAAGCTAGGATGTTGTAGGAGAGAGTGGTTAAATATAGTTAGTTTATTTTCTTCAATCAAAAGTTTGTTATTTTTAAATAGTACCGGAGTTCTGCTATTTTATCTCAGGCAGTAAATAGAAGAAGAATCTGCCTGAAGTTTCTATGATCTTAGCAGGTTGTAACTAAGATCCATTGCTATTCTCACATATGTCTGAGGGGATTACACAGATGAGGTAACTTCAGCGAGAGAATGGCGTGCAGTTTATTCTGCTATCAGGTATGTGCAGTTATAATTTTTTCTAGAGATGGAAAACACTAGAAAATGCTGCTGATACCGTATTAATGTAAGTTAAGCCTGAATACAGTGATTTAATAACGACTGGTATCATGCTTACTCCCAGGGGTAATACCCTTATGATATTGCAATATAAACGTTTGCTGGCATGTTTAATCGTTTTTATATATGCATTGGTGATAAAACTTTATTGGGGCCTAGTTTTTTCCACATGGCTGGCTTAAATTTTGACTAGAAACAGTTTTACTGAGGCTTTCCACTGTTATAGTATAAGAGTTACAGTTGGTGCAGTTCAAATTACAAACTGTGACATCCAGCTTCCCTCAGGAGTCCCCTGTATGCTATAGGACATCTCTAAAGGGCTCAAAGGCTTTCCAAAGCCGTTTATTGGGGAAGGTAGGACCACAGCTTGCTGTGGCAGTTGGTTGTGACTGTTAAAAAAAAAAAAAAAAATTTGTTTTTTTGATCCGTTTTTTGAACTAAGGGGTTAATCATCCATTTGCAAGTGGATGCAATGCTCTGCTAGCCTATTACATACACTGTAAAAATTTAGTTTGATTTACTGCATTTTTTCACTGTTTTTCAAATTCTGACAAAATTTGTTTCTCTTAAAGGCACAGTACCGTTTTTTATATTTGCTTGTTAACTTGATTTAAAGTATTTTCCAAGCTTGCTAGTCTGTATAAACATGTCTGACATAGAAGAAACTCCTTGTTCATTATGTTTAAAAGCCATGGTGGAACCCCCTCTTAGAATGTGTACCAAATGTACTGTTTTCATTTTATGCAATAAAGATCATATTCTGTTTTTAAAAAAATTATTACCAGAGGAATCTGACGAGGGGAAAGTTATGCCGACTAACTCTCCCCACGTGTCAGACCCTTTGACTCCCGCCCAAGGGACTCACGCTCAAATGGCGCCAAGTACATCTAGGGCGCCCATAGCGTTTACTTTACAAGACATGGCGGCAGTCATGGATAATACACTGTCAGCGGTATTAGCCAGACTACCTGAACTTAGAGGTTAGCGAGATAGCTCTGGGGTGAGACAAAATGCAGAGCATACTGACGCTTTAAGAACCATGTCTGATACTGCCTCACAATATGCAGAAGCTGAGGAAGGAGAGCTTCAGTCAGTGGGTGATGTTAATGAATCAGGAAAGATACCTGATTCTAATATTTCTACATTTAAATTTAAGCTTGAACACCTCCGCGTGTTACTTAGGGAGGTTTTAGCTGCTCTGAATGCATAGGCGTCACTACAGGGGGGCAAGGGGGGGCAATTGCCCCCCTGAAAAAAAAAATTGCCCCCCCGCTTGCCCCCCCTAATTAAACAAATTAGGTTTAAAGTGTTTTTTTTTTTGTCCTAACAGTACCGTGCCGACTGCTAAAGTCATATGACATGTACAGAATTTATGGGCAAGTGTCCTAATAGTCTGTTACAGTGTTAATAAAATGTTTCTGCTGTCTTCTGATTTTTTAATGTAATATGGTACCGGACCGTTACTGATGTCACATGACATTATGTAAAGCAAAGCCCAATTGTGCTGCACTGCTGCCAGAGTATTGAACAACTGGGCCCGCCCCTGAGCCACCCAGCCAATCCCACTGCATTGAAAATGCTTCTATTCATGACTGTTAGTGGGGATTCTGGGAAGGCGGGGCTGACAGACACTTAGCTCTCTTCAGCACAGCACTGAGCACATGCAATGGAATGCAGTAGGAAGGAAGCTGGAGCGCGGCGGCCACGTGTGAAAGCATGCTGCAGAGTGCAGACAGTGACACTCCAGTCTGTGTGAGTGACTCTGCCAAGAAGAGAAACATCATTGTGTGCTAGCGACTTGTGTCAGGTCCGGTGGATAAAAGCTAAAAGCCATCAGTGACACAAAGAGGTAAGTTGCTACTTGCACATTCAAACATGCCTCAAATTCATATCATGTCCCAATGCAGATACAGATATTGCAAGTACCTGGTAATTAAAGGATGTGCTTTAATTCTGTGCAGCACCAAGTCCACATGCAGAAATGAACACATCAGTAAAGGACTCCATGCTGCACAGGATCAAAGCACCCGGTTTAATTACCAGATCCTGGTGGTGTTTGTATCTAAAAAAAAACATAACAGTTTTTTTTGTCACCATTTGTTATCTTAGGGACTCTCTGGTACTTACAAGATGTGTGGGACAGTGGGGGGAGTAGAGTTGCAGACCAGCTGTATAATGTCTAGTTAACAGTGGCAGATCAGACATACAGCTGATCTCAGTTCTAGCTAAACTGATAACACCTTAGTAGCAGTTGCCTGCCTCCCCCAATTAATGTTCCCCACACTGGTCCGTTGCTCTAATTTTATTTGGTCCTGGTCCTCCAGCCATTTAAGATCAAAGAGTGACACTCTGGTCACTGGGAGAGAGCAGCTTGTTGATTTATTGCTTCCTCTGTGATTACTGATTTATGTGCAGAGCGGTCCACCCATGAAGTGTGTCCCCAGTGAGTACTAATATTCTTTGCATACTTTAAAACAACGTGTATTCAGGTCATTAACAGTCTTATCAGTTTAGTCATGCTTCATTTAGCAGGGCACTCAGTGTAAAGACCGGGTCCTATAACTGTTATTTACAGTCTCTGTGCCTTTAGTTAAGGTTACATTCCAGAGCAGAGGCAGGATTAACAAACTACATACCTAAACTTTAGTGCAAATTTAGGTGCCAGCATGTGTTTTTATTGTGCTTTATGCCTATGCAGTATAAAATAGAATATGATGTAAATGTGCATGTACATATGTGTTTGTATGTATTTGTGTATATGTGTGTGTGATTGTCTATATGTGTATGCCTTTGTGTCTATGTGTGTATGTTTCTGTATTTGTGTCTGTGTGTGTATGTATGTGTCTTTATGTATGTGTAGTGTGGGTGTATTTGTGTATGTGCGTGCATATATACTGTGTGTGTGTGTATGTATATGTATATATATATATCATTGTGTGTGATTGTCTATGTGTGTATGCCTTTGTGTCTATGTGTGTGTATCCTGGAGCTCGGGGAGGGAAGGATGTGTTAGGGGGACTGTGTAGTAAATGGGGCCCTATCTCTTATATATATATATATATATATATATATATATATATATATATATATATATATATATATATATATCAAAATGCCTATTTGACTGTGTAGCCAAAAATCCTGGCCCTGCTTATCAGGCTGCTAGAGCTGGTTAATTATAAATAATTAGTCCTGAAATCACTACTATTATTCCAGCCATGTGTAAATACTCTAAGATATGTGGCAGCAATGATCTGAGCACCTTTATGTTTTACTATAATGGGTATGTGACATCTGTTAAAGGGACAGTAGCACTGATTTGCAGCACGCTAGACTATTTTAAAGGGGACAACCTAATTTGTCAAAAGTTCTTCAAAGTTGCTAACATACTGACTACTAATTGTAGAAAGTCTGCTTTTGTCTATGTCCAACTCCAAAGCCCTTTACCTTCAACAAGAATGAAAATATATCTAGGAAGCCCGCCCCAACCCCAGAGAACAAGGGAGAAACTCACTCCAAAAGACTATTGTTTTACTTAGATGACCATTAAAAAGCTGCAGATTCCTAAGTTGAGGTTATTTTGCAGCATGAGGAAAAACTAACATTTAAACAAATATTCACAATATCTGTTCCCTATTGCTAAATATGTAAGTCAAACAGTCTGTCTGTAAGGAATGGTTTTAGCTTGTTAAAGAGAAATGCAGCTCAATTTTTTTAATATAAACTTTATATACATTTTTTTAGTTGCTTTTGCTGTAAAAAAAATAGCTGTGTCTTGCTCCTTAGAGAGGCTGCAGCTCAAGCTGATATGTGATTATAAAATGTTTTGTTATGTATTTTTCCCTCAATTCTTGTTAGAACTGACACTGTATTGTATTTTTCCCTATGACATGTTATGCCAGATGCATATGTTTTGGAAATTACTACTTTTGATTTATTCTTGTAAATTTACATAGATATGTTTGCTATTTGAACATACCAAACTATAGTAGAGCAAAAGTTCTTACCAAAATCTCAGATTTATATACTGTATATGTTGTGTGTGAGTATACTACACAGTCACACTGATACACAACATATACATACAGTATATAAATCTCTGAGATTTTGGTAAGAACTACTGCTTCTACTATAGTTTCCAGGGTATTTTTGTACAGTATTATATTCTTTTCCATAAACTATAGTATTAGGTAGGAAAATTATTAAGTTTGTTTATAATAATCACTTATTTATTTAAAATATTTACAGTATTTACTGCTGTACTGTATACTGATATTCATAATATATATACTTTAGTGCTGTACTATATACTGATATGTATGTATGTATGTGTAAATATATATATATATATATATATATATATATATATATATATATATATATATATATATATATATATATATACTGTATATAAGCTAATATTAAAAGCAAAACTGGAAGAGTTAGTTACTGCATCTGGCCAAATGGGAGAAACCCAGTTCCAGTTTTGCTTTTAATCTTTGCTGAGTGTTTGTAAGCAAATGCTGGACTTCCTCTGTGGGTTGTATTAATTTATTTTGTAATTTTACTATGGGCCTTGCACCCAGACTTGTCTGGGGTTAACTGCCTGTGACTCTGGGGACAGTGCCGCTGCCTGAGAGTGCTATTGAGCACCCAGGACTGTGCATGTTGCAGGGTCATCGGATGTGTGCCCTAGTGTTTGCCGAAATTGCTTTACTATAAAGAAAAGATTGAGAGTTTTCCTCTCTTTCTCAGGCTTGAAGCAATACCTGAGGAAGAAAGGAAAACTCAAAAGCTTGTCTTTTAAGTAGTAGGTTAGTACAATAAAAAGGTATTATTTGCAAACCGCATTACTATGGTATTTTGGAATCGTATTTATATATATTTATTTAGTTTTTTCAGTGGTATGATTTAGTGGAGAACATTATTAGTGCCCCCCCAGTTTTGACTGTGGTGTCTTATATGCCCCCCCTAAATATTGTTCCTAGAGTCGCCACTGTCTGAATGACTGTGATACCATTGCAGTGCCAGAGAAATTTTGTAGACTGGATAAATGCTTTGCAGTGCCGGTGTGTACTGATGTTTTTCCAATACCTAAAAGGTTTACAAAAATTATTAATAAGGAATGGGATAGACCAGGTGTGCCGTTCTCTTCCCCTCCTATTTTTAGAAAAATGTTTTCCAAAAGACGCCACCACACGGGACTTATGGCAGACAGTCCCTAAGGTGGAGGGAGCAGTTTCTACTCTAGCAAAGCGTACTACTATCCCTGTCGAGGACAGTTGTGCTTTTTTAGAGCCAATGGATAAAAAATTAGAAGGTTCCCTTAAGAAAATATTTATTCAACAAGGTTTTTCCTACAGCCCATTGCATGCATTGCCCCTGTCACTGCTGCTGCGGCGTACTGGTTTGAGTCTCTGGAAGAGGCTTTACAGGGAGAGACTCCATTGGATGACATACTTGGCAAACTTAGAGCACTTAAGCTAGCCAATGATTTTATTTCTGATGCCATTGTTCATTTAAATAAACTAACGGCTAAGAATTCTGGTTTTGCTATACAGGCGCGCAGAGCGCTATGGCTTAAATCATGGTCAGCTGACGTGACTTTAAAATATAAGCTACTTAACATTCCCTTCAAGGGGCAGACCCTATTCGGGCCTGGTTTTAAGGAGATTATTGCTGATATCACGGGAGGAAAAGGTTGTGCCCTTCTTCAGGACAGGTCCAAATCTAGGGCCAAACAGTCTAATTTTCGTGCCTTTCGAAACTTCAAGGCAGGTGCGGCATCAACTTCCTCTAATAATAAACAAGAGGGAACTTTTGCTCAATCCAAGACGGTCTGGAGACCAAACCAGACCTAGAAAAAAGGTAAGCAGGTCAAAAAGCCTGCTGCTGCCTCTAAGACAGCATGAAGGAACGACACCCTATCCGGTAACGGATCTAGTAGGGGGCAGACTTTCACTCTTCACCCAGGCGTGGGCAAGAGATGTTCAGGATCCCTGGGCGTTGGAAATTATATCCCAGGGATATCTTCTGGACTTCAAAGCTTCCCCCCCAAAAGGGAGATTTCACCTTTCACAATTATCTGCAAACCAGATAAAGAGTGAGGCATTCTTACACTGTGTACGAGACCTCCTAGTTATGGGAGTGATCCATCCAGTTCCAAAGGAGGAACAGGAACAGGGTTTTTACTCAAATCTGTTTGTGGTTCCCAAAAAAGAGGGAACCTTCAGACCTATTTTGGATCTAAAGATCTTAAACAAATTCCTCAAAGTTCCGTCGTTCAAGATGGAAACTATTCGTACCATCCTACCACTGATCCAGGAGGGTCAATATATGACTACAGTGGATCTAAAGGATGCTTATCTTCACATTCCGATACACAAAGATCATCATCGGTTTCTCAGGTTTGCCTTTCAAGACAGGCATTACCAGTTGTAGCTCTTCCCTTTGTATTAGCTACAGCCCCAAGAATCTTTACAAAGGTTCTAGGGTCGCTTTTGGCGGTCCTAAGGCCGCGGGGCATAGCAGTAGCCCCTTATTTAGACGACATCCTGATACAGGCGTCAAACTTCCAAATTGCCAAGTCTCATACGGACGTAGTACTGGCATTTCTGAGGTCGCATGGGTGGAAAGTGAACGAGGAAAAGTGTTCTCTATCCCCACTCACAAGAGTTTCCTTTCTAGGGACTCTGATAGATTCTGTAGAAATGAAAATTTACCTTGACGGAGTCCAGGTTATCAAAGCTTCTAAATTCCTGTCGGGTTCTTCATTCCATTCTGCGCCCTTTGGTGGCTCAGTGTATGGAAGTAATCGGCTTAATGGTAGCGGCAATGGACATAGTGCCGTTTGCACGCTTACATCTCAGACCGCTGCAACTATGCAGGCTCAGTCAGTGGAGCGGGGATTACACTGATTTGGCCCCTCAACTGAATCTGGACCAAGAGACCAGGGATCCTCTTCCCTGGTGGCTATCTCGGGTCCATCTGTCCAAAGGTATGACCTTCGCAGGCCAGATTGGACTATTGTAACAACAAATGCCAGCCTTCTAGGTTGGGGTGCAGTCTGGAACTCCCTGAAGGCTCAGGGATCGTGGACTCAGGAGGAGTCTCTCCTTCCAATAAATATTCTGGAACTAAGAGCGATATTCAAGGCTCTTCAGGTTTGGCCTCAGTTAGCAACTCTGAGGTACATCAGATTTCAGTCGGTCAACATCACGACTGTAGCTTACATCAACCATCGAGGGGGAACAAGAAGTTCCCTAGAGATGTTAGAAGTTTCAAAAATAATTCACTGGGCAGAGATTCACTCTTGCCACCTATCAGCTATCCATATCCCAGGTGTAGAGCACTGGGAGGCGGATTTTCTAAGTCGTCAGACTTTTCATCCGGGAGAGTGGGAACTCCATCCGGAGGTATTTGCACAACTGATTCTCCGTTGGGGCAAACCTGAACTGGATCTCATGGCGTCTCGCCAGAACGCCAAGCTTCCGTGTTACGGATCCAGGTCCAGGGATCCCAAGGCGACACTGATAGATACTCTAGCAGCGCCCTGGTCTTTCAACCTGGCTTATGTGTTTCCACCGTTTCCTCTGCTCCCTCGACTGATTGCCAAGATCAAGCAGGAGAGAGCATCAGTGATTCTGATAGCACCTGCGTGGCCACGCAGGACCTGGTATGCAGATCTAGTGGACATGTCATCCTTTCCACCATGGTCTCTGCCTCTGAGACAGGACTTTCTACTTCAGGGTCCTTTCAACCATCCAAATCTAATTTCTCTGAGGCTGACTGCCTGGAGATTGAATGCTTGATTTTATCAAAGCGTGGCTTCTCCGAGTCAGTTATTGATACCTTAATACAGGCACGAAAGCCTGTCACCAGGAACATTTACCATAAGGTATGGTGTAGATATCTTTATTGGTGTGAATCCA
Organism: Bombina bombina; assembly: GCF_027579735.1. Lineage (NCBI taxonomy): Eukaryota > Metazoa > Chordata > Amphibia > Anura > Bombinatoridae > Bombina > Bombina bombina. The sequence continues at coordinate 1,235,582,318 of NC_069500.1, read as the reverse complement.
AGGGTTACTCATGGAGTAAGGTCAGGATTCCTAGGATTTTATCTTTTCTCCAAGAAGGTTTGGAAAAAGGATTGTCAGCTAGTTTCTTAAAGGGACAGATTTTTGCTCTGTCTATTCTTTTGCACTAGCGTCTGGCAGATGTTCCAGACGTTAAGACATTTTGTCAGGCTTTAGTTTGAATCAAGCCTGTGTTTAAACCTGTTGCTCCACCATGGAGCTTAAACTTGGTTCTTAAGGTTCTTCAAGGAGTTCCGTTTGAACCTCTTCATTCCATAGATATCAAACTTTTATCTTGGAAAGTTCTTTTTTTTTTTGGTAGCTATTTCCTCGGCTCGTAGAGTCTCTGAGCTATCTGCCTTACAATGTGATTCTCCTTATCTGATTTTTCATACGGATAAGGTAGTCCTGCGTACCAAACCTGGGTTCTTATCTGAGGTGGTATCTAACAAGAATATCAATCAAGAGATTGTGGTTCCATCCTTGTGTTACACAATCTGGACGTGGTCTGTGCTTTAAAGTTTTACTTACAAGCTACTAAAGATTTTCGTCAAACATCTGCTTTGTTTGTTGTCTACTCTGGACAGAGGAGAGGTCAAAAGGCTTTGGCAACCTCTTTTTATTTTTGGCTAAGAAGCTTAATCCGCTTAGCCTATGAGACTGCTGGACAGCAGCCTCCTGAAAGGATTACAGCTCATTCCACTAGAGCTGTGGCTTCCACTTGGGCCTTTAAAAATGAGGCTTCTGTTGAACAGATTTGCAAGGCGGCGACTTGGTCTTCGCTTCATACTTTTTCAAAATTTTACAAATTTGATACTTTTGCTTCTTCGGAGGCTATATTTGGGAGAAAGGTTTTACAGGCAGTGGTTCCTTCCATTTAAGTTCCTGCCTTGTCCCTCCCTTCATCCGTGTACTTTAGCTTTGTTATTGGTATCCCACAAGTAATGGATGATCCGTGGACTGGATACACCTTACAAGAGAAAACACAATTTATGCTTACCTGATAAATTTATTTCTCTTGTGGTGTATCCAGTCCATGGCCCGCCCTGTCATTTTAAGGCAGGTAATTTTTAAATTTAAACTACAGTAACCACTACACCCTATGGTTCCTCCTTTCTCGGCTTGTTTTCGGTCAAATGACTGGCTATGACAGTTAGGGGAGGAGCTATATTACAGCTCTGCTGTGGGTGTCCTCTTGCAACTTCCTGTTGGGAATGAGAATATCCCACAAGTAATGGATGATCCGTGGACTGGATACACCACAAGAGAAATAAATTTATCAGGTAAGCATAAATTGTGTTTTTTTTTTGTTATTTTAGGTTTCAAAAGGTTATCAGGGATACACTAGATGTACGTAACATGCTGCTTCAGTTAAAGTTAAAAAAACATGATTGCATAATGTCCCTTTAAACATTTATTCAAATTTTAAATAATACATTTTTTATTTTCAGTAATTAAATTGTATTTTCTTGATATTGTAATACAAGCTTTTTAAAGTTGATAGTCACTGTGCAAGAGTGTTATAAATTACATTTAGTAATTACTTCACTATTGAAAAATGTGTTAATGTGATGAATGGGCTTGATGAAGAGATACCAGTTTCTCAGTATCCGGTTTTGTATCACTTCGTAGGAGTCTTAAATCGCCATGTTTAGAAACCTGGAGTTGATTTGTTTGCTTGGAGCAAATATGTGCAACTGCACTAATAAACTTTATGGGAAATGTATTCTACTTACCAAAGTGTTATGTAGTGCACTCTGCACAGTTTATTTCTGATGACAGAAGACTAGAAAACCATTGTCAGATGACTGTGTACAAAGCTACTCAGACAGGCAGGTTAAGAAAACATGCTAATGTACAGCACTGATTAAACAAAGAATGCATGGCTTCTGTACAAGTGGCTTCAATCTATCACAGAGAGTAGAAGTTGAGGATGAACCTAAATTATCATAAAAGGAAAATCCTTTTAAAGTGTGTGGTAAAATGTCAAATCCAAAACAAGAAAGTTGTTTCACTTAAGACATCTAGACGTAGGCCTTGCTAATCGAAAGTGCTGCGAGGCAACAATATATTTAAAAGGTATCTGACGCAATGTCGAGAAAACCGTTGAAATATTATAAGTGTGGACATTACTTTTTAAAGGCAGCATCCCCAACATGCATTTTACTATACATCGCAATGGGTGGTAATGCTGGTGAAATATTCCAAGCAGCATTGGCACTGACTTGGCAATGTAAAGTAAAGGATCCCTTTTAAATATATAGCACTGAACCTAATAAATATACCTATGTCCCCCTAAACCGACATAACTCACTACTGCTAACTAACCCTATACTACTTAAACCACCAATAGCACATGGCAATAATCTTCCTAACCTATTAACCCCTATACCGCCATTTACCCACTGCAAAAATCTTTCTAACCTATTAACCTCTATACTGCTATAACCCCCACCACAAACTACCCATACACTGCTTAACCCCTATACTGCCAATAACCCACCGCAATAAACTTACTAACCTATAAACTTATTAACCTATTAGCCCCTATACTGCCAAAAAAAACCACGGCAAACTACCCCTACCCTACTTAACCCCTATACTGCCATAACTCCCAACTCAAACATCCCCTAACCTATTAACCCCCTAAATAACTACAACCACCCAATGCAAACTAGCCCTACACTACTTAAAGGGATACTAAACCCAATTTTTTTCTTTCGTGATTCAGGTAGAGCATGTGATTTTAAGCAACTTTCTAATTTACTCCTATTATCAAATTTTCTTTGTTCTCTTGCTTTCTTCATTTGAAAAAGCAGGAATATAATGATAGGAGCCGGCCCATCTTTGGTTAAAAAATCAAATCTAAGCAAATAGAGGACATAACCTTCACAGTCTTAGAAATCTAAACCTCTAAGGTAAAAAAACTCCTTTAGAAATTATACAGATTATCAGAAGGAAAACCCCCGATCTTCAGAAAAAAACATCAGCTTCTTAAGAAACATCATACATAACAAATAAAAGGTAAATTCTTAACTGACCTTTTAATCTTCACATGAATGTTGCAGAGCTGCCAGCATTTTTCATTTCTTTTATTTCAGAAACAATAATACCCATTGAAGCAATATTAGATTTGAATGTGATAACATAATTAAACATGGACCACACAAAATATGTTGGAGAAGATACTTTAATTTAGCAAAAAACACAATTAACATTGGGAAGAATGTGTTCAGAAGACCCAGCTTCTAAGGCAGATTCAGGACAGAATCGGAAAACTCTGATACCATAAAATTACAGGCAAGTAAAAAAAATGCACACACAGTAAAATCACCAAATAAATAAAGCTCTAAAAGGATCCGGAAGCTTGTATACTATAAACATCTTAAACAATAGCTTCCCAATTGGATTAGGGACAGGATCAGAAGACTCCATTATAAGGAGTAATGTGATATAAAATTATTTATCCTAAAAGAGAGTATTCTCTGAGTAAGGGAAACCTAAATTTATGGACAGAAACACAAAAATTCAATTTAAGCATAAAACTAAAAAAAAGTAAAGTAAAAATATGAAATTCCCATAATAAAGTACTTTAGGAAGCAAGAACAGTATTATATTTGTCCGAATACATCAGAACATAAAAAAAGTATTACATAAATATGCTGGGGAAGATACCTCTGCGTAGTAAAAGTGTTCAGATACTTAAAGGGACACTGTACCCAAAATTTTTCTTTCATGATTCAGATAGAGCATGAAATTTTAAGCAACTTTCTAATTTACTCCTATTATCAAATTTTCTTCATTCTCTTGGTATCTTTATTTGAAATGCAAGAATGTAAGTTTAGATGCCGGCCCATTTTTGGTGAACAACCTGGGTTGTGCTTGCTGATTGGTGGATAAATGCATCCACCAATAAAAAAAGTGCTGTCCAGAGTACTAAAACCAAAAAAAAGCTTAGATGCCTTCTTTTTCAAATAATGATAGCAAGAGAATGAAGAAAAATTGATAATAGGAGTAAATTAGAAAGTTGCTTAAAATTGCATGCTCTTTCTGAATTACAAAAGAAAAAATTTGGGTTCAGTGTCCCTTTAAGCTTTCAAAGTAGGACAGAATCAGAAGTTTCCATAATAAAATTATGATAAATATCCCAAAAACAAAGAGCTGTAAAATAGAGGAATTACATTACCCCCTCTAAGAAACTTTCATCAAAAAAGGGCACCAACTATAGGTGGATGCACACCAAAGGCCCATAAGTAAGGGAAAAATGTGCCAAAATGTGTGCGGCGCCACGTTTTGCAGGGTTGTGGCCACTCACACATGATGCCGCTTAGTACCAGAAAATAACTCTGAGTGAGACAGAGAGAGAGGAAAGATTCAAGAAGCAAGCTGCCACTGTGTCCCAGGAGCTTTATATGCAAAGGTAAAGCACTTTAACCAGCACCTGAGGTTTATTATAAGTAGTACTAGTATTTAAATAGAAAGAAAAGATATAGTAAGGTTGTAAATCATAACCTTAGTATATCTTTTCTTTCTGATTAAATAATAGGAAAGGGAAAATATTTAGTGAGAATAAAATTAGTGGCTTGTCAAGAGACTGCTAGCGATATTGGGTAATAAGTTATAGAATAAATAAAGCCTGAGTGAAATACTGGATGTTTATCTTCTGCATCTGTATAATAACACCCAGCTCTATACAAGGACACAGAAGTGACACTGGCACATGCGTATAGTCAGACAAGTGGTATCTGCATCAGTATAATAAAATTCAGCACTATAAAATAATAGTTTTAATTGTAAATGTACCTTGGTGTCCTTCACTAAAGGTCTTTACTTTAGAAAATGTCCGCCACAGCCTTGGCTCGTGCCTATCCCTGATAATAACCCTTTTTGTGGTGACCTCGATAATGGTGTAGCACAGGGCTTTATAGTTTGGTTTAATTGGTATAATTCATTTTTGGATATTTTCCATATTTTTTATATGGTTTTAACATTAGTCTTGATTTTATATTATGGTAAGAAAAGTTATATTTATCTTTTTTAGGATTTTATGTACTACCTATTGGTATATTCTCCTGTTTCGATATGTGATACACACCCTAAGCATTATTGCTTAAGTGTGCTAGTGCCCCTTTTTTCTTTCTCACATTGATATATTCCTATATAGGCATTAGGCACTGCCCCTCTGTTATTACAAAGGCTTGATACTCAGGCGAATCCATAAGGTGTATTAACTACCTGTCTATCCTGGCTTATTGCTTAGGATCCTTTGGTTGTACAAAGTCTGAAAAAATGTAGATATATCAAGATCAATAAAAAAGCAATATCTTCCACAGAAAAAGAACTGAAAGTACAGACACCTGCATAGATGATGGATAATTTCATAGCATTGCTATTTTCAGGTAAATTGTTTAACTGGAGCAATGACATGAAATCTTATCTACATAAGCATTCACAGAAAATTCCTGAGCATGAATCTTTTGTAAGAAAAACGGGTGAAGGTACATTTACTTACTTGTGCTGTTCTATTTGGTCTTGATTTTAGAATGGCATACTGACCTCTCTCTAGACCCTACTGTATGAATACCTTCTTTGACCTTGACTCATCTTGGATACTAGCTAATCTGCCTTGCTCTCTGGATATCTTTCTTAGACCAGGTTTTATTAACCTTATATTTATCTGTTTTAAATGATAGCTGGTCTGCTCTGAACTTCCCTTGTGAATATTATTATTGCCTATTTCTTTCCTAAGATATGGTGAGTCCACGGGATCATTAATTACTGTTAGGAATATCACTCCTGGACAGCAGGAGGAGGCAGAGACCACTACAGCAAAGCTGTTAAGTATCACTTCCCTTCCCATAACCCCCAGTCAATCTTTTTGCCTTCGGTGCAAGGAGGAGGTGAAATTGTTGGTGTCTCAAGAAGATTAGAATTATTTCACTTCAATCAAGATTTTATTATTTTGAAAGCCACAGTAGGTTTGCTCTGACCTTTCCTCTCAAGATTGGGTATAGCCGTAGTCCACGCTAGTCTCTTCAGTAGGGCAGTGGTGGCTTTAAAGCAGTAAGGAACTTGTGAGGTGGGTCTTGCTGGGTTTTTCTAACACTATGCTGCCCTAGTACAGAAAGCCAGAATAGGTTTATTCTGATCTTTCCTTTTTTCTACAGGCCTCTGTGGGGAGTGGCATCCTCTCACTCTGGGTAAGCTGTCTCCTTCTGGGGAGATTTGGCAATTGCTGTTTAGGCAATGCCACAGTTATCTCCTCAAATGTCCCAAGCCTTATGGCGTCACATACAGTGCCCTGCATTTTCCTCTTAGTCTCCTGGAGGAGCTTATTTGTTTGCAGAATTTTTCTTTTTGCTCAGGTATCTTCTGCGATATCTGCAGCATTGTCTGCTTTTCCTATACTAATGGAAAATCGCAAGAGGAATATTAGAGATTCAGATAGTAAGGTTTCTGTTTCTCCTGTTGCTACCCAGTTTGCCCTTCCTCATAGGTCTGGTGTAGAAGATACGTTGGTAGCCTCTGAGGGGAAATCTCAGATTAGGACAGTGTAATTCCTTCATCTGATACTGAATTGGTAATCTTCAGATGTATGCTTGAACACCTCGTGTATTGTTTAAGGAGGTTTTGGCTACTTGGACGACACAGATATTTCTGTTGTTGTCAACCCTTGGAAGTTTTACAAGTTTTTATTGCCACTGTGTCAAGTGCGGCATCTTTTAAATGAGATGCCTTGTCTAAATAGACTGGCAGCCAATATATCTGGTTTTGCTGTGCTAGCCCGCGGGATGTTGTGGCTAAACTCTTGGTCAGTTGATCTTTCCTCCAAGTCCAAGCTTCTGGCGCATCCTTACAAGGGCGAGACCTTGTTTGGATTTGGTCTGGCAGAAATTACTTCTGATTTTATAGGTGGAAAAGGGTCTTTTCTACCATAAGACAAGAAAAACAGACCTTAAGGACGCCAGTGTAATTTTCGTTCCTTTTGTAACTGCAAAGGACAGTCTTCCTCTCTCTCCCAAGCGGGAACAGTCAGTTTTCTTGGCAGCCCAAGCAGTCTTGGGGCTAGGGGAAGCACTCAATGATACAAAGGAAGTGAGAAGCACACGAGCAGCAGCAGTTAAATGTGTTTTTATTTGTAAATCCAAAAGCGGACCATCACAAAATCACCAAAGTGAAGGGTACACATTACCCGGGTAAAAAGCAGAGAAAGAATAAAGGTTGGTGCTGGAGCTTGTAGCACACGGCTTACGCGTTTCGGCCTAAGCCTTACTCATAGCCATATAAAATTAGCATGAGATATACATGCTTTAAAACCTAGCTCCAGCATTGATTGGCCGCCAGGGTCCCTGCCTGTGGATTGCTGGCCAATCACATAAATGCAAACGAACACACCCCCTTCCACCTGAATAATTCACATTATCAATTTGCCTGCCCGTCTTACAAGCCGTTGTCTTACAAGCATTCAATTAAACCTGCAGCTGAATCTTGATCAGCATGAAGGGTTTGTCCCCGATCCGGGTTTGGATCAAGTGGGGGGGGGGCAGATTTGCTGTTTTATAAAGCTTGGATGCAAGTTGTCCCAGATCCTTTGGCTGTGGACACAGTAATCAGGGTTATAAATAGAATTCATAACTTCCTCCCAGGGGCAGATTCCACCTCCTATGTTTGTCTGCTGACCAGATAAAGAGAGAGGCAGTCTTGTAAGGGAATAGGGTCTAGATTCTATTCCTATCCGTTGTGGTTCCCAAATAAAAAGAGACTTTTTCATCCTTGTTAAATCTAAAGTGTCTCATGAAGTTTCCCAGAGTAGCATCCTTCAAAATAGACTATTTGTCCCATGCTTCCCTTGGTGCAAGAGTGTCAGCTTGATGACCATAGACCTGATGGATGTGTATATTCATGTTCCCATCCATAGGGATTCATCAAGTTCATGAGATTTGCCTTTCTAGACAAACTTTTTCAATTTGCGGCTCTTCCGTTTGGCATTGCCACAGTTACCAGAATCTTCTCTAAGTTCTGGGGGCTCTTTTGGCAGTGATAAGGTCTCAGGGAATTGCAGTGTCGACCTACCTGGACGCCATATTGGGTCAGATGCTATATTTTCAAAAAAGCTTTCTCTCTTTCAGAGATTTTGATGTCTTTTTCATGTTCCCACGGATGGAAAGTGATTCTGGAAAAGAGTTCCCTTGTTCCAGCTATGAGGGTAGTTTTCCTGGGGACCAAACTAGTATCCTTTTCTAGGCTTTCTACAGTCTACTGTTAGGCATCAGTGACTCATGGTATGGGGGTAATTGGTCTCATGGTCACTTCCATGGACATCATTCCCTTTGCTTGCTTACATTTCAGAGCTCTGCAGTTTTGCATGCTCAGTCTATTGAACGGGAATCATTCGGATCTGTCTCAGAGAATAGATCTAGGATCAGTCGACTAGGGACTCTCTCACGTGGTGGTTTTCTCTGGTGCATCTGTCTCAGGGCATATGCTTCTGGAGAACTTTCTGGGTTATAGTGACCACGGTCATCAGCCTGTTAGGCTGGGGAGCAGTCTGGGACAATGCTCTGATGGATTGCCTGTTGTCCTTAGCTTGGTTTATCAGGTTCCAGTCTGACAAAATCAGGAAGGAGGTGGCTCAGATTGTTCGGTGGTCGAACAATCTGGCTATCCCCAACATCAATCATTAGTAATACTATGGCAAAATTAGACAGACGATGTTGGACACACAAATGGTCTCAACCCCTGTACATCATTGCAAATGAAGCAGCCGATTAGCTAAACAATACCCGCTCGCCAAACCACTATATTCAAACCTAAAATAAATGAATCCCTTTGCAATATAGAAAATTTACTTTAGTGTTTTCTGGAAAAAGGCTTAGACTCTGTCACCTCAAGATTAAGTCATTGGCCTTTTATGTGACAATTTTCACTTATTCTTTGTCTATTCATGAAACCCTATATATTAAAGATTATATTAAGGAAAATTTTGAAAAAGGATTTATACTACTTTCTACATCTCCTGCTGGCACATAATTATTCTTTATGGTGAAAAAGGATTAAGTATTTGCACTGACCATTTTAAAAGCTTGAATGAAATCCCTATTAATTTATGCTTACCTGATAAATGTATTTCTTTCCTGGCATAGAGAGTCCACAAAACATTCTAATTACTTGTGGGATACGCACTCCTGGCCAGCAGGAGGTGGCAAAGAGCACCCTAGCAAAGCTGTTAAGTATCACTTCCCTTACCCATAACCCCCAGTCATTCAGCCAAAGGGAACGGAAAAAGAAGTAATACAAGGATATAGAGGCGCCTGAGGTTTGTACAAAAAAACCTGTCGTCTGAATTTGGTGGGTCGTGGACTCTCTATGCTCGGAAATAAATACATTTATCAGGTAAGCATACATTTTGTTTTCTTTCCTATGGCATAGAGAGTCCACAAAACATTCTAATTACTAGTGGGAACCAATACCCAAGCTAGAGGACACAGAATAAATAGAGAGGGAAAACAAGACATGCAGACCTAAACTGAAGGCACCACCGCTTGAAGAACCTTTCTCCCAAAAGAAGCCTCAACTGGGGCAAAAGTATCAAATTTGTAGAATTTGGAAAAGGTATGTAAAGAGGACCAAGTGGCACCTTACAGATTTGATCCACAGAAGGTTTATTTTTGAAAGCCCATGAAGATGAAACAGCTCTAATGGAATGAGATGTAATTCTCTCAGGAGGCTGCTGTCCAGCTGTCTCATAAGCTAACTGGATAACACTTCTCAACCACAAAGAAAGAGAGGTAGAAGTGGCCTTCTGACCCCTACGCTTACCAGAGAAAACAACAAACAGGGCAGAAGCCTGGCAAAAATCTTTAGTTGCTTGAAGGTAAAATTAAAGGGCACGCACAACATCCAAGTTATGCAAAAGACGTTCCTTCTGGGAAGAAGAAACAACAATTTCCTGATTAATATTGTGATCCGACACTACTTTAGGGAGAAACCCTAGCTTAGTACGAAGGACCGCCTTATCAGCATGAAAAATAAGGTAAGGGGAATCACACTGCAGAGCCGAAAGATTGAAAACTCTGTGAGCAGAAGAAATAGCAAGAAGGAACAAAACCTTCCAAGATAGAAATGTAATACTAACAGAATGCATCGACTCAAATGGAGTCTGCTGTAAGGTTAAGACTCCAAGAAGGAGCAACAGATTTAAACACAGGCCTGATTCTGACCAAGGCCTTAACAAAAAACTGAACATCTGGCAGAACTGACAGACGTTTATACAGAAGAATAGACAGAGCAGAAATCTAACCCTTTGAAGTACAGACTGAAGAAAAGCCAAATTTCGAAGGAACTATTACTTTGTTCCAAGAAAAACCTTTTGAATCACACCAATGAATGTATTTACACCATACCCTATGGTAAATTCTGCAAGTAACCAGTTTACGATTCTGAAGCATAGCATTTATGACTTTCTCAGAGAAGCCACATCTAGCCAAACGTAGACGTTCAATCTCCAAGCAGTCAGCTTCAGAGAAACCAGATTTGGTTGAAGAAAGGGACCCTGAAGTAGAAGGTCCTTACTGAAAGTTAACCTCCATGACGGAAAAGATGACATCGTCACCAGATCTGTGAACCAGATCCTGCGAGGCCATGCAGGAGCTATTAGAATCACAGAAGCTCTCTCCTGTTTGATGTGAGCAATTATTCATGGAAGCAACACAAATGGAGAAAACAGGTATGTTAGGTTGAAGATCCAAGGAACCACTAGAGGATCTACCAGAATGGCTTGAGGATCTCTTGACCTTGAACCATACTTTGGAAGCTTGGTGTTTTGACGAGACTCCATCAGATCCAACTCCGGAACCCCCACCTGAGAGTTATTGTTGTGAAAACCTCTGGGTGGAGAGCCCACTCTCCGGGATGAAAAGTCTGCCTGCTTAGAAAATCCACCTCGCAGTTGTCCACCCCTGGTAAGTGGATGGCAATCGTGAGACTCAGAGTTCCTCTCTGGTGATTGATGTAGGCCACAGAGGTGATGTTGTCCGACTGAAATCTGATAAATCAGACCAAAGCTAGTTGAGGCCAAGCTATTAAAGCATAGAATATTGCTCTCAACTCCAAGATGTTTATTGGAAGAGATGACTCCTCTGGAGTCCACAGACCCGGTGTCTTTAAGAAACCCCAAACTGCTCCCCAGCCTTAACAGGCGTCCATGGTCACAAACACCCAGGAAGGCCTCAAGAAGCATGTGCCCCGAGACAGATGGTCCTGTGAAACCTACCATGAAAGTGAAACTCTTGTTGGGGAATCCAAATTTATCTTCTGTGAGAGATCTGAGTGGTCCCCATTCCATTGACTGAGCATGCATAACTGCAGAGGTCTCAGATGGAACCGAGCAAAAGGAATAATGTTCATGGAGGCAACCATCAGTCCAATCACCTCCATGCATTGAGCCACAGATGGACAAATAGCAGGCTGGAGAGACAGGCAAGAAACACGAAGCTTGGATTTTCTGACGTCCATCAGAAAAATATTCATGGACAGGGAATTTATGATTGTTCCCAAGAAACAAACCCTTGTATCTGGAACAAGGGAACTCTTTCCCAGATTCACTTTCCATCCATGGGAACGTAGATTAGATAACATCTCTGTATGAAATCTTGCTAGATGAAAAGATGTATAATCTCCTCTAGATAAGGCGCCACAGCAATACCCTGGGACCTCACCACTGCCAGAAGAGCCCCCAGAACCTTTGTAAAAATTCTGGGAGCTGTGGCCAGGCCAAAATGAAGGACAACAAACTGGAAATGTTTGTCCAGGAAGGCAAACCTTAGATACTGGTAATGATCCCTGTGAATAGGAACATAAAGATACATGTCCTTCAGATCTATGTTTGTCACAAACTGACCCTTTTGGACCAAAGGAAGAATAGAATGGGACGAAAAGTGCCCTCCTTCTTGGGAACTACAAATAGATATGAATAGAATCCTAGACCCTGTTCCTCTAGAGGAACTGGAACAATCACTGCCAGGGATGATAGATCCTTATGCAGTTTAAGAAGGCCTCTCTCTTTATATGATTCACAGATAACCTTGACAGCCCCTTCATGTTGATTTAGAATCAACAGAAGATTTCTTAGCTTGCTTCCCCCTATTCCAAGGCAGACCAGACCTCCAAGAAGACTTTGATTGGTCTGACTTGGAAGAGGAAGACTTCTATCCCTTAAAGTTACGAAAGGAACACAAATTAGAATTCTGGCTACCCTTAGGTCTATTCTTTTTATCCTGAGGTAGGAAAGAACCCTTTCCACCTGTAATGTCAGAAATAATTCCTGTCAGACCTGGTCCAAACAAGGTTTAACCCTTATAAGGCAGAGATAAAAGCTTGGATTTGGATGTAACATCTGCAGACCAAGATTTTAACTAGAGAGCTCTGCAAGCTAAAACAGTAAAACCAGAAATCTTAGCACCCAACCCAAGAACTTGTATGTTGGCATAACAAATAAAGGTATTGGTTCGCTTGAGAGCCTTGATCCTGTCTTGGATCTCCTCTATAATAGTCTCTTCCTGGATAAGATTAGTAAATCATTGCACTAATAAGATGCTGCCCCCACAACTGTAGCAATACTAGCAAAAGGTTGCCACTGTAATACCTGATGAATGTACATCTTCAAAATCTTATCCCTGGAATCCTTGAAAGAACAACGATCTTCAATAGGAAAAGTAGTTCTCTAGCCAGAGTAGAGAGAGCTCCATCTACCTTGGGCACCATGAGTCACGAATAAAGTCAGCAACAGGAAACATCTTTTTAAAAACAGAAAACAGGGACAGGAATAAGGAATCCCTGGTTTATCCCATTCCCGAGTTATAATATCTACCATACAGTCTGGAACTGGAAATACTTCCAGAGATGAGGGTACATATACCCTATTAAGCTTACTAGACCTTTTTGGATTCTCCGCAACTGATTCTGATTCTTCCAAAGTAGCAAGAACCTCCTTCAAAAGAACTCAAAGGTGTTATAACTTAAATCTGAAATTAATCTCCTCTGAATCTGCAGAATTTGTCACTACAGTATCAGAATCTGACACTTCCCCCTCAGAAGCCACTGAAGAATCATTCTCATCAGATAACTGAAACAAACTGACTAACGCTGCTTTAGTGGAGTCAGCCTTACTAACATCAATATGTTTAGATTTCCTCTTACGTTTATTAGAAACCTTTGGAAAAGCTGATAAAGCGGCAGAAACAGCAGAAGTAATCTGCACAGCGAAATCCCCAGGTAAAAAAACACCCCCAGGAGGTTGAGAGGAACTGCAGGGCACTGCGTGTGAAGCTTGGGAAGCTTGAGGGGAAAGCTGAAGCGTAGCTAGGATAACACTATCCTGAGAGACAGGAGGCTCAGGGAGAGACATCTTATCTTTAAACTTTTATTTAAACATGAAGAGCAAAACTGTACAGGAGGATTTATCTTAGCCTCCAAACACAATAAGCATTTTTCAAATGAATCAACTTCATCAATGCACAATTAACAAAATAAAAATTAAATGCCAAATTAAGTTTAATTATATAAAGCAAAAAAACATAAATAAGCACTTAAAACCCTCAGCACTGCTGAGGTCTTACCCCTCCAGAAGTTGCTATCCCACTAGCACAGAAAACCAGACACACCGGTTGCAAAAAACACCTCCTTGTTACCGGAACAGCCCAAATCCACTTGCCACTGTAGAAAGAAGAAAATGCAGCCTCCACATTCGCCGCGGGAAAACTCCGATCTGAACAGGAGTGGTCACGTGACCGCAATTTAAAACAAAAAACAACAACAGCACAGCAAAAGTTAGTGGGCCAATAAGCTGAGCTGAAAAGTGATTGCAACAAGTAAAACAAACACCTGTCAAACACTTCATACACTCTCCCATCTTTGAGCCCCCAATACAAAATGATGCCTCTTTTCACACAAAAGCAGTGCCCCTAAAACAGATTTAAATACTTTCCACAAGGATTCAACCCCTATAGTGCAGTACCTTCAAATCTAGAAGGGAAAGCACTTACCTGTGGATCCTGCTCTGTCAGGTAGTAGCTGTTTTCTGAAGTGTGGCAGCTTCACCATATCTACCAGGGACCTATAGAAAAGAGAGAACAGAGTAACCAACTCTGGCTTTCTATAAGAGAGGTAGCAATATCATTACAAGTTTAAGCAAAGACTACCTCACTGTCTTCTAACTGCTAATAGCCACCATTACTTTTACTAAAGAGATTGGCATGGACACAGCATAGCTCCAACCCTTGCTTGCAGGGAAAAGTACCCATTAAAAGGATTAAAATCTTCAGACACCATCTTTGCCATCCTCCCGTGATCAAGGCAAAGAGAATGACTGGGGGTTATGGGTAAGGGAAGTGATATTTAACAGCTTTGCTGGGGTGCTCTTTGCCGCCTCTTGCTGGCCAGGAGTGAATATCCCACTAGTAATTAGAATGTTTCGTGGACTCTTTATGCCATAGGAAAGAAATCTGTACACCCTTTCTAGAATTTCAGCCAAGCCACTATTTTCACAAGATTGGAGGGGCATACAACTTGATACATAGCTGCATAATATTTCAATCATTTTGTTATTAAACCAGTGCTAGTTTTTAACAGATGTGTTTAACATCTGCAAAGGGTTAACACATTGCTAAAAATGTGCTTCTATGAGCAACGCATTGCTGCTTTTCAGAATGCAGGCACTAAACCAATCAGAGACACTAAATTAAATACCTCAAGAAGGATAGCTTTTGTTTTTCAGATTCACACTGTTTTATGTTGGTATAGATGTTTTTTCTAATATTTCTAATATCTAATCCACTGATGGTGTGACATCATGTAGAGTCATAGTCACATTGAGGTATTAAACTTGACAACAAACTAGGTGGTATCATATAACTGCACTTTAGCTCTAGTCAAAGGGGCAACGTGTGTACAAAGATAATGATTATTTTATGTGCTGCATAGATATTGTATTATCTTTCATTATGCAAAGATGCCACTCTATATGTTTTACACTTACACACACGCACCTTATAATCATACATCTTATCTTAATCAAAGAGAAAAAAAAAATAGGCAAAATTATAATGGCAGAGAATTTACTGACTCTACTGTATTTTGGTCAAGACCTTACCAAATCTTAGCCAAGACTCTACCAAATCTTAGTTAAGAGCATGCCAAATTATGGTTCTAGCAATTTCAGCAATAAAGGAAAACCAGGTTATTTCTCTATTTGTAGTCTCATTTTATTGGATATCCATGTTCGTGGAAAATTATCAGTATGTCATGTTCCGGTGTATATGTGCTCAGGACACAGACCCTCAGGGCAGTGGTAGGGAATTGGAGACACCGACCCCTGACCGAGGGAAGAGTATCCTGGACATGGATAGATGATATTCCATGATGCAAATTAAGGTTTGATGCATGTTCACAGTACCTGTATGTCAGTAATAAGCAGAGCAGCACAGGTGATAGTGAAGTTGCAAGTTTAGGGCAATAAATACTGTTTGTGCATATATTGGAGAATCACAGGAAAGCTGTTTAACTGAACACATAGATGCAGAGTTCTGAATATATTAACATATTTAGAGGAGGAGGATATTTCAGCTATGACAACTTGTAGCAGAGAATAGTTATAAAGTTCTGAGTAAGATGCTGTTGTAGTAATTAGAGAGTGATTATAACCAAATGCATACTTGTAATTTAGAATAAAGTTCAGAGTTTAAGTAGCCATGTCCAGGAAACAAAATGGATTTATATGGATACTTGCGATTAGATGATTTTAAGCATAGCTAAAAAGGAAAGGCTGTAGCTTGAATATGCTGGTAAAATCCTTGCTGGAACAGTCATAGACCTCAGTTGGTCTTGAACAAAACTTTAAAGCTAATGCAATGCACATTAGGCCTGAGATGGTTTAAAGAGGCTGAGGAAATCAGGTGCATGAATGATTAATTATACAGTTAAGTGGAAATCAGATACTCCCCAAACAGTATGATTGTCAGTAACAAGGAAGGCAGTCTTAAAGGGACAGTGATATCAGGCAGGCATATGTTACACAGTATGTATCAGCCTGGTAAAATTCCTCAAGACACCTCAAATTGGTTTACATCAGACTTATATCTTAGCACAAAAATGGGTGTGAGCAATATTATAATCTTGATAAACACTTCTTACAAAAACAAATTATGCTTACCTCATAAATTAAATTTGTTTCATCGAGGTGAGTGTCCGAGAGCCATCACATGTGGGATTAAGAAATCCTAAAGAAGGAGGAAAAACAACTCCCAAAACAGAGCTTTACTCCTTTCCACTTTCTCATGATTCCTTAGTCATATATATGGCCAAAAGAAAGGAGGAAAAAAAGCAGTAAAGGAAAGCAGAGTAAAAGAAGTGCAAACTCATACTGCTGTGAACTGTTATGCAAAAGCAAGGGAGGGTCCCATGGACTCTAACCATCATGAAATAAATTAATTTATCAGGTAAGCAAACATTTTGTTTTATTTCATTAGATGATAATAGTCCACAAGCCATTACATGTGGAATCCTATACCCAAGCTGTGAAGGTGATCGCTAGCTTACTGTGCCTTGCGGGGTCCTGAGAAATTGATAAACAAGGAAACATTTCTGAATTATTTAGTGGCTTGAAGATAAAACTTAATACATCCAAGTTATAAAATAACCTCTCTTTATTTTTATTTTTTGCGCTGGACTGCAACTTCCTGATTGATGTTTTCAGAGAAAAAAAAAACCCTTTGGAAGGAAAGAGTAGTTAGTTCTTAAAACTGCTTTATCCCGATGAAAAAAAAAATCAAGTAAATCACAAGATACTCTTCTGGTTAAGGAAATGGTCAAGAGAAAGAGAACCTTTAAAAACAAGTGTTGAATGTCCTGACCATGCATAGGTTCAAATATCTGAGTCTGAAGAAGCCTAAAAAAAAAAGCCTGATAACTGATCTTATCCTGACCAAAGCATGAACAAAGGATTGAATGTTAAAAAGTCTCAAAATCTTCTTGTGAAACAAGACTGAAAGGGCAGAATTTGTTCTATAAGGGAACTGACTGATAAACCATTACACAGACCATCCTGCAAAAATTTAAGAATTCCAAAATAGTTCCTACGGTAATTTTTAAACTCAAAGCAGGAAAGGAAAACTTTCCAGATTTTGTGATAAATATGTTTTGTTACAGGCTTTCAGACCTGAATCAAAGTGTCTGGCACTTGATTTTAAAAATTTCTCAGAGACAAAATCAAGAGTTCAATCGCCATGTCATCAGAGTTTTGAGGTTTGAGGGAAGAAGGGACCTCAAGAGAAAAGGTCCTTCCTGAGAGGAAGACGCAAGGCTGGCTGGAGGACATTTGTACCAGATCTGTGTGTCAAGCCCTTAGATATCATACCAGAGCAGTTAGTATCTCAGTAGCCCTGTTTTCTTCCTGTCTATTATCCTGGATAGTTAAACAAAAGGAGGAAAGATATAAATCAGACTGAATGACCAGGGAACCACTAGTGTATTAATTAGAGTCGCTTGTGGATCTAAAAATCTCACACAATACTGATATAGCTTGTGATTCAAGCAAGAGGCCATGAGGTCTATGTCTGGCCTTCCCCAATGATTCACAATCTTGTTGACTGAGAAAGTCTGCTGCCCAAATATGCACAACCATCATGTGAATTGCTGAAATCATGCAATGATGGTGGTCTGCCCAAATCAGAATGTGGGCTACCTCTTCCATTGCTAAGGTGCTTCAGGTACCACCTTGGTGGTTGATGTAAGCAACTGCTGTTACATTTTCTGATTGAAATAAGATAAAAGACTGGAACTCTGGAGAGCCCTGAAGATTGCAAAGAGTTTGCGAACTCTGGAGAGCCCTGAAGATTGCAAAGAGTTTCAAGATATTAATCGGTAATATAGCCTCCAGAGGAGACCAAACTCCCTGCTGTTTGCGCTAGGGAGAGTTCTAAGGTAACTATAAGTACTGAATAAAGGGAGGACTCCGGAAATGTGTAAAATAGATCACCTTTATTGGCAGCTTAATTTTAATTTTTAATGGCAACTATGGCAGTGAAGGAACTGAAGAACTGTGTTTTGTATGTTCCTGAGTCATATGAAAAGCAGCCTGTACAAGAATGTCATCTAGGTAAGGAGCTACTGCTACACCCTAAGCTCTCACTACATACAAAAGAGCTCTGAGAATTTGGTGCTGATGCCAGACCACACATTGGTAATTCCTGTTTAAAAAGGAAAATCTGATTTTTTTTTAATGATCCTTGTGAATAGGCGTATGCAAATAGGCATCTTTCAAGTCTATAGTAGACATAAATTGACTCTCCTGCACTAAAGGTAATATAGTGTGAAAAGTCTCCATTTTGACAGATGGAACCTTCAGATATTTTAGTTTCTAGATCCAAGACTGCCCTGTATTTCTTTGGAACATTGAAAGGTTTGGATAGAACCTCTGAAAACGTTCCCCCAAGGGGACCGAAGTAACCACTTCAATGGCTTCTAGGTCTGTTACACATGCCAAGAGAGCTATGTCCTTTAAAGGACTCAGATCAGAGTCTGAGTTGGGGACTGCACCTTCATACTGATTTGGAGGAAGGGACAGGCTTTTTGTTGTCTGTTTGGACTTAGATCAAGAGGAGCCAGACTTGCATGTGGACTGATGTCTACTATATCAGCAGACCATGACTTCAACCATAAGACTATTCTATCCAGTCATAGCAGCACTCTTTGCATTAATTCAAGCTATTTAACTGCATAACAAATGAAACGGCTTTCAGTCTTGACCAAAATCAATTCATCCTGAATTTCATCAAGGGAAGATTCTTGGGGAAAAAAGGGTCATATATCACACCATTCTGCAGTAGCTGCAGATGCACAGGCTACATTAACAGCTGGATGAAAGATAGAGCCTGCCAGATGAAAGGATCTTCTAAGGAAACAAAGTTTTTTACTGTCCTCTAAAGGAATGGTAGTCTACCTAGCCAAAGTGGAAATGGGTGGGACAATTTTCTGGCAGTTACTATATGTCAGACACTGCTGCCTGAAGGACTTTAATGCCAAAAGCTGCTTGCAAAGAAACAAAAACATTAAAGCGGTAAGATTTTAAAAAGTTATGCAAAGAAGACCATGTTGCAGCTTTCCCGCCACAAAGTAAGCATTGTGAATTACCTGTTTGAGCCAAGAGGCCAAAGCTACAGTAGTAGCCTTTTTCCCCTTACAAGACCCATACTGCACCCAAGCCTGAAAGACTGGGATCTATCATCACAATAGCACATGATGGGCGAAGAAAGGATGCCCCAAGGGACAAAGAAGGACTTTGTATCCACCAAGAGAGAGATTGTCTGACGAAGCAATCTGCTGTTCTAATTGCATATAATCCATTGACCACCAATTGAGCATAGATAGTTGATGGGATCACACGTGGAGACGGGAAAAATGAAACGCGTCTGAAGCTGCAACCATAAGACCCACTACCTCCATGCATTGAGTATACATGCACGTTGCAGGTATACACATGCCTTCTGAAGCTTGATTCTGTGTGATTCTGTCAGGACTGAATCTATGATGATTCCTAGAAAGGACACCCTTGTAGCAGGAGTTAAAGAACTCTTTCGAACATTGATTCTCCAACTGTGGTTTTGGAGAAAAGATAGGAGCGTTGAGTATGGACAATAGCTAGAGGCTGGGAAGGGGCCTGTACTAGGATATCATCCAGATAAGCCAACAATGCTCCTAGCAACTTTGTGAAGATGCGAGGAGCTGTAGCCAAACCTAATGGAAGGGCGACAAATTTGTAGTTCTTGTCTACTAATTAAAACCATAGAAATTGATTGTTCGCCTTGTGGATAGATATATGCAGGTATGCATCCTTTAGGTCTATAGTAAACATGAGCGACACTGGAGGAAATCTTGGAGTTCAGCTGACTTTCTTCACTACAAGTTCATCTCGAACTCCTACTATTCTGCCCTTAATCTCTATAAGCAACAATACTTCTCTAATCTCATCTCTACTCTTTCCTCTAACCCAAAACGTCTGTTCTCCATGTTCAATACTCTTCTCCGCCCACCCCCACCTCCTAATACAACCTCTCTAACAGCTCAAGATTTTGCCAGCCACTTCAATAACAAAATTGACTCCATCAGAAGTGAAATCAGCTCTCAACATACTACCAATCTCCCACCCCCTCAAAAGCTCACAATGAAGTTTCTGCCCTTATACTGTCCTCCCAACTCACTACCTGTCCCCTTGACCCCATCCCCTCACAGCTACTCCCCTCCCTTCTCTTCTACCCTCACCCCCATACTTACACACATTTTCAACCTCTCCCTCAGCACTGGTATATTTCCCTCATCTCTAAAACATGCACTAGTCACACCTATCCTCAAAAAACCTTCCCTCGATCCAACCTCTCCATCCAACTACCGCCCTATTTCCCTACTCCCTCTTGCCTCAAAGCTCCTTGAAAAGCTAGTATACGCACGTCTATCCCATTTCCTTACACTAAACTCTCTTCTTGACCCACTTCAATCTGGATTTCGTCACCATCACTCTACAGAGACAGCAATTGTCAAGGTTACCAACGACCTACTTACAGCAAAATCCAAAGGCCACTTCTCTCTGCTTATCCTCCTTGACCAGTCTGCAGCCTTTGATACTGTTGACCACCCTCTTCTGCTCCAAACCCTCCAATCCTTCAGCATCTGCGACACAGCTCTCTTGTGGTTCTCTTCCTATCTGACTAACCGTACATTTAGTGTAGCCTTCTCCGGAGCATCCTCTTCCCCGTTACCGCTTTCTGTTGGGGTACCTCAAGGCTCTGTCCTCGGTCCCCTTCTCTTTTCAATCTACAATTCATCATTAGGTTCCTTAATAAAGTCCCATGGGTTTCAATATCATTTGTATGCCGATGACACCCAAATCTATCTCTCATCTTCCTTTCTCGTCGCTCTTCATCTGCTGCACCTCTCTGCCAATACCTTCACTGGCTTAATCTTGCTTCTAGGATTAAACACAAAATCCTTACTCTGACAAAGCTCTCAACTGCACTGCTCCCCCCTACATTTCAGAACTTGTCTCCAGATACTGTCCCTCCCGTCCCCATTCGATCAGCTCAGGATCTCCTCCTCTCTTGTTACTTCCTCACATTCGCATTTACAGGACTTCTCCAGACTGGCCCCCATTTTGTGAAACTCCCTGCCTCGCTCCACAAGACTCTCCCCTATTTTTAACAGCTTCAAGTGCTCCCTAAAATCTCTACTATTAAGGGATGCTTACAACCAACACTAACTTTTCCTAACTCCATTGCTTTCCCCTTGAATCCATTAGAATGAAAGCCTATGAGCCCAGCTGTTTGCAGATCACCTTTATAAGAGCCGACTGCAACAGTGAAATTCTCGGCAGGGCCCTCTACCCACTTGATCCCTACAAAAGCTATCCTGTATACAGATAATGTTTACAGCGCTGCGGAATCTGTTGGCGCTCTACAAATACCTGATAATAATAATAACATGAATTGACCCTGTTGGATTAAGAGTAAAATTGTGAGAATGGTTTCCATCTTAAAAAATGGGAACTCTGACAAGCTTGTTTAGAGTTTTCACATCTAAAATGGGTCTGAAAGTAACTTCCTTCTTTGGGGCAATGAACAGATTGGAGTAAAACCCTTGACCCTGTTGACACACAGGTACTAGGATAATTACTCCCATATCCTCTAAATCCTGAAGACATTGCTGAAAAGCAGCAACCTTCACAGATTTTATTTAGGGCCAAGAGACAGATGATATCATCCTTAAAAAAGGCCTTGTGCAAAAAGCCTATCCTGTAAACCTGGGATGTGATATTTTGCACCCAGGGGTCCTGGACTGACTGGAACCAGGTCTTCTAAAAAAGACTCAGTCTGCCCCCTAATAGAACAGATTCTGGTCTGGGGGTCGTACCTTCATTTAGATTTGGTGTTGGACTTCTTGGACTGTTTGTTCTTTGCCCATGAAGAACCAGGCTTACAGGCTGGCTTGGAGGGCTCAGGCTTCTGAGAAGAGAACTTATGATCTCCTGAGGAACAAAACTGATTAAATTGTGTGTTCTTTACCTTGGATTTCTTGTCCTGAGGGGGAAAAAAGCTAATTTCCCACCAGTAACTGTCTTAATAATTGAGTCCAAGTCAGAACCAAATAGAATCTTTCCTTTGAAGGAAATAGACATCAGCCTATTCTTTGAAACCATGTATGCTGACCATTAGGCCCTTTTTGCAATAACTGCCATAGATATATTCTTTACATCAATCTTAATGATTTCCATTACTGCGTCACATATAAATAGGCCATTTTAAGGGCTTTAATTCAATTCTGGAGATCCTCAGAAGAGGATTTGTCAGAAACTATTTTGGATAGAGAATCACACCAGAGTGCCCCTGCCGTGGCCACGCAGGTGATAGGTACTGCTGGTTTAAGCAGAAGACCTTTCTAAAGGAAGAGCTTTCTCAGGAAAGGCTTAATTTTCCAGTCCATTGGATCCCTGAAAGAGGTGCTATTCTCAGTGGGGATAGTAGTGCATTTGACAAGAGTGGAAATAGCTCCATCAACCTTTAGGTATGGTTTGCATTATTCCACGTTCTGCTCTGGAACCAGGTACATTTGCTTAAACCTGGAATGGGGAGCAAAAGGAATACTATTTTTTTTCCATTCTTTTGCTATATAGTCATAAACCAAATCTGGAACATGAAAGACCTCTGGAATCTTAGGAGGAACTTTGAAAACAACATTTAACTGATTTGCATGCCTGTTTTTAGCAGGTTTTTCCTCAGAAATACCCAAAGTTATCAATACCTCAGGAAACAAGGTGTGAATATGTTCCACCTTAAATATGAAAGCACTGTTAAATTAAGGGTAAGGAACAGAGTCCTGTTCACCAGAATACACTTCCACACCTGATCTGGATGATTTTGAGTCCTCAGAGTCAAAGCTCTAAAGCAAGACAGGAATTTGAGGGCGAGAGGAAGGAGTTTGCAAATTTCCATCAAGAGAGTGAGGTAAATCTCCAGATTTTACACTTACTTGTCTTGGGAAAAGCTGCTTGATATTGTGCCATAGCTCTGTGTAAATTATCTTTAAAGGACCAGTTCACTCATAAGAAAGGAGTTCATTAGCAGCAATAACACTGTATTAGCAACTGAAGGAGATGATAATACATAATTGTAGTAGTTTGTAAAGTATATTTTTTAACATTTTTGTCTTCTTTGCAGTTCAGCTCAATGTCCCTGGAACATCCGGATAAAAGGGCAGTGCTACAATACTCTATTACCCCGCCCCATGGCCAATCAAAGTGCTTTAGTAAATGATATGCTAAAGATTGTATACCTCCAATGTGCACACACAATCAGCAGCACAAAATAAATTAACCCCTTAATGACCACAATGTACCCTGTATGTCACTGGTCGTTAAGGGTTTTTTCAGGACATAATAGCACAAGTCTAGCAAGAACACGCTATTAATTCCCTCCCTCTAGCAGGCTTTGTGGAATAGAGCAGTCTCAACGCTGGTGGAAAGACCACGCTATAAAATAATCAAGTCCCAAAAAAAGGCCAGCGACATACAGGGTACGTCGCTGGTCCTTAAGGGGTTAAAATATCACTCCCAACACTTTGCATTTAACTGTCTCTGGAAGCATAATAATTGCATAAGACCTGTCTGATGTTCTATAATTTTAGTTTGTTTTACAATAGTTTGGTTACATAACCACTTTGTGCAGAGACTTTTCCTTGTATATGATCTAGCAACAGAAACTGTTTGCATAATATACAACCTGCAACTGCCGTTTAGATAGCAGATATGTAGGCAGTGTAATTAAATCCTCTCTGTAATGCAAAATTAACTTAATAATCAGTTACAGCTGCCTGTGTCCTTTCGAAAACTCCAAGTCGTCGAAATCTCCAATTACACATGAACCATTAATCTGATTGGTTGTGCATCCTGTCCCTTACGGAGACACGGGCCAATCAGATGGGCACTGTAATTCATCATTAGCGCATATCTTCACTATCTATTTTTGCCTCAACCTGGGGAGGTTTACAAGGGGGGTGAAGCACCCCTTGTAAACCTCATTCCCCAAGGTTCACTCGGGGTGGATGCAAAAGAATGGGCGGGGAGCCCCCCTAACCCCAGACAGAGGCAAAAACAAATAGTGAAAATGGGAGAGTCACCAGAAGTGACGCAACTGGAGATTTTGACGACATGGAGTTTTCGACAGAACACCTGCAGTCTTTGTGTTGCATCTTCAAGATCATATACAATATTTCAGTTTGCACATACCTAATTTATACAGCCCGCGATCTGTGGGACTAGCAGTGGGGAAAAAGTTACATTTGCTTTCCAGCTGATTGAACCTTCATGCCGATGTGGATTTGACTTCTTAGTTGAATATATACAGGTCAGTGTCAAAAGTGTGTTCTAATACAGGAGTGGAATTGCATGTTGCAAACATTTTTTTTCTTCTTCAAATAAGTTGCAAACTGAGAGATGTCACTGACCTGAATGTATTCAAGCTCTAAGAAAAAAAAAAAGCTGCTCAATGCTCAAAAAGGGACCAGGGGTGGAGCATGCGCTATGCACTGAAGGCAGGGAGACCAGAGAGGCCACACGGCCAAAAAATATTTAAAGGGGTATAGGTAATGTGATATAAAATCTGAGATTGAAAAAAAATATTTACAGAGAAAGAAAATCATGTTTATTGCATGCTCAGCACTAGTATATTTAACTATGCCAGCTGTTTCAATTAAAAAATATTCTTAATTTCGTCCCTTTAAATTTAAGAGTAAATTCAGTACAGGCTCCCTTAGTAATATATACAGGGCATAATTCCTTAGAGGAAGTAGAGGTATACGGCTAATTTGCATGCAGAAATTGAGGTAAACAACTATTAAAAAGTTGATTAACCTAGTACATTGAAACATATTTGCAAAACAGACAAAAATATGTACAGGGAAGAGGTATTTGTAAGACCCTCTTCCATAGATTCACCGGGTTCCATAATGTGCCGGTGCACAGAGAACATGTCTGCAATATGAACTGCAGGCTGATTTATAGTATTACTAGGCGATAAGCCTGCCCAGAGGGCAGTCTATATTTTAAAAAATACAAACCCCTAGGCTAAAATTACAACAAAATAAAAAAGTAAAATTACAGAAAAAAATAAACAAAGCTATCCAAAATAAAAAATGTAAACCTAAACTAATACCCCTATAAAAAAATCCCACACCAAAATAAAAACACCCCCTAATCTAATACTGAAATAATGCAAGGTACCGCATTTAATTTGGGGTACCTTGCATTTATTCCTATTGGCTAAAATTTTGAAATCAGCCAATAGGATTAGAGCTACTGAAATCCTATTGGCTGTTCAAATCAACCAATAAGATTTCAGTAGCTCTCTTCCTATTGGCCAATTTCAAAATTTCAGCCAATAGAAATGCAAGGTACCCCAATAAATATGGGATACCTTGCATTCAATCTTCAGTGTGCGATGGACAATCGCATGAAGAGGAGCCTCCATGCCGCTGAGGATCCGCTCATCAGGGAAGCCAGCTCCGCACCGCGCCACCTTCGCTCTGAATGAAGATAGAAGATGATGGAGCCGCCTGGAAGAAGACCTCCGCTGGACTTCAGGAACAGTGAGTACCTATTTGGGGCTTATTTTTAGACTTTTTAATTTAATTTTTTTTTGATTAGGGTTTTTTTTTGGGCTTGAAAAAGAGCTGATTGCCCTTTTAAGGGCAGTAAAAGAGCTAAATGCCCTTTTAAGGGCAATGCCCATACAAATGCCCCTTTAGGGGCAATAGGTAGTTAAGGTTTTTTTTTAGTGTTAGTTTTTTTTATTTTGGGTGGGTTTGGTGAGTGGGGTTTTTTTACTGTTAGGGGGGATTTAGTAATTTTTAAAAGTAAAAGAGCAGTTGGTAATGTCCCTTTTAAGGGCTATTGGCAGTTTACATTAGGAGGTGTTTTTATTTTGTGGGGGCTTTTTATTTTTATAGGAATTAGGTATATTTTTGATAATTTTGTTTATTTTTTTCTGTAATGATAGACTTTTTGTAATTTAATGTTATGATTTTTTATTTTAATTGTAATTTAGTAGTAATTGGGGCTTAGTAATTAGTTATTTGCGTTGTGGGGGGTTGGCAGTATAGGAGTTAATAAGGTTTATTGCGATGTGGGGGTTTAGGGGTTAATTAGGTTTCTTGTGATGAGGGAATTGGCGGTTTAAGAGTTAATAGGTCAAATAGGGTTTTGCGGTTAGTAGATTAATTAGGTATATTGCGATGTGGGGGGTTGGCGGTTTAGGGGTAATATTTTAATGATGTTATTTGCAAATTAGGGGTTAATTACTTTATTATTTTGCGATGTGGGGGTTTAGGTGTTTGTTAATACTTCGTGCAGGAGGTTAGTTTTTTTTATTTGTTATACTTTGTGCATGCGGTTACGTGTTTCTCTTGTAAGGTGTATCCAGTCCACGGATCATCCATTACTTGTGGGATATTCTCATTCCCAACAGGAAGTTGCAAGAGGACACCCACAGCAGAGCTGTAATATAGCTCCTCCCCTAACTGTCATAGCCAGTCATTCTCTTGCAACTCTCAACAAGCTAGGATGTTGTAGGAGAGAGTGGTTAAATATAGCTAGTTTATTTTCTTCAATCAAAGTTTGTTATTTTTAAATAGTACCGGAGTAGTGCTATTTTATCTCAGGCAGTAAATAGAAGAAGAATCTGCCTGAGGTTTCTATGATCTTAGCAGGTTGTAACTAAGATCCATTGCTATTCTCACATATGTCTGAGGGGATTACACAGATGAGGTAACTTCAGCGAGAGAATGGCGTGCAGTTTATTGTGCTATCAGGTATGTGCAGTTATAATTTTTTCTAGAGATGAAAAACACTAGAAAATGCTGCCGATACCGGATTAATGTAAGTTAAGCCTGAATAAAGTGATTTAATAACGACTGGTATCATGCTTACTCCCAGGGGTAATACCCTTATGATATTTACAATATAAAACGTTTGCTGGCATGTTTAATCGTTTTTATATATGCTTTGATGATAAAACTTTATTGGGGACTAGTTTTTTTTCCACATGGCTGGCTTAAATTTTGACTAGAAACAATTTCCACTGTTGTAGTATAAAAGTTACAGTTGGTGCAGTTAAAATTACAAACTGTGACATCCAGCTTCCCTCAAAGGCCCTCTGAATGCTATAGGACATCTCTAAAGGGCCCAAAGGCTTTCCAAAGTCGTTTATTGGGGAAGGTAGGGCCACAGCTTGCTGTGGCAGTTGGTTGTGACTGTTAAAAAAACGTCTATTTCGTGTTTTTTTTTATCCGTTTTTTGAACTAAGGGGTTAATCATCCATTTGCAAGTGGGTGCAATGCTCTGTTAGCCTATTATACACACTGTAAAAATTTCGTTTGATTTACTGCATTTTTTCACTGTTTTTCAAATTCTGACAAAAGTTGTTTCTCTTAAAGGCACAGTACCGTTTTTTATATTTGCTTGTTAACTTGATTTAAAGTGTTTTCCAAGCTTGCTAGTCTCATTGCTATTCTGTATAAACATGTCTGACATAGAAGAAACTCCTTGTTTATTATGTTTAAAAGCCATGGTGGAACCCCCTCTTAGAATGTGTACCAAATGTACTGATTTCATTTTATGCAATAAAGATCATTTTCTGTCTTTAAAAAATGTATCACCAGAGGAATCTGACGAGGGGGAAGTTATGCCGACTAACTTTCCCCACGTGTCAGACCCTTTGACTTCCGCTTAAGGGACTCACACTCAAATGGCGCCAAGTACATCTAGGGCGCCCATAGCGTTTACTTTACAAGACATGGCGGCAGTCATGGATAATACACTGTCAGCGGTATTAGCCAGACTACCTGAACTTAGAGGTAAGAGAGATAGCTCTGGGGTGAGACAAAATGCAGAGCATACTGACGCTTTATGAACCATGTCTGATACTGCCTCACAATATGCAGAAGCTGAGGAAAGAGAGCTTCAGTCAGTGGGTGATGTTAATGACTCAGGAAAGATACCCGATTCTAATATTTCTACATTTAAATTTAAGCTTGAACACCTCCGCGTGTTGCTTAGAGAGGTTTTAGCTGCTCTGAATGACTGTGATACCATTGCAGTGCCAGTGTGTACTGATGTTTTTCCAAATACCTAAAAGGTTTACAGAAATTATTAATAAGGAATGGGATAGACCAGGTGTGCCGTTCTCTTCCCCTCCTATTTTTAGAAAAAACATAATTTATGTAAGAACTTACCTGATAAATTCATTTCTTTCATATTAGCAAGAGTCCATGAGCTAGTGACGTATGGGATATACATTCCTACCAGGAGGGGCAAAGTTTCCCAAACCTTAAAATGCCTATAAATACACCCCTCACCACACCCACAATTCAGTTTAACGAATAGCCAAGAAGTGGGGTGATAAGAAAAAAGTGCGAAAGCATATAAAATAAGGAATTGGAATAATTTTGCTTTATACAAAAAAATCATAACCACCACAAAAAAGGGCGGGCCTCATGGACTCTTGCTAATATGAAAGAAATGAATTTATCAGGTAAGTTCTTACATAAATTATGTTTTCTTTCATGTAATTAGCAAGAGTCCATGAGCTAGTGACGTATGGGATAATGACTACCCAAGATGTGGATCTTTCCACACAAGAGTCACTAGAGAGGGAGGGATAAAATAAAGACAGCCAATTCCTGCTGAAAATAATCCACACCCAAAATAAAGTTTAATGAAAAACATAAGCAGAAGATTCAAACTGAAACCGCTGCCTGAAGTACTTTTCTACCAAAAACTGCTTCAGAAGAAGAAAATACAACAAAATGGTAGAATTTGGTAAAAGTATGCAAAGAGGACCAAGTTGCCGCTTTGCAAATCTGATCAACCGAAGCTTCATTCCTAAACGCCCAGGAAGTAGAAACTGACCTAGTAGAATGAGCTGTAATCCTATGAGGCGGAGTCTTACCCGACTCAACATAGGCAAGATGAATTAAAGATTTCAACCAAGATGCCAAAGAAATGGCAGAAGTTTTCTGGCCTTTCTAAAAACCGGAAAAGATAACAAATAAACTAGAAGTCTTTCGGAAAGACTTAGTAGCTTCAACATAATATTTCAAAGCTCTAATAACATCCAAAGAATGCAACGATTTCTCCTTAGAATTCTTAGGATTAGGACATAATGAAGGAACCACAATGTCTCTACTAATGTTGTTGGAATTCACAACTTAGGTAAAAATTCAAAAGAAGTTCGCAACACCGCCTTATCCTGATGAAAAATCAGAAAAGGAGACTCACAAGAAAGAGCAGATAATTCAGAAACTCTTCTGGCAGAAGAGATGGCCAAAAGGAACAAAACTTTCCAAGAAAGTAATTTAATATCCAATGAATGCATAGGTTCAAATGGAGGAGCTTGAAGAGCCCCCAGAACCAAATTCAAACTCCAAGGAGGAGAAATTGACTTAATGACAGGCTTTATACGAACCAAAGCTTGTACAAAACACTGAATATCAGGAAGAATAGCAATCTTTCTGTGAAAAAGAACAGAAAGAGCAGAGATTTGACCTTTCAAGGAACTTGCGGACAAACCCTTATCTAAACCATCCTGAAGAAACTGTAATATTCTCGGTATTCTAAAAGAATGCCAAGAAAAATGATGAGAAAGACACCAAGAAATATAAGTCTTCCAGACTCTATAATATATCTCTCTGGATACAGATTTACGAGCCTGTAACATAGTATTAATCACAGAGTCAGAGAAACCTCTTTGACCAAGAATCAAGCGTTCAATCTCCATACCTTTAAATTTAAGGATTTCAGATCCTGATGGAAAAAAGGACCTTGAGACAAAAGGTCTGGTCTTAACGGAAGAGTCCACGGTTGGCAAGAGGCCATTCGGACAAGATCCGCATACCAAAACCTGTGAGGCCATGCCGGAGCTACCAGCAGAACAAACGAGCATTCCTTCAGAATCTTGGAGATTACTCTTGGAAGAAGAACTAGAGGCGGAAAGATATAGGCAGGATGATACTTCCAAGGAAGTGATAATGCATCCACTGCCTCTGCCTGAGGATCCCGGGATCTGGACAGATACCTGGGAAGTTTCTTGTTTAGATGAGAAGCCATCAGATCTATTTCTGGAAGTTCCCACATTTGAACAATCTGAAGAAATACCTCTGGGTGAAGAGACCATTCACCCGGATGCAACGTTTGGCGACTGAGATAATCCGCTTTCCAATTGTCCATACCTGGGATATGAACCGCAGAGATTAGACAGGAGCTGGATTCCGCCCAAACCAAAATTCGAGATACTTCTTTCATAGCCAGAGGACTGTGAGTCCCTCCTTGATTGATGTATGCCACAGTTGTGACATTGTCTACCTGAAAACAAATGAACAACTCTCTCTTCAGAAGAGGCCAAGACTGAAGAGCTCTGAAAATTGCACGGAGTTCCAAAATATTGATCGGAAATCTCACCTCCTGAGATTCCCAAACCCCTTGTGCCGTCAGATACCCCCACACAGCTCCCCAACCTGTAAGACTTGCATCTGTTGAGATTATAGTCCAGGTCGGAAGAACAAAGAAGCCCCCTGAACTAAACGATGGTGATCTGTCCACCATGTCAGAGAGTGTCGTAAAATCGGTTTAAAGATATTAATTGAGATATCTTTGAGTAATCCCTGCACCATTGGTTCAGCATACAGAGCTGAAGAGGTCGCATGTGAAAACGAGCAAAGGAGATCGCATCTGATGCGGCAGTCCTAAGACCCAACATTTCCATGCATAAGGCTACCAAAGGGAATGATTGTGACTGAAGGTTTTGACAAGCTGATATCAATGTTAAACTTCTCTTGTCTGACAAGGACAGAGTCATAGACACTGAATTTATCTAGAAACCTAAAAAGGTTACCCTTGTCTGAGGAATCAATGAACTGATTGGTAAATTGATCCTCCAACCATGAACTTGAAGAAACAACACAAGTCGATTCGTATAAGATTCTTCGAAAATGAGAAGACTGAGCAAGTACCAAGATATCGTCCAAATAAGGAAATACCAAAACCCTATTCTCTGATTACAGAAAGAAGGGCACCGAGAACCTTTGAAAAAAATTCTTGGAACTGAGGCTAGGCCAAACGGTAGAGCCACAAAACTGGTAATGCTTTTCTAAAAAGAGAATCTCAGACACTAAAAGTGATCTGGATGAATCGGAATATGCAGATACACATCCTGTAAATCTATTGTAGACATATAATGCCCTTGCTAAACAAAAGGCAGGATAGTCCTACAGTAACCATCTTGAATGTTGGTATCCTAACATAACGATTCAATAATGATTGATCCGGAACTGGTCTGAAGGAATTGACCTTCTTTGGTACAATGAAGAGATAAAATAAAACCCCAGCCCCTGTTCCAGAACTGTGTGGTATTCTGAGCTTCGTATTTAAGTAAACAAGTATTTGCACATTGGTTATAAAGGTTAGCTCTAAAATTAGAGCTTGTTGCTCTTTTTTGTAGTAATCAGAGAACAACTTCTATGTAGCCTGATTAAACAATATGAGACATTTAATATATGATGAATTTGTATATTAACTACTGACTTAAGTGTTAATAAATATAAGGAATATTTAATATAATATATATCTTATGTTCAAGATATATATATATATAACCGGAGGCCACAGATGAAAAAGAAATACTGACAAGCTCAGAATCTGAATTGGTAGAAACAAATGATTCTTCTTACTTCACGCAATCACACACAGCCTAAAATATTTACAAGTTCAGACATTCCACAGACATACAATGTTTGTTCATATTGGATGTTGCAGGTAATAGGAGATGCCCATTAATTCAGTATGGTAACAAAAACAAGCAGGTAAGAAGATTAAAGGCTTTAGCATTGTTCGTATACGTTACCACCTTGAGGACCGTGATATTTCTGTTACCGCATTGGAAGATCCGTGTTTGGAGAGGCAGCGTGTGTGAATGCGGCTTACTTCCGGGTAGCGGTGAAAAAGTAGATCCGGCCGTTGAATGATCCAAAGTCGGTAATGACAAAGTAACGATTTGAGCATAAGAGATTCAAGACGCAGCTAGAGTAAACAAAGTAAACCACCTTGCACAGGATACAAGCAATAGGAGACCTGAGATAAGGAAAGCTACACCAGAGTAGCTAAGACTTCATTAATCAGGCAGTAAATGAGTGTTACAGGTAGTCCTTATATAGGGTGGAGACCAAATAGGAGGGGTTATAGTTAAAGGTATACCACATCTCCCCCCCTTCAAGGAAGCACCCCAGGGGTTTCCAAACTAGGTTTCTCAGGATAGCGGCGATGAAAATTTCGTAGAAGACGGGGAGTGCGAAGATCAGAATGAAGCTGCCAAGAGTTATCCTCCGAACCATAACCTTTCCATTTCACAAGATACTCTAACCTCTTCCTATAGATCCTAGAATCCAATACAGCTTCAACTTCATACTCCTCTCGATCATCAACGAGTATTGGAGGTGGTCGAGACAAGGAGAGAGACTGAGGTGAAGGAAGATATGGCTTTAACAGAGAGACATGAAAAGAGGGGTGAATCTTAAAATCCTGGGGAAGCTCTAATCTCACAGCATTGAGGTTGATTATTTTAGAAATCTTAAAAGGACCCAAATATTGATTTGCTAACTTTTTGCTAGGAACTGACAGTTTGAGATTCTTTGTTGAGAGTAGTACCAAATCTCCAATCTGATAAGCCGGGCTAGCAGTGTGATGGGTATCATATAACCTTTTTTGATAATCTTTAGCTTCCGAAAGATGTTTTTTCAGGATGTTAAGTCTTTCTTGCAGGGTAGTTGCGAAATCCAATGCTGAGGGAGAGTTCACTTGTTGAGAGGACAATGAAATAGTAGTAGGATGATATCCATAAGTAACGAAGAATGGGGATAGTTTAGTAGATGTAGAAGTAGTATTGTTATAACAGAATTCAGCCAAAGGTAAATAGGATGACCAGTCATCCTGCAGATGAGATATATAACAACGAAGATATTGCTCAAGGGTTTGGTTGAGTCGTTCTGTAAGGCCATTTGTCTGAGGGTGAAAAGCAGTCGAGTATCTAGAATCAATTTTGATTAACTTACATAGGGATCTCCAAAAATTAGAGGTAAACTGTGTACCACGATCAGTTATTATAACTTTGGGCAGTCCATGTAAGCGAACTATGTTGTCTAGGAAAACGTGAGCTGTAGTGAAAGCTGTAGGGAGACCTTTTAGGGGAATGTAATGAGCCAGTCTTGTTAAATGATCAATGACAACTAAAATAGTATTGTAATGGTGGGATTCAGGTAACTCGACAATAAAGTCCATTGATATGGTACTCCAGGGTTTGTCAGGAATAGGCAGAGGAGATAAAAGACCTGATGGTCTTTTGTGTGTTAACTTGTTTCTGGCACAGATATCACAATGTTTTACATAGTTTGTAATATAGGTATCCATGAGTGGCCACCAATAATTTCTCCTGGTTAGGTCTATAGTTTTAGAAATACCTGGATGGCCTGCTAGTGTCCCGTCATGGGTTTGTTTAAGAATAGAAGATCTAATTTGTTTGGGGATATATAGTTTAGAATTATGATAGAAAAGACCAGTCTTGGAATCTTTTTGACAGTCTATTCCAAGTGGTGGTTCATGTTTTAATTCTTTTAAGATCTCCTCTTCTAAAGGTGTTAATAAACCTATAATTTTTTCTTTTGGAATGATTTGGTAAATTTGATTATGAGTGTCTTGTTCATGTAATCTAGAGAGGGCATCGGCTTTGGTATTTAAATGTCCTGGTCTGTAGGTTAAGAGAAAATCGAAACGATCAAAAAATATAGACCATCTTGCTTGTCTTGCAGACAAGGTCTTACTTGTTTTTAGAAATTCAAGATTTTTATGGTCAGTATAAATCTTAAAAGGTAGTTTAGAACCTTCTAATAAATGTCTCCAATGATCTAGAGCACGTTTTATAGCTAGAAGTTCTTTATCTCCTATGCTATAGTTTTTCTCAGCACTAGTTAACATTTTTGAATAGAAAGCAATAGGATGAATCTCAGTCTTGTTCTTATCTTGTTGTGATAAAACTGCACCGATACCTGAGTCGGATGCATCTACTTCAAGGATAAATTCTGAATCAAAATCTGGCATAACTAGAATGGGAGCTGTAGTAAAATTTTCTTTCAATTTATTAAAGGCAAGACTAGCGGATTCGGTCCACTTAAATCTTTGTTTTTCACTAGTGAGTGTTGTTAATGGTTTAACGATTGAAGAGAAATTTTTTATAAACTTCCTATAAAAATTCGCAAAACCAATGAATCGTTGTACAGATTTTGTGGAAGTAGGAGTAGGCCAATTTAGAATTGCTGATACCTTCTCTGGATCCATTTGAATTTTGTTGGGACTGATGATGTAACCCAAGAATTTTATTTCTGTGACATGAAAGGAACATTTTTCCAGTTTAGCATATAGTTTGTGTTCTTTTAAACGAGTTAATACCCAGCGTACATGTTTTTCATGCTCTTGAGGTGTTCTAGAATAAATTAATATGTCGTCAAGGTATATTATGACACAAACGTCTATCAGGTCACGAAAGATCTCATTTATAAAAAACTGAAAAGTTGCCGGAGCATTACTCAGACCAAAAGGCATTACATTATATTGGAAAAGGCCATATCTGGTCCTGAATGCCGTTTTCCATTCGTGACCTTCTTTAATTCTAATCAAATTATAAGCTCCCTTTAAATCTAATTTGGTGTAAATAGTTGCACCAGTTAGACGTTCCAAAAGTTCAGGTATTAAAGGTAACGGGTATCTGTTTTTTATTGTGATGTTATTTAATGCTCTATAATCAATAATAGGTCTTATGGTACCATCCTTGTTTCTTACTAGAAACATACCTGCAGCTGCAGGGGATGTGGAGTGTGAAATAAATCCCTTACGTAAATTTTCGTCTAAGTAGTTTCTTATATACTGGAGTTCCTCTTGAGAGAGGGGATAGATCTTACCATGAGGGATTTTGGAACCAGGTATTATATCGATAGGACAGTCAAACTCCCTATGAGGTGGAAGGTTTTCTGCCTCTTTTAAATTAAATACATCTGCCAAATCCTGATAACACGAGGGTAAACCAATATCAAGTGACGATATGGTTTGATGTGGATAACAAGTTTGGGAACAAAAAGCAGAATCTAATGTTACCTTATTTGAAACCCAATTTATGTGAGGGTTGTGTTTCTTCAACCAAGGATAGCCTAGGATGAGAGTATGCTGATGTATGGTTATGAGATCAAAAGATAAATATTCAGTGTGTCCCTGCAATGATGTTACAAGCAGGGGAATAGTATGATGTGTAATAGGTCCTTGTTCTATTAATGAACCATCTATCAGCTTAATAGATACAGGATTTTGTTTACAAATAGTAGGTATTCGATTTTTATTTACATAAGTGGAATCAATGTAATTTCCGGATGCTCCTGAATCAATTAATGCCTTGGTTTGGATATTTTTCTGGTCCCACTGTAAAGAAATAGACAAAGTCATGTGTGTATCATTAGCTATGCTGTAAATAAAGTCACTGGTTTTTTTCTTACCATTCTTTTGTTTTTTCAACAAAGGACAAGTAGATACTACATGTTCTTTTTGAGCACAATAAAAACAGAGATTTTCCAACCTCCTTCTAATTTTTTCCTCTGGTGGCAGAGGTCCTCTAAGTACACCAATCTCCATAGGGGTAGCACTGCCATGAGCTTTGTCATGACTTGTTGTGACTTGGTAAGGTCTTCTATATGAGGTATCATTAGAGGCCTTTTCTGCCCTCCTTTCTCTCAAACGACGATCTAAAGATGTACTTAATTTAATAAGACCATCAAGGGTATCTGGGATCTCAAGACGTGAAAGTTCATCTTTGAGTGTTTCAGATAAACCTAAACGATATTGATTTTTCAAACTGATTTCATTCCACTGAGAGTCCTCTGCCCACATCTGAAACTCAGTGGTATAATCCTCCACATTTCTCTTACCTTGTTTTAAAGACCTCAATCTCATTTCAGCAGTTATTTGAGAATTTGAGTCTTGATATAGACTAGTTAAAGCAGAAAAAAAATCTTGTAATGAATCCAGGATATTGTTATTGTTTTCAAAAAACCTATTAGCCCAAGTCCTGGGTTCACCTTGTAGGAAAGATATTGTGGTACAAACTTTAATCCGCTCAGTATGATAAGTCTTAGGTCTAAGAGAAAATAATAAATTACAGGCATTCTTAAATTCCCTGAACTCAGAACGTTTCCCTGAAAAAGATTGTGGATAATTAATATGAGGTTCAGGTGGGTCATGAGGCTTTTGTGTAACAAAATCTTTAACTATAGTTTTCAGTGCAGCATTTTCAGTCTGCACTTCTGTCACAGCTCTTGCTAAATAATCAAGTTTAAGGTAAACATTATTAAACTCCTTTTTTATTTCATTAGGATCCATAATGTTTAATTAATTCAAAATTCGGTTTTTTGGGCCTGATTATTATGTGGTATTCTGAGCTTCGTATTTAAGTAAACAAGTATTTGCACATTGGTTATAAAGGTTAGCTCTAAAATTAGAGCTTGTTGCTCTTTTTTGTAGTAATCAGAGAACAACTTCTATGTAGCCTGATTAAACAATATGAGACATTTAATATATGATGAATTTGTATATTAACTACTGACTTAAGTGTTAATAAATATAAGGAATATTTAATATAATATATATCTTATGTTCAAGATATATATATATATAACCGGAGGCCACAGATGAAAAAGAAATACTGACAAGCTCAGAATCTGAATTGGTAGAAACAAATGATTCTTCTTACTTCACGCAATCACACACAGCCTAAAATATTTACAAGTTCAGACATTCCACAGACATACAATGTTTGTTCATATTGGATGTTGCAGGTAATAGGAGATGCCCATTAATTCAGTATGGTAACAAAAACAAGCAGGTAAGAAGATTAAAGGCTTTAGCATTGTTCGTATACGTTACCACCTTGAGGACCGTGATATTTCTGTTACCGCATTGGAAGATCCGTGTTTGGAGAGGCAGCGTGTGTGAATGCGGCTTACTTCCGGGTAGCGGTGAAAAAGTAGATCCGGCCGTTGAATGATCCAAAGTCGGTAATGACAAAGTAATGATTTGAGCATAAGAGATTCAAGACGCAGCTAGAGTAAACAAAGTAAACCACCTTGCACAGGATACAAGCAATAGGAGACCTGAGATAAGGAAAGCTACACCAGAGTAGCTAAGACTTCATTAATCAGGCAGTAAATGAGTGTTACAGGTAGTCCTTATATAGGGTGGAGACCAAATAGGAGGGGTTATAGTTAAAGGTATACCACAAACTGGAACTGGCATAAATACTCCAGCCAACTCTAGATCTGAAACACATTTCAGAAAAGCTGAGCCTATGCTGTGTTAACTGGGACACAGGAAAGAAAAGAATCTCTTAGCAGGAGGCCTTAACTTGAAGCCCATTCTGTACCTTTCTGAAACAATGTTTCTGAAACCAGAGATTAAGAACGGAATTGATCCAAATTTCTTTGAAGAAAACGTAATCTGCCCCATACCAGCTGAGCTGGAATAAGGGCCGCACCTTCATAGGTACTTAGGAGCTGGCTATAGGTTTCTATAAGGCTTGGATATATTCCAAACTGGAAATAGTTTCCAAACTGATACCGCTCCTGAGGATGAAGGATCAGGCTTTTGTTCCTTGTTGTGAGGAAAGGAACGAAAATGATTATTTACCCTGGAAAGAAAGGGAAAGCAAAGTTGACTTAGAAGACATGTCAGCATTCCAAGTTAATCCATAAAGATTTTCTAGCTAAAATAGCTAGAGACATATACCTGACATCAACTCTAATGATATCAAAAGATGGTATCACCAATAAAATTATTAGCATGTTATAGAATAATAATAATGCTATAAAATTATGATCTGTTACTTGTTGCGCTAAAGCTTCTAACCAAAAAGTTGAAGCTGCAGCAACATCCGCTAAAAATATAGCAGGTCTAAGAAGATTACCTGAACATAAGTAAGCTTTTCTTAGAAAGGATTCAATTTTCCTATCTAAAGGATCCTTAAATGAAGTACTATCTGCTGTAGGAATAGTAGTACATTAGCAGGAGTAGAGACAGCCCCATAACCTTAGGGATTTTTGTCCCAAAAAACTCTAATCTGTCAGATGGCACAGGATATAATTTGCTTAAACGTCTAGAAGGAGTAAATAAATTACCCAAATTATTCCATTCCCTGGAAATTACTTCAGAAATAGCATCAGGGAGATAAAACACTTCTGGAATAACTACAGGAGATATAAAAACCTTATTTAAACGTTTACATTTAGTATCAAGAGGACCAGAATCCTCTATTTCTAATGCAAATAACACTTCTTTAAGTAAAGAACGAATAAATTCCATCTTGAACAAATACAAAGATTTATCAGCATCAACTTCTGAGACAGAAACCTCTGAACCAGAAGAACCATTATCAGTATCAGAATGATGATGTTCATTTAAAAATTCATCTGAAAAAAGAGAAGTTTTAAAAGACTTTTATGTATACTAGAAGGAGAATAACAGACATAGCCTTCTTAATGGATTTAAAAAATAAAATCTCTTATGTTATCAGGAACACTCTGAAAATTAGATGTTGACGGAACAGCAACAGGTAATGTAACCGTACTAAAGGAAATTTTATCTGCATTAATAAGTTTGACATGACATGCAATACAAATAACAGCTGGAGAAATAGATACCAAAAGTTTATAGCAGATACACTTAGCTTGGTAGCTCCAGCACTGTGCAGTGATTTTCCTGAAGTATCTTCTGACTCAGTTGCAACGTGGAACATCTTGCAATATGTAAAAGAAAAAAACAACATATAAAGCAAAATTGATCAAATTCCTTAAATGACAGTTTCAGGAATGGGAAAAAAAATGCCAGCGAACAAGCTTCTAGCAACCAGAAGCAATAAATAATGAGACTTAAATAATGTGGAGACAAAAATGACGCCCATATTTTTTAGCGCCAAAAAAGACGCCCACATTATTTGGCGCCAAAAATGACGCCACATCCGGAACGCCGACATTTTTGGCGCAAAATAACGTCAAAAAAATGACGCAACTTCCGGCGACACGTATGACGCCGGAAACGGAAATAGAATTTTTGCGCCAAAAAAGTCCGCGCCAAGAATGACGCAATAAAATGAAGCATTTTCAGCCCCCGCGAGCCTAACAGCCCACAGGGAAAAAGTCAAATTTTAAGGTAAGAAAAAATGTTAAATTAAAATGCATTATCCCAAATATGAAACTGACTGTCTGAAAATAAGGAAAGTTGAACATTCTGAGTCAAGGCAAATAAATGTTTGAAAAGCTGAGCCTATGCTGTGTTAACTGGGACACAGGAAAGAAAAGAATCTCTTAGCAGGAGGCCTTAACTTGAAGCCCATTCTGTACCTTTCTGAAACAATGTTTCTGAAACCAGAGATTAAGAACGGAATTGATCCAAATTTCTTTGAAGAAAACGTAATCTGCCCCATACCAGCTGAGCTGGAATAAGGGCCGCACCTTCATAGGTACTTAGGAGCTGGCTATAGGTTTCTATAAGGCTTGGATATATTCCAAACTGGAAATAGTTTCCAAACTGATACCGCTCCTGAGGATGAAGGATCAGGCTTTTGTTCCTTGTTGTGAGGAAAGGAACGAAAATGATTATTTACCCTGGAAAGAAAGGGAAAGCAAAGTTGACTTAGAAGACATGTCAGCATTCCAAGTTAATCCATAAAGATTTTCTAGCTAAAATAGCTAGAGACATATACCTGACATCAACTCTAATGATATCAAAAGATGGTATCACCAATAAAATTATTAGCATGTTATAGAATAATAATAATGCTATAAAATTATGATCTGTTACTTGTTGCGCTAAAGCTTCTAACCAAAAAGTTGAAGCTGCAGCAACATCCGCTAAAAATATAGCAGGTCTAAGAAGATTACCTGAACATAAGTAAGCTTTTCTTAGAAAGGATTCAATTTTCCTATCTAAAGGATCCTTAAATGAAGTACTATCTGCTGTAGGAATAGTAGTACATTAGCAGGAGTAGAGACAGCCCCATAACCTTAGGGATTTTTGTCCCAAAAAACTCTAATCTGTCAGATGGCACAGGATATAATTTGCTTAAACGTCTAGAAGGAGTAAATAAATTACCCAAATTATTCCATTCCCTGGAAATTACTTCAGAAATAGCATCAGGGAGATAAAACACTTCTGGAATAACTACAGGAGATATAAAAACCTTATTTAAACGTTTACATTTAGTATCAAGAGGACCAGAATCCTCTATTTCTAATGCAAATAACACTTCTTTAAGTAAAGAACGAATAAATTCCATCTTGAACAAATACAAAGATTTATCAGCATCAACTTCTGAGACAGAAACCTCTGAACCAGAAGAACCATTATCAGTATCAGAATGATGATGTTCATTTAAAAATTCATCTGAAAAAAGAGAAGTTTTAAAAGACTTTTATGTATACTAGAAGGAGAATAACAGACATAGCCTTCTTAATGGATTTAAAAAATAAAATCTCTTATGTTATCAGGAACACTCTGAAAATTAGATGTTGACGGAACAGCAACAGGTAATGTAACCGTACTAAAGGAAATTTTATCTGCATTAATAAGTTTGACATGACATGCAATACAAATAACAGCTGGAGAAATAGATACCAAAAGTTTATAGCAGATACACTTAGCTTGGTAGCTCCAGCACTGTGCAGTGATTTTCCTGAAGTATCTTCTGACTCAGTTGCAACGTGGAACATCTTGCAATATGTAAAAGAAAAAAACAACATATAAAGCAAAATTGATCAAATTCCTTAAATGACAGTTTCAGGAATGGGAAAAAAAATGCCAGCGAACAAGCTTCTAGCAACCAGAAGCAATAAATAATGAGACTTAAATAATGTGGAGACAAAAATGACGCCCATATTTTTTAGCGCCAAAAAAGACGCCCACATTATTTGGCGCCAAAAATGACGCCACATCCGGAACGCCGACATTTTTGGCGCAAAATAAAGTAAAAAAAATGACGCAACTTCCGGCGACACGTATGACGCCGGAAACGGAAATAGAATTTTTGCGCCAAAAAAGTCCGCGCCAAGAATGACGCAATAAAATGAAGCATTTTCAGCCCCCGCGAGCCTAACAGCCCACAGGGAAAAAGTCAAATTTTAAGGTAAGAAAAAATGTTAAATTAAAATGCATTATCCCAAATATGAAACTGACTGTCTGAAAATAAGGAAAGTTGAACATTCTGAGTCAAGGCAAATAAATGTTTGAATACATATATTTAGAACTTTATAAACAAAGTGCCCAACCATAGCTTGGAGTGTCACAGAAAATAAGACTTACTTACCCCAGGACACTCATCTACATATAGCAGATAGCCAAACCAGTACTGAAACGAGAATCAGCAGAGGTAATGGTATATATAAGAGTATATCGTCGATCTGAAAAGGGAGGTAAGAGATGAATCTCTACGACCGATAACAGAGAACCTATGAAATAGACCCCGTAGAAGGAGATCACTGCATTCAAATAGGCAATACTCTCCTCACATCCCTCTGACATTCACTGCACGCTGAGAGGAAAACCGGGCTCCAACTTGCTGCGGAGCGCATATCAACGTAGAATCTAGCACAAACTTACTTCACCACCTCCATCGGAGGCAAAGTTTGTAAAACTGAATTGTGGGTGTGGTGAGGGGTGTATTTATAGGCATTTTAAGGTTTGGGAAACTTTGCCCCTCCTGGTAGGAATGTATATCCCATACGTCACTAGCTCATGGACTCTTGCTAATTACATGAAAGAAATGTTTCCAATAGACGCCACCACATGGGACTTATGGCAGACAGTCCCTAAGGTGGAGGGAGCAGTTTCTACTCTAGTAAAGCGTACTACTATCCCTGTCGAGGACAGTTGTGCTTTTTTTTTTTTTTTTTTTTTTTTTTTTAGATCCAATGGATAAAAAATTAGAGGTTACCTTAAGAAAATATTTATTCAACAAGGTTTTATCCTACAGCCCCTTGCATGCATTGCCCCTGTCACTGCTGCTGCGGCATACTGGTTTGAGTCTCTGGAAGAGGCTTTACAGGTAGCGACTCCATTGGATGACATACTTGGCAAACTTAGAGCACTTAAGCTAGCCAATTCTTTTATTTTGATGCCATTGTTCATTTGACTAAACTAACGGCTAAGAATTCTGGTTTTGCTATACAGGCGCGCAGAGCGCTATGGCTTAGATCATGGTCAGCTGACGTGACTTCAAAATCTAAGCTACTTAACATTCCCTTCAAGGGGCAGACCCTATTCGGGCCTGGTTGAAGGAGATTATTGCTGATATCACTAGAGGAAAAGGTCATGCCCTTCCTCAGGACAGGTCCAAATCTAATCTAGTCTAATTTTCGTGCCTTTCAAAACTTCAAGGCAGGTGCGGCATCAACTTCCTCTAATAATAAACAAGAGGGAACTTTTGCTCAATCCAAGACGGTCTGGAGACCAAACCTGACATGGAAAAAAGGTAAGCAGGTAAAAAAGCCTGCTGCTGACTCTAAGACAGAATGAAGGAACGGCCCCCTATGCGGGAACGGATCTAGTAGGGGGCAGACTTTCACTCTTTGCCCAGGCGTGGGCAAGAGATGTTCAGGATCCCTGGGCGTTGGAAATTATATCCCAGGGATATCTTCTGGACTTCAAAGCTTCCCCCCCAAAAGGGAGATTTCACCTTTCACAATTATCTGCACACCAGATAAAGAGAGAGGCATTCTTACACTGTGTACGAGTCCTCCTAGTTATGGGAGTGATCCATCCAGTTCCAAAGGAGGAACAGGGACAGGGTTTTTACTCAAATCTGTTTGTGGTTCCCAAAAAAGAGGGAACCTTCAGACCAATTTTGGATCTAAAGATCTTAAACAAATTCCTCAAAGTTACGTTGTTCAAGATGGAAACTATTCGTACCATCCTACCACTGATCCAGGAGGGTCAATATATGACTATAGTGGATCTAAAGGATGCTTATCTTCACATTCCGATACACAAAGATCATCATCGGTTTCTCAGGTTTGCCTTTTAAGACAGGCATTACCAGTTGTAGCTCTTCCCTTGGGATTAGCTACAGCCCCAAGAATCTTTACAAAGGTTCTAGGGTCACTTATGGCGGTCCTAAGGCCGCGGGGCATAGCTGTAGCCCCTTATTTAGACGACATCCTGATACAGGCATCAA
This sequence comes from Bombina bombina, assembly GCF_027579735.1. Taxonomy (NCBI): domain Eukaryota; kingdom Metazoa; phylum Chordata; class Amphibia; order Anura; family Bombinatoridae; genus Bombina; species Bombina bombina. Next base: position 1,235,538,924 of record NC_069500.1, on the reverse strand, counting down.
ACTTCCAAATTGCCAAGTCTCATACGGACGTAGTACTGGCATTTCTGTGGTCGCATGGGTGGAAAGTGAACGAGGAAAAGAGTTCTCTATCCCCACTCACAAGAGTTTCCTTTCTAGGGACTCTGATAGATTCTGTAGAAATGAAAATTCACCTGACTGAGTCCAGGTTATCAAAGCTTTTAAATTCCTGCCGGGTTCTTCATTCCATTCCGCGCCCTTCAGTGGTTCAGTGTATGGTAGTAATCGGCTTCATGGTAGCGGCAATGGACATAGTGCCATTTGTACGCTTACATCTCAGACCGCTGCAACTATGCATGCTCAGTCAGTGGAGCGGGGATTACACAGATTTGTCCCCTCAACTGAATCTGGACCAAGCGACCAGGGATTCTCTTCTCTGGTGGCTATCTAGGGTCCATCTGTCCAAAGGTATGACCTTTCGCAGGCCAGATTGGACAATTGTTACGACAGATGCCAGCCTTCTAGGTTGGGGTGCAGTCTGGAACTCCCTGAAGGCTCAGGGATCGTGGACTCAGGAGGAGTCTCTCCTTCCATTAAATATTCTGGAACTAAGAGCGATTTTCAAGGCTCTTCAGGCTTGGCCTCAGTTAGCAACTCTGAGGTACATCAGATTTCAGTCGGACAACATCACGACTGTAGCTTACATCAACCATCAAGGGGGAACGAGAAGTTCCCTAGAGATGTTAGAAGTTTCAAAAATAATTCGCTGGGCAGAGATTCACTCTTGCCACCTATCAGCTATCCATATCCCAGGTGTAGAGCACTGGGAGGCGGATTTTCTAAGTCGTCAGACTTTTCATCCGGGAGAGTGGGAACTCCATCCGGAGGCATTTGCACAACTGATTCATCGTTGGGGCAAACCAGAACTGGATCTCATGGCGTCTCGTCAGAACGCCAAGCTTCCGTGTTACAGATCCAGGTCCAGGGATCCCAAGGCGACACTGATAGATGCTCTAGCAGCGCCCTGGTCTTTCAACCTGGCTTATGTGTTTCCACCGTTTCCTCAGCTCCCTCGACTGATTGCCAAGATCAAGCAGGAGAGAGCATCGGTGATTCTGATAGCACCTGTGTGGCCACACAGGACCTAGTATGCAGATCTAGTGGACATGTCATCCTTTCCACCATGGTCTCTGCCTCTGAAACAGGACCTTCTACTTCAGGGTCCTTTCAACCATCCAAATCTAATTTCTCTGAGGCTGACTGCCTGGAGATTGAACGCTTGATTTTATCAAAGCGTGGCTTCTCCGAGTCAGTTATTGATACCTTAAGACAGGCACGAAAGCCTGTCACCAGGAAAATTTACCATAAGGTATGGCGTGGATATCTTTATTGGTGTGAATCCAAGGGTTACTCATGGAGTAAGGTCAGGATTGCTAGGATATCTTTTCTCCAAGAAGGTTTGGAAAAAGGATTGTCAGCCAGTTAAGCGTCTGGCAGATGTTCCAGACGTTCAGGCATTTTGTCAGGCTTTAGTTAGAATCAAGCCTGTGTTTAAACCTGTTGCTCCACCATGGAGCTTAAACTTGGTTCTTAAGGTTCTTCAAGGAGTTCCGTTTGAACCTCTTCATTCCATAGATATCAAGCTTTTATCTTGGAAAGTTCTTTTTTTGGTAGCTATTTCCTCTGCTCGTAGAGTCTCTGAGCTATCTGCCTTACAATGTGATTCTCCTTATTTTTCATACGGATAAGGTAGTCCTGCGTACCAAACCTGGGTTCTTACCTAAGGTGGTATCTAACAAGAATATCAATCAAGAGATTGTTGTTCCATCCTTGTGTTACACAATTTGGACGTGGTCCGTGCTTTAAAGTTTTACTTACAAGCTACTAAAGATTTTCGTCAAACATCTGCTTTGTTTGTTGTCTACTCTGGACAGAGGAGAGGTCAAAAGGCTTCGGCAACCTCTTTTTCTTTTTGACTAAGAAGCTTAATCCGCTTAGCCTATGAGACTGCTGGGCAGCAACCTCCTGAAAGGATTACAGCTCATTCCACTAGAGCTGTGGCTTCCACTTGGGCCTTTAAAAATGAGGCTTCCTTTGATCAGATTTGCAAGGCGACGACTTCGTCTTCGCTTCATATTTTTTCAAATTTTACAAATTTGATACTTTTGCTTCTTCGGAGGGTATATTTGGGAGAAAGGTTTTACGGGCAGTGATTCCTTCCATTTAAGTTCCTGCCTTGTCCCTCCCTTCATCCGTGTACTTTAGCTTTGGTATTGGTATCCCACAAGTAATGGATGATCCGTGGACTGGATACACCTTACAAGAGAAAACACAATTTATGCTTACCTGATAAATGTATTTCTCTTGTGGTGTATCCAGTCCACGGCCCGCCCTGTCATTTTAAGGCAGGTAATTTTTAAATTTAAACTACAGTAACCACTGCACCCTATGGTTCCTCCTTTCTCGGCTTGTTTTCGGTCGAATGACTGGCTATGACAGTTAGGGGAGGAGCTATATTACAGCTCTGCTGTGGGTGTCCTCTTGCAACTTCCTGTTGGGAATGAGAATATCCCACAAGTAATGGATGATCCGTGGACTGGATACACCACAAGAGAAATACATTTATCAGGTAAGCATAAAACAGAATTTATGTTTACCTGATAAATTACTTTCTCCAACGGTGTGTCCGGTCCACGGCGTCATCCTTACTTGTGGGATATTCTCTTCCCCAACAGGAAATGGCAAAGAGCCCAGCAAAGCTGGTCACATGATCCCTCCTAGGCTCCGCCTACCCCAGTCATTCGACCGACGTTAAGGAGGAATATTTGCATAGGAGAAACCATATGTTACCGTGGTGACTGTAGTTAAAGAAAATAAATTATCAGACCTGATTAAAAAAAAACCAGGGCGGGCCGTGGACCGGACACACCGTTGGAGAAAGTAATTTATCAGGTAAACATAAATTCTGTTTTCTCCAACATAGGTGTGTCCGGTCCACGGCATCATCCTTACTTGTGGGAACCAATACCAAAGCTTTAGGACACGGATGAAGGGAGGGAGCAAATCAGGTCACCTAAATGGAAGGCACCACGGCTTGCAAAACCTTTCTCCCAAAAATAGCCTCAGAAGAAGCAAAAGTATCAAATTTGTAAAATTTAGAAAAAGTGTGCAGTGAAGACCAAGTCGCTGCCTTACATATCTGATCAACAGAAGCCTCGTTCTTGAAGGCCCATGTGGAAGCCACAGCCCTAGTGGAGTGAGCTGTGATTCTTTCAGGAGGCTGCCGTCCGCCAGTCTCATAAGCCAATCGGATAATGCTTTTAATCCAGAAGGAGAGAGAGGTAGAAGTTGCTTTTTGACCTCTCCGTTTACCAGAATAAACAACAAACAAAGACAAAGTTTGTCTGAAATCCTTAGTAGCTGCTAAGTAAAATTTGAGAGCACGAACTACATCCAAGTTGTGCAACAAACGTTCCTTCTTTGAAACTGGATTAGGACACAAAGAAGGCACAACTATCTCCTGGTTAATGTTTTTGTTAGAAACAACTTTTGGAAGAAAACCAGGTTTAGTACGCAAAACCACCTTATCTGCATGGAACACCAGATAAGGAGAAGAACACTGCAGAGCAGATAATTCTGAAACTCTTCTAGCAGAAGAAATTGCAACCAAAAACAAAACTTTCCAAGATAATAACTTAATATCAACGGAATGTAAGGGTTCAAACGGAACCCCCTGAAGAACTGAAAGAACTAGGTTGAGACTCCAAGGAGGAGTCAAAATTTTGTAAACAGGCTTGATTCTAACCAGAGCCTGAACAAAGGCTAGAACATCTGGCACAGCTGCCAGCTTTTTGTGAAGTAACACAGACAAGGCAGAAATCTGTCCCATCAAGGAACTTGCAGATAATCCTTTTTCCAATCCTTCTCGAAGGAAGGATAGACTCTTAGGAATCTTAACCTTGTCCCAAGGGAATCCTGCAGATTCACACCAACAGATATACCAAATTATGTGGTAATTTTTCTGGTTACAGGCTTTCAGGCCTGAACAAGAGTATTAATAACAGAATCTGAGAACCCTCGCTTTGATAAGATCAAGCGTTCAATCTCCAAGCAGTCAGCTGGAGTGGGTCGAACGGACCTAGAACAAGAAGGTCTCGTCTCAAAGGTAGCTTCCATGGTGGAGCCGATGACATATTCACCAGATGTGCATACCAAGTCCTGCGTGGCCACGCAGGAGCTATCAAAATCACCGACGCCCTCTCCTGATTGATCCTGGCTACCAGCCTGGGGATGAGAGGAAACGGCGGGAACACATAAGCTAGTTTGAAGGTCCAAGGTGCTACTAGTGCATCCACTAGAGCCGCCTTGGGATCCCTGGATCTGTACCCGTAGTAAGGAACTCTGAAGTTCTGACGAGAGGCCATCAGATCCATGTCTGGAATGCCCCACGGTTGAGTGACTTGGGCAAAGATTTCCGGATGGAGTTCCCACTCCCCCGGATGCAATGTCTGACGACTCAGAAAATCCGCTTCCCAATTTTCCACTCCTGGGATGTGGATAGCAGACAGGTGGCAGGAGTGAGACTCCGCCCATAGAATGATTTTGGTCACTTCTTCCATCGCTAGGGAACTCCTTGTTCCCCCCTGATGGTTGATGTATGAACTTGGCCCTCGCTAGCTGAGGCCAAGCTTTGAGAGCATTGAATATCACTCTCAGTTCCAGAATATTTATCGGTAGAAGAGATTCTACCCGAGACCAAAGACCCTGAGCTTTCAGGGATCCCCAGACCGCGCCCCAGCCCATCAGACTGGCGTCGGTCGTGACAATGACCCACTCTGGTCTGCGGAAGGTCATCCCTTGTGACAGGTTGTCCAGGGACAGCCACCAACGGAATGAGTCTCTGGTCCTCTGATTTACTTGTATCTTCGGAGACAAGTCTGAATAGTCCCCATTCCACTGACTGAGCATGAACAGTTGTAATGGTCTTAGATGAATGCGCACAAAAGGAACTATGTCCATTGCCGCTACCATCAAACCTATCACTTCCATGCACTGCGCTATGGAAGGAAGAGGAACGGAATGAAGTATCCGACAAGAGTCTAGAAGTTTTGTTTTTCTGGCTTCTGTCAGAAAAATCCTCATTTCTAAGGAGTCTATTATAGTTCCCAAGAAGGGAACCCTCGTTGACGGAGATAGAGAACTCTTTTCCACGTTCACTTTCCATCCGTGAGATCTGAGAAAGGCCAGGACAATGTCCGTGTGAGCCTTTACTTGAGGAAGGGACGACGCTCGAATCAGAATGTCGTCCAAGTAAGGTACTACAGCAATGCCCCTTGGTCTTAGCACCGCCAGAAGGGACCCTAGTACCTATGAGAAAATCCTAGGAGCAGTGGCTAATCCGAAAGAAAACGCCACGAACTGGAAATGCTTGTCCAGGAATGCAAACCTTAGGAACCGATGATGTTCCTTGTGGATAGGAATATGTAGATACGCATCCTTGAAATCCACCTTGGTCATGAATTGACCTTCCTGGATGGAAGGAAGAAGTGTTCGAATGGTTTCCATCTTGAACGATGGAACCTTGAGAAACTTGTTCAAGATCTTGAGATCTAAGATTGGTCTGAACGTTCCCTCTTTTTTGGGAACTATGAACAGATTGGAGTAGAACCCCATCCCTTGTTCTCCTAATGGAACAGGATGAATCACTCCCATTTTTAGCAGGTCTTCTACCCAATGTAAGAATGCCTGTCTTCTTATGTGGTCTGAAGACAACTGAGACCTGTGGAACCTCCCCCTTGGAGGAAGCCCCTTGAACTCCAGAGAATAACCTTGGGAGACTATTTCTAGCGCCCAAGGATCCAGAACATCTCTTGCCCAAGCCTGAGCGAAGAGAGAGAGTCTGCCCCCCACCAGATCCGGTCCCGGATCGGGGGCCCGCATTTCATGTTGTCTTGGTAGCAGTGGCAGGTTTCCTGGCCTGCTTTCCTTTGTTCCAGCCTTGCATAGGTCTCCAGGCTGGATTGGCTTGAGAAGTATTACCTTCCTGCTTAGAGGACGTAGCCCTTGGGGCTGATCCGTTTCTGCGAAAGGGACGAAACTTAGGTTTATTTTTGGTCTTGAAAAGACCTATCCTGAGGAAGGGCGTGGCCCTTGCCCCCAGTGATATCAGAGATAATCTCTTTCAAGTCAGGGCCAAAGAGTGTTTTCCCCTTGAAAGGAATGTCAAGCAATTTGTTCTTGGAAGACGCATCCGCTGCCCAAGATTTTAACCAAAGCGCTCTGCGCCACAATAGCAAACCCAGAATTTTTTCGCCGCTAACCTAGCCAATTGCAAGGTGGCGTCTAGGGTGAAAGAATTAGCCAATTTAAGAGCACGAATTCTGTCCATAATCTCCTCATAAGAAGAAGAATTACTAATAATCGCCTTTCCTAGCTCATCAAACTAGAAACACGCGGCTGCAGTGACAGGGACAATGCATGCAATTGGTTGTAGAAGGGAACCTTGCTGAACAAACATCTTTAGCAGACCTTCTAATTTTTTATCCATAGGATCTTGGAAAGCACAACTATCTTCTATGGGTATAGTGGCGCGCTTGTGTAGAGTAGAAACCGCCCCCTCGACCTTGGGGACTGTCTGCCATCAGTCCTTTCTGGGGTCGACTATAGGAAAACAATTTTATAAATATGGGGGGAGGTACTAAAGGTATACCGGGCCTGTCCCATTCTTTACTAACAATGTACGCCACCCGCTTGGATATAGGAAAAGCTTCGGGGGGCCCCGGGGCCTCTAAGAACTTTTCCATTTTACATAGTGGTTCTGGAATGACCAGATAATCACAATCATCCAAATTGGATAACACCTCCTTAAGCAGAGCGCGGAGATGTTCCAACTTAAATTTAAAAGTAATCACATCAGGTTCAGCTTGTTGAGAAATGTTTCCTGAATCTGAAATTTCTCCCTCAGACAAAACCTCCCTGGCCCCCTCAGACTGGTGTAGGGGCCCTTCAGAAACCATATCATCAGCGTTCTCATGCTCTACAGAATTTTCTAAAACAGAGCAGTCGCGCTTTCGCTGATAAGTGGGCATATTGGCTAAAATGTTTTTGATAGAATTATCCATTACAGCCGTTAAATGTTGCATAGTAAGGAGTATTGGCGCACTAGATGTACTAGGGGCCTCCTGTATGGGCAAGACTGGTGTAGACGAAGGAGGGGATGATGCAGTACCATGCTTACTCCCCTCACTTGAGGAATCATCTTGGGCATCATTTTTACTAAATTTTTTTATGACATAAAATACATATAGTTAAATGAGAAGGAACCTTGGTTTCCCCACAGTCAGAACACAATCTATCTGGTAGTTCAGACATGTTAAACAGGCATAAACTTGATAACAAAGCACAAAAAACGTTTTAAAATAAAACCGTTACTGTCACTTTAAATTTTAAACTAAACACACTTTATTACTGCAATTGCGAAAAAGTATGAAGGAATTGTTCAAAATTCACCAAAATTTCACCACAGTGTCTTAAAGCCTTAAAAGTATTGCACACCAAATTTGGAAGCTTTAACCCTTAAAATAACGGAACCGGAGCCGTTTTTATATTTAACCCCTTTACAGTCCCTGGAATCTGCTTTGCTGAGACCCAACCAAGCCCAAAGGGGAATACGATACCAAATGATGCCTTCAGAAAGACTTTTCTATGTATCAGAGCTCCACACACATGCAGCTGCATGCCATGCTGTCCTCAAAAACAAGTGCGCCATACCGGCGCGAAAATGAGGCTCTGACTATGATTAGGGAAAGCCCCTAAAGAATAAGGTGTCTAAAACAGTGCCTGCCGATATAATCATATCAAAATACCCAGAATAAATGATTCCTCAAGGCTAAATATGTGTTAATAATGAATCGATTTAGCCCAGAAAAAGTCTACAGTCTTAATAAGCCCTTGTGAAGCCCTTATTTACTATCTTAATAAACATGGCTTACCGGATCCCATAGGGAAAATGACAGCTTCCAGCATTACATCGTCTTGTTAGAATGTGTCATACCTCAAGCAGTAAGAGACTGCACACTGTTCCCCCAACTGAAGTTAATTGCTCTCAACAGTCCTGTGTGGAACAGCCATGGATTTTAGTTACGGTGCTAAAATCATTTTCCTCATACAAACAGAAATCTTCATCTCTTTTCTGTTTCTGAGTAAATAGTACATACCAGCACTATTTTAAAATAACAAACTCTTGATTGAATAATAAAAACTACAGTTAAACACTAAAAAACTCTAAGCCATCTCCGTGGAGATGTTGCCTGTACAACGGCAAAGAGAATGACTGGGGTAGGCGGAGCCTAGGAGGGATCATGTGACCAGCTTTGCTGGGCTCTTTGCCATTTCCTGTTGGGGAAGAGAATATCCCACAAGTAAGGATGACGCCGTGGACCGGACACACCTATGTTGGAGAAATTGTGTTTTTTTTTTATTTCTTGCGGGCGGTTATGTGTTTTTTTAGTTATTTCGTGCGGGCGCATGTTTTTTTTAAGGCTTCGTGTTTGCCTATGCTGCATCCAGGTGGATTCCGAAAATGGCAGGGTGGTGAAAGAAACTATCCTGCCTTTTTTGGAATCCACCTGGATGCAGCTTTGCTGCATCTAGGTGAATTCTTTTGGCTGCGCATGCAGCCAACATTCCTTTGAGGATGCGTGCGCAACTGGCGACTAACGTGTTACAAATGCGATTATAGTATAGATGGCTTCAATGCATGCATCTCAGAGCTATAATTGTCTTTATTTGGTTATAGACTAAATTATATTTTTTACTAAATAGTTGATGCAAGATTAAGATTCATACTATTCTAGTGGATACCTGACCTCCATCATTAGCTTATGTCACATCAAATTTGAATGTTACTTAAAGAGGGTCTATTGGTCTCACTAAAGTCTTGTTCATGACTAAGATGATCTGGAATGAACACATTTTCAAAGTATCTTAACTAGGAGGGAATACTAAAATAATGTTGGCATGTGGCAGCCTTTTATCTAATATATAATGCTACTGCAATTATATTAGGGACGGACACTGTTATCATGATGCTTATGATGATCAGATGTCATTGTTAAAATACAATGTTATGGCTTTAACCCTTTAACTGCTGAGCAGTTTCCACCCATGTATTGAGCTGTTTTGGAGTTTTTAGATGCTGCTCACTTTTAAGCCCCACAGTAATTTCTGTGAAAAGCCCACACATATTATACATTGGTTTTTTTTTTTTAGCAGACCCAGAAGATTCACACTATATTATTATTTTATAAAATGTGAGACCTCAACAACAAAATGTGTAAAAAATATATTCTTATTAACATTCTAATAAACAAGGTTGTATGTTGTAGTGTTTGTGTTTTCCACATATAAAAGGCCCTTTGGGTATATGAGCCTATAATCAAATATATGCACATTTACAGTATACATGTTAGGTGATCACTATTATCACAGTGATTACCTGGATATAAAAGCATGTATAGGGGCTTTATTTTAAAGAGGAGCTTCTGGGTGTATAGGGGTCATGGCGGTCTCTAGGCATTTTTGATGACCTGTTATAACTGGCTAGAGACTCTGAGCCTACAAACAGTGTGAGGATTTTTTTATTTTTTATTAAAGGGCCATAATACCCAAATGTTTAAACACTTGAAAGTGATGCAGTATAGCTGTAAAAAGCTGACTAGAAAATATCTCCTGAACATCTCTATGTAAAAAAGAAAGATATTTTACCTCAAAAGTTCCTCAGTAGCCACCTCCGATTGTAAAGGATTTCTAAGCAGCATATTAGTATGTCTGTCCCGGGACAACTGAAAGGATGAGCTTCGTGCACTCTCATATTATTTCACCAATCAGGTAAAGGAAGCTTACTAGGAAATCTCATGAGAGTTAAGTCAAATCTCATGAGATCACAGTAAGAGTTCATGACCTCAGCACTGCTGATGCTGATTGGCTGCTGTTCATTTCTTCAATTTTTGTACCTGCAACTGAGTATAACTTTTTACACAGAACTTACTCTGCTGAGCTGAGGAGATTGTGAGGTAAAATATCTTCCTTTTTTACATTTTTTGGTGATACTCAGGTGATATTTTCCTGTCAGCTTTTTACAGTTATACTGCATCAGTTTCAAGTGATTTAGCATATGAGTATTATGTCCCTTTAATTAACATATTGCATTATTGCCAACATTTGAAAACAATTTGCAACAAAGCCACACCCATGTATGGTTTGCATAGCTCCACCTATTCCAATCCACCCCAAAACAAGCACATAACATACTAGTAGTATTATTTAGCTATACTGATTGCTTAAAGGTAAAGTCAAAATTAAATTTTAAAACACCTATAATACTAAATTTATTTTTCTTTAGTGGATACCCTGGTTGAAAAGAATATTTACATATCCTCAGCAATCCTGATATGAAGCGATAATAAAGGATCTTTTTTAAATAAATTTTAAGGCTGGAACCAATTATTCTATTTATACATATGGGAGTGGCTTCTCCTGAGTTCCGTGCCTGAAAAGTTTTGTGATGTTTTCCACAATTAAATAGGTTAATAGACCTAGAAATGCCCCAGTATGTCTGGATTTTTTTGTATGTTCTCTCAATTTCAGTCACTGCACATGAAGAGCCTGATTTCTTAACCGCTTGACTATGCATGACGAGAACAGGTTGTCATACAAACTTCTGCCTGTGCGCACATGATGATTTATTCTCATCAAGGGGAAATGCTGATCACAGCACCGGATCAGTGATTCCCCTGCACCGAAGGCCCAAACATTGGTGGCATACTGGGCGGCACTCCCAGAGCTACATGAGAGTGCCGGTGATATCACCACAAATGTGCATGTTAACATAATAGAGGGAACGGAGCCACAATATGACAGGCAGGTAAGGGAGCTGGATGGGGTTGGTGGTTCAAACCCCCTTACTAGCAACAGACCTCCACAACCCCTCATTTTAAAGAAAATCTCCCGCTCATTCAAATGGTGGTAATCTTGGAAAAACAGTAAAAAGCAGATGTTAAAAAAAATATATTGTTTATGCTTAACTAATAAATTCATTTCATTCATGGTGGTGAGAGTCTAAGAGCCATTATTCTTGTGAAATACCTCTCCTGACCACTAGAAGGAGGCAAAGATTCCAAAACCTCAAGAGCCCTTAAAACCCCTCCCACCAAAATCTGGCCCTTTAATGAACTGGCAGATGAACCTTTATCCAAACCATCTTGAAGAAATTAAAGAATTCTTAAATAATTTTAGCTAAAACAATGCTACACACATCAAAAAATAAAGGCCTTCCAAACCTTGTGATAAATTTTCCATGTCAAAGGTAAAGTGCCTGAATCATCGTCTCAATGACAATCAGAAAAACCTCCTTATCTAAGAACTAAATGCTCAATCTCCAAACCATCAAGTTTAGAGATCCTGATCGGGAAAAAAGAAGGAACTTGAGAAAGAAGATTGTGGCACAGAGAAAGAGGCCACGACGGACAACTGGACATCTGAACTAGATCTGCAAAACAAGTTCTGCAAGGCAAAGCTTAAGCAATCAGAGTGACTGAGGAAATTTCCTGCTTGATCATGGATATCACTCTTGGTAACAAAACAAGGAGGAGGAAACATGTAGGCTAGGCAAAACAACCAAGAAACTACTGGAGCATCCATAAACTCCACTTGAGGATCCCTGGACCTCTCAAAGTATCTTGGAAGCTTGGTGTTTAATCAAGAAGCCATGCAATTTATTTTTGGAAATCCCTACAGATCCACAATCTGACTGAAAACTTCCAGATGAAGAGACAATTTCCCTGGATGAAGGGATTGGTGACTGAGAGAATCTGCTTCCCAATTGTTCACCCTGTAATATGATTCAAAGTGATTGAACAAAAATTGCTCTTGGCCCAAGCCAGAATTTGAGACACCTCCCTCATCGCCAGGGAACTGTGACTTCCCCCCTAATGGTTGATGTAAGTCACTGCTGTGACATTGTCTGACTCGAAACAAAGATAAGTCTCTCCTTTCAGATAAGGTCAATTCTGAAGAGCCCTGAAAAATGCACATAGTTCCAGAACATTTATTAGTAACCTTGCCTCCAGAAAAGACCACTGGGATCCCCAAACTGTACCCCAACCTGACAGACTTACATTTGTCTTGATCACAGTTCAATTTGGATGGACAAGGGATGCCCCTGAACAATGGACTGATGATTTATCCATTGATTTGTTCTGAAATTCAGAAGAATCTTCTGAGACAAATTAATGTAATTTTAAAAGAAAAAATGTATACATTCTATAGGCCCTCACTTGCCTTAGTTACTTAGTAGATATGAGTGAACTTTTAATAACTAAACAAAGTGCCTAGTACAAAGTTAAAATATATATCTAATTTCATTGTTGGGAAGTTCAGGGAAACCACATTAAATCATACATATAAAAGTAACAGATTCCTATCAATGGAGTTTAAACAATTAGATTCAGAGGCCCATTGTAGTTTATTTGGTCAAGAAGAGTCAAGACATGAATAAAACCCTTATAAATTAATTTATTTCATGGTGCTGAGAGTTCACAATCCATTACTCCTGGGAATTACTCTACCACTAGGAGGAGGCAAAGATCCCCAAACCCCAATAGCCCTATAAAACCCTCCCACCTCACACATACCTCAGTCTAACCTATAGCCAAGTAAAGTGAGGTAAGAAAAAGGAATAAGTACCATAAAAGGAGTAGGGAAAAAAAGATGTGCTAAGGAAAAAAATAACCCTGGATTATGGACTCTCACCACCATGAAAAAATTTAATTTATCAGGTAAGCATAAATTAGGTCGTCTTTCATACAGGTGGTGAGAGTCCATAATCCACAACTTCTGTTTACTAATACCAAAGCTGTGGAAACTATGAGTAATAACATTAAGGGAGGGATTTAAAAAAACATTTTTCAATGAGAAATTAAAACAACTAATATATATATATATATATATATATATATATATATATATATATATATATATATATATATATACTGTATATACACTTAAAATAATACAAACAGGCAAAAAAATCAAACTACGACAGCTGCCTGAAGAACCTTCCTACCAATATGCAAAGACCAAGTAGCTGCCTTGCAAATCTAGTCAACTGAAGCCTCATTCTTGAAAGCCCAAGAAGTAGCAACTGACCTAGTAGAATGAGCAGTTATCCGTTAAGGTGGAGGCTAACCTGCCTTCAAGTACAGTGCCTTTCAAAAGTATTCACCCCCCTTGGCATTTTCCCTATTTCTTTCCTAAAATATGGTGAGTCCACGGCTTGAGTAATTACTATTGGGAATATCACTCCTGGCCAGCAGGAGGAGGCAAAGAGTTAAACTGCTAAGTATCACTCCCTTACCCACAACCCCCAGTTATTCTCTTTGCCTTCGGTGCATGGAGGTGAAGTTTAGGTGTCTGAAGAAAAAGTTTGATTTTATCTATAAGCAAGTTTTGGGGTATAGCCGTATTCCAGATAGGAACTTGTAAAGAGGTACTTACTACGTTTTTCCTAACAATTACTGCCCTAGTTTAGAAAGCCAGAGTTGGCTACGCTGTTCTTTCTTTTTCAAAGGTCTCTGTGAAGAACTGTGTCTTCTCATACCTTGTAACTGTCTACATGCTGGACAGCGGAGCAGGTAAGTGCTTTTTCTTCCAGTTGGGAGACCATGCACTTAAATTAAAATGACACTGCTTTTTTATTGGGACATAGATAATCCTGTTGTATGGGTTACACTGGGGCATGAAGTAGGCACTGAAGCATGTGTGAGACTAACATTTAAACTCTTTTAAAAAGAAAGAGTAAAATGTTTTTATTAGGCTTTATTTTCTGACACATATTTACTTGATAAAAAAAAAATCAAGTTTAAACTGAAAGCAAGGCTGAATTTTCTATTTCAGCAGCTTATTCATTTTCCCTTTGCTTTAAAATAAAACGATGCAACATTTTAAACGGTCCGGTTTGAAAAAAACTGTTATTTCTGGTACTTAGTATAACAGGAAGCTATTTTTAGTGCCTCTCTGTGTTGCAGCAGTAATTTGTGCTCGGCAGTTGCGGTCACACGACCCGGATTTACTTCAATTTCTGGGTGATCCGGTCTTAATTGGTAGCAGTAAGGCACCTCAGTAATTGAGGTATGGGGTTGCCTTAGGGGTATTTTATAAGTTTATTTGAGGTTTTTTCTTAACTTTTCTCACAATTTTAGCTGGGGATCGATTCTAATTTGGGATAAATTTGTATTTTTTCCATAACTTATTTTAATTGAATATTAAAATCTTTGAAACTTATCTGTACAAGTTTATTTACTGTTTCTCAACATGTCTGATATGGAGCAAGAGCCTGCTCTCATGATATCATGCTTATTATGTTTAGATGCACAAATTGCAGCTCCTATGCAATTTTGTTCTTCATGTGTCAAGAAAACCTTGAAAAAACAGAATTTATGTTTACCTGATAAATTACTTTCTCCAACGGTGTGTCCGGTCCACGGCGTCATCCTTACTTGTGGGATATTCTCCTCCCCAACAGGAAATGGCAAAGAGCCCAGCAAAGCTGGTCACATGATCCCTCCTAGGCTCCGCCTTCCCCAGTCATTCGACCGACGTAAAGGAGGAATATTTGCATAGGAGAAATCATATGATACCGTGGTGACTGTAGTTAAAGAAAATAAATTATCAGACCTGATTAAAAAAAACCAGGGCGGGCCGTGGACCGGACACACTGTTGGAGAAAGTAATTTATCAGGTAAACATAAATTCTGTTTTCTCCAACATAGGTGTGTCCGGTCCATGGCGTCATCCTTACTTGTGGGAACCAATACCAAAGCTTTAGGACACGGATGAAGGGAGGGAGCAAATCAGGTCACCTAGATGAAAGGCACCACGGCTTGCAAAACCTTTCTCCCAAAAATAGCCTCAGAAGAAGCAAAAGTATCAAATTTGTAAAATTTAGTAAAAGTGTGCAGTGAAGACCAAGTCGCTGCCTTACATATCTGATCAACAGAAGCCTCGTTCTTGAAGGCCCATGTGGAAGCCACAGCCCTAGTGGAATGAGCTGTGATTCTTTCAGGAGGCTGCCGTCCGGCAGTCTCGTAAGCCAATCTGATGATGCTTTTAAGCCAAAAAGAGAGAGAGGTAGAAGTTGCTTTTTGACCTCTCCTTTTACCGGAATAAACAACAAACAAGGAAGATGTTTGTCTAAAATCCTTTGTAGCATCTAAATAGAATTTTAGAGCACGAACTACATCCAAATTGTGCAACAAACGTTCCTTCTTTGAAACTGGATTCGGACACAAAGAAGGCACGACTATCTCCTGGTTAATGTTTTTGTTAGAAACAACTTTCGGAAGAAAACCAGGTTTAGTACGCAAAACCACCTTATCTGCATGGAACACCAGATAAGGAGGAGAACACTGCAGAGCAGATAATTCTGAAACTCTTCTAGCAGAAGAAATTGCAACCAAAAACAAAACTTTCCAAGATAATAACTTAATATCAACGGAATGTAAGGGTTCAAACGGAACCCCCTGAAGAACTGAAAGAACTAAATTGAGACTCCAAGGAGGAGTCAAAGGTTTGTAAACAGGCTTGATTCTAACCAGAGCCTGAACAAAGGCTTGAACATCTGGCACAGCTGCCAGCTTTTTGTGAAGTAACACAGACAAGGCAGAAATCTGTCCCTTCAAGGAACTTGCAGATAATCCTTTCTCCAAACCTTCTTGAAGAAAGGATAGAATCTTAGGAATTTTTATCTTGTCCCAAGGGAATCCTTTAGATTCACACCAACAGATATATTTTTTCCATATTTTGTGGTAGATTTTTCTAGTTACAGGCTTTCTGGCCTGAACAAGAGTATCAATGACAGAATCTGAGAACCCTCGCTTTGATAAGATCAAGCGTTCAATCTCCAAGCAGTCAGTTGGAGTGAGACCAGATTCGGATGTTCGAACGGACCTTGAACAAGAAGGTCCCGTCTCAAAGGTAGCTTCCATGGTGGAGCCGATGACATATTCACCAGGTCTGCATACCAAGTCCTGCGTGGCCACGCAGGAGCTATCAAGATCACCGATGCCCTCTCCTGATTGATCCTGGCTACCAGCCTGGGGATGAGAGGAAACGGCGGGAATACATAAGCTAGTTTGAAGGTCCAAGGTGCTACTAGTGCATCTACTAGAGTCGCCTTGGGATCCCTGGATCTGGACCCGTAGCAAGGAACCTTGAAGTTCTGACGAGAGGCCATCAGATCCATGTCTGGAATGCCCCACAACTGAGTAATTTGGGCAAAGATTTCCGGATGGAGTTCCCACTCCCCCGGATGAAATGTCTGACGACTCAGAAAATCCGCTTCCCAATTTTCCACTCCTGGGATGTGGATTGCAGACAAGTGGCAGGAGTGAGTCTCCGCCCATTGAATGATTTTGGTCACTTCTTCCATCGCCAGGGAACTCCTTGTTCCCCCCTGATGGTTGATGTACGCAACAGTCGTCATGTTGTCTGATTGAAATCGTATGAATTTGGCCTTTGCTAGCTGAGGCCAAGCCTTGAGAGCATTGAATATCGCTCTCAGTTCCAGAATATTTATCGGGAGAAGAGATTCTTCCCGAGACCAAAGACCCTGAGCTTTCAGGGGTCCCCAGACCGCGCCCCAGCCCACCAGACTGGCGTCGGTCGTGACAATGACCCACTCTGGTCTGCGGAAGCTCATCCCCTGTGACAGGTTGTCCAGGGACAGCCACCAACGGAGTGAATCTCTGGTCCTCTGATCTACTTGTATCGTCGGAGACAAGTCTGTATAATCCCCATTCCACTGACTGAGCATGCACAGTTGTAATGGTCTTAGATGAATTCGCGCAAAAGGAACTATGTCCATTGCCGCTACCATCAAACCTATTACTTCCATGCACTGCGCTATGGAAGGAAGAGGAACAGAATGAAGTATTTGACAAGAGTTTAGAAGTTTTGATTTTCTGGCCTCTGTCAGAAAAATCCTCATTTCTAAGGAGTCTATTATTGTTCCCAAGAAGGGAACCCTTGTTGACGGAGATAGAGAACTTTTTTCTACGTTCACTTTCCACCCGTGAGATCTGAGAAAGGCCAGGACAATGTCCGTGTGAGCCTTTGCTTGTGGAAGGGACGACGCTTGAATCAGAATGTCGTCCAAGTAAGGTACTACTGCAATGCCCCTTGGTCTTAGCAGCGCTAGAAGGGACCCTAGCACCTTTGTGAAAATTCTTGGGGCAGTGGCTAATCCGAACGGAAGTGCCACAAACTGGTAATGCTTGTCCAGAAATGCGAACCTTAGGAACCGATGATGTTCCTTGTGGATAGGAATATGTAGATACGCATCCTTTAAATCCACCGTGGTCATGAATTGACCTTCCAGGATGGAAGGAAGAATTGTTCGAATGGTTTCCATTTTGAACGATGGAACCTTGAGAAACTTGTTTAGGATCTTGAGATCTAAGATTGGTCTGAATGTTCCCTCTTTTTTGGGAACTACGAACAGATTGGAGTAGAACCCCATCCCTTGTTCTCCTAATGGAACAGGATGAATCACTCCCATTTTTAACAGGTCTTCTACACAATGTAAGAATGCCTGTTTTTTATGTGGTCTGAAGACAATTGAGACCTGTGGAACCTCCCCCTCGGGGGAAGCCCCTTGAATTCCAGAAGATAACCTTGGGAGACTATTTCTAGCGCCCAAGGATCCAGAACATCTCTTGCCCAAGCCTGAGCGAAGAGAGAGAGTCTGCCCCCCACCAGATCCGGTCCCGGATCGGGGGCCAACATCTCATGCTGTCTTGGTAGCAGTGGCAGGTTTCTTGGCCTGCTTACCTTTGTTCCAGCCTTGCATTGGCCTCCAGGCTGGCTTGGCTTGAGAAGTATTACCCTCTTGCTTAGAGGACGTAGCACTTGGGGCTGGTCCGTTTCTGCGAAAGGGACGAAAATTAGGTTTATTTTTGGCCTTGAAAGACCTATCCTGAGGAAGGGCGTGGCCCTTGCCCCCAGTGATATCAGAAATAATCTCTTTCAAGTCAGGGCCAAACAGCGTTTTCCCCTTGAAAGGAATGTTAAGCAATTTGTTCTTGGAAGACGCATCCGCTGACCAAGATTTTAGCCAAAGCGCTCTGCGCGCCACAATAGCAAACCCAGAATTTTTCGCCGCTAATCTAGCCAATTGCAAAGTGGCGTCTAGGGTGAAAGAGTTAGCCAATTTGAGAGCATGAATTCTGTCCAAAATCTCCTCATAAGAAGAATCTTTATTGAGCGCCTTTTCTAGTTCATCGAACCAGAAACACGCTGCTGTAGTGACAGGAACAATGCATGAAATTGGTTGTAGAAGGTAACCTTGCTGAACAAACATCTTTTTAAGCAAACCCTCTAATTTTTTATCCATAGGATCTTTGAAAGCACAACTATCTTCTATGGGTATAGTGGTGCGTTTGTTTAGAGTAGAAACCGCCCCCTCGACCTTGGGACTGTCTGCCATAAGTCCTTTCTGGGGTCGACCATAGGAAACAATTTCTTAAATATAGGGGGAGGGACGAAAGGTATGCCGGGCCTTTCCCATTCTTTGTTTACAATGTCCGCCACCCGCTTGGGTATAGGAAAAGCTTCGGGGGGCCCCGGGACCTCTAGGAACTTGTCCATTTTACATAATTTCTCTGGAATGACGAAATTCTCACAATCATCCAGAGTAGATAACACCTCCTTAAGCAGGGCGCGGAGATGTTCCAATTTAAATTTGAATGAAATTACATCAGGTTCAGCTTGTTGAGAAATTTTCCCTGAATCTGAAATTTCTCCCTCAGACAAAACCTCCCTGGCCCCCTCAGATTGGTGTAGGGGCACTTCAGAACCAATATCATCAGCGTCCTCATGCTCTTCAGTATTTTCTAAAACAGAGCAGTCGCGCTTTCGCTGATAAGTGGGCATTTTGGCTAAAATGTTTTTGATAGAATTATCCATTACAGCCGTTAATTGTTGCATAGTAAGGAGTATTGGCGCACTAGATATACTAGGGGCCTCCTGTGTGGGCAAGACTGGTGTAGACGAAGGAGGGGATGATGCAGTACCATGCTTACTCCCCTCACTTGAGGAATCATCTTGGGCATCATTTTCTCTAAATTTTGTGTCACATAAATCACATCTATTTAAATGAGAAGGAACCTTGGCTTCCCCACATACAGAACACAGTCTATCTGGTAGTTCAGACATGTTAAACAGGCATAAACTTGATAACAAAGTACAAAAAACGTTTTAAAATAAAACCGTTACTGTCACTTTAAATTTTAAACTGAACACACTTTATTACTGAATATGTGAAAAAGTATGAAGGAATTGTTCAAAATTCACCAAAATTTCACCACAGTGTCTTAAAGCCTTAAAAGTATTGCACACCAAATTTGAAAGCTTTAACTCTTAAAATAACGGAACCGGAGCCGTTTTTATATTTAACCCCTTTACAGTCCCTGGTATCTGCTTTGCTGAGACCCAACCAAGCCCAAAGGGGAATACGATACCAAATGACGCCTTCAGAAAGTCTTTTCTATGTATCAGAGCTCCTCACACATGCATCTGCATGTCATGCTTCCCAAAAACAAGTGCGCAATAGAGGCGCGAAAATGAGGCTCTGCCTATGATTAGGGAAAGCCCCTAGAGAATAAGGTGTCCAATACAGTGCCTGACGGTTATTTTACATAATTCCCAAGAATAAAATAATTCCTCAAAGCTATGAAGTATTAAAATATGCTTATATATCAATCGTTTTAGCCCAGAAAATGTCTACAGTCTTAAAAGCCCTTGTGAAGCCCTTTTTTTCTTATGTAATAAAAATGGCTTACCGGATCCCATAGGGAAAATGACAGCTTCCAGCATTACATTGTCTTGTTAGAAATGTGTCATACCTCAAGCAGCAAAAGTCTGCTCACTGTTTCCCCCAACTGAAGTTAATTCCTCTCAACAGTCCTGTGTGGAAACAGCCATCGATTTTAGTAACGGTTGCTAAAATCATTTTCCTCTTACAAACAGAAATCTTCATCACCTTTCTGTTTCAGAGTAAATAGTACATACCAGCACTATTTTAAAATAACAAACTCTTGATTGAATAATAAAAACTACAGTTAAACACCAAAAAACTCTAAGCCATCTCTGTGGAGATGTTGCCTGTACAACGGCAAAGAGAATGACTGGGGAAGGCGGAGCCTAGGAGGGATCATGTGACCAGCTTTGCTGGGCTCTTTGCCATTTCCTGTTGGGGAGGAGAATATCCCACAAGTAAGGATGACGCCGTGGACCGGACACACCTATGTTGGAGAAATAAAGGTGACATTTTTGAGCTGAATGTCTCTCAGGATGATGCTGTTAAAATAATACCTCAGCTTTCTCCTGCTAGGTCCCAAGCCTCAATGGCGTCACATGCAGTGTACTGTGGTTCCTCTATAACTCCTAGTGGAGTTTATTTAAAAGCAGAAATTGCTGCCCAGGTATCTTCAGTGGTATCTGCGGCATTAGCTGCCATTCCCAGATTACAATGCAAGAGGAAATCTAGAAATTAAGAAAGTAAGGTGCCTGTCCTCGGTTCTGCTTCCCAAGTCGCCCTTTCTCATAAGTCTGATGAGGATTATACATCGGGACTTTCTAAGGGTGATATCTCAGATTCGGACAGTATAATTCCTTCTTATGAGACTGAGGTGGTATCCTTCAGATTTAAGCTTGAACACCTTTGTGTATTGTTAAAGGAGGTTTTAGCTACTTTAGATGACTCCGATATCCCTGTCGTTGTCACTCCTAAGAAAATCTAGTAAACAATATTTTTTTTGATGAACCTTCCACTTCGGAGGTTTTTCCTGTGCCGGACCATGCTAGGGATATTATCTCACAGGAATGGGAGAAACCAGTGGTGTCTTCCTCGTCTCCCATTTTTAAGAAAATGTTTCCTGTTGAGGACTCCATTAAAGACCCTTGGTTTACTGTACCCAAAGTTGAAGGGGCTATTTCCACTCTGGCTAAGAGAACCACTCTTAGCCAGAGTGGAAACCCTGTGAGGCCAAGCTGGGGTAATCAGGATTACTGAAGACTTCTCTAGGCTTATCTTGGAAATCACTCTGGGTAGAAGTACCAGAGGAAGAAACAGATAAGCAAGCTGAAAAGACCAAGGAACTTCTAGAGCTTAAGGAAACCTGGACCTTGAAAAGTAAATAGGAAGTTTGTTTTTAAACAAGAGGCCATCAGATCAATTGCTGGGAGACCCTAAAGATCCACAATATGATTGACTGTTTAGAGATTGACAACTGAGAAAGTCTGCTTCTCAGTTGTTCACCCATGTAATATGAATCGTAGAAACTAGACAAGAATTTATTTCTGCCCATGAGACAGTTCAAAACACCTTCCTTTATGATAACTTTCTCTGCACCATTGATGAAGCATACAAAGCTGAAGAGGTCTCATGTGAAAATTATATACACACACACACACATATATATATATATATATATATATATATATATATATATATATATATATATATATATATATACACACACCTACATCCTTGTTGAGTACACACATTTTCATTACCTATAAAACCAATATTAACTAGAAAATGACCATGCCTCAGGGTTAATTCTAGGATGCATTTCCAAATATATTCTTCTTGATTTCATATAAGGCTAATGGAAAAAAAAAACGAGATAAGTTTCATGAAGTAATTATCCCATTGGAAGTGAGTTACACAAAACAGGCATTTGTTGGTTGCATAAGTATTCACGTAGAATTAATTTTTACTCCAATTTTAGTTAAAAGTCACAAGTCACTATCAGATTCACACATCTTTTTTTGGGGGTTTTGGCAAAATTGCTTAAAGGGACAGTCTAGGCCAAAATAAACGTTCATGATTCAGATAGAGCATGCAATTTTAAACAATTTTCCAATTTACTTTTATCACCAATTTTGCTTTGTTCTCTTGGTATTCTTAGTTGAAAGCTTAACCTAGGAGGTTCATATGCTAATTTCTTAGACCTTGAAGCCCACCTCTTTCAGATTGCATTTTAACAGTTTTTCACCACTAGAGGGTGTTAGTTCACATATTTCATATAGATAACACTGTGCTCGTGCACGTGAAGTAATCTGGGAGCAGGCACTGATTGGCTAGACTGCAAGTCTGTCAAAAGAACTGAAAAAAGGGGCAGTTTGCAGAGGCTTAGATACAAGATAATCACAGAGGTTAAAAGTATATTATTATAACTGTGTTGGTTATGCAAAACTGGGAAATGGGTAATAAAGGGATTATCTATCTTTTAAAACAATAAAAATTCTGGTGTAGACTGTCCCTTTAAAGCAACACTGTACCCTACTTTCTTTCTCTTTTAATTTGTTCCCAATAATCAATTTTACCCGCTTGAGTGTATTACATTATGTACAAATAGCTGTTTACTGTTATTTCAGCATTTGAAATAACTGATTTATCCTGTGGTATCCCTACCTATAATAAAAGTTTCCATAGTAAAAACTATTTTAGAGTACACTGCACCTTTAAGGCTGGTGAACAGCAAATCAAGTTTTGCTCCAGATTCTAATTCAGATTGAGGATATGTATTTTCACTACTCCAGTTTAGCTTTGTCTACAGGTGTGCTATGTGAACCTCTTCATCAGTCAAGGTGTCTTGCAGAATAAAACAGGTTTTCCTCTAGAACCCTGACATACAACCCCCCCCCCAAAAAAAAAACGCATCTCCACAACTATCACCATGCTTTAGAGCGGGAATTGTATTCTCAAGGGGATGAGCAGCGTTAGCATTGCACCAATAATAGTGCTTTGAACTAAGAACCTTTTTCTTCACATTTTCTGTGTCTGCCCCATGCAAACTGGAGCTTTTTTATTTTATGCACTTTTCTATTTCTTTCACCTGTTTTATATTATCATTCTCTTTTATTTGCAATTTTCAATACATATCTCCACCCAATCTTCTACTGTATTATGAAGGTTATAATAAAAAACTGAAGAATACTGGAACATGGTTAACATTAGAGTTCCTCTTCCTCCACCTCTTTCTGTTAACATTATTATTAGGATTTGTTGGCTGTTAAATTTTGCATTTTACTTTCATTTCTTACAAGTAGTCTGTTGTTTATGATGTAACATTATTTTTCTAAAATAATAATAATTTTAAAAAATGATAACAGTCTAGTTAAACAACTATGCATTTTAAATATTAAATTTTTCACAATGGTTTATACTGAAGCCATAAGTAAAAAAAGAACAGTTTTTTTCTTTTTTTCCTAGCTGATGTGACTGAAAATTGAAATAATAAAAAAAAAAACAGAGCGTAGTTAATTTTTTTCATTTATCTGGCAGTCTTTTTAATACATTTATGAATGCGTCCTTTGGTACTTCCACATTGCCAATTTTTCTCATTTTTTTCTTTCCTTCGGCTTGCCTTTTTAGTAGCTTCATTTTCCTTGTAATGTCACCTCCATACTGTTAAAAAGAAAAAACATTTTTTTTTTTTAACTAAACCAGATTACATTATGTTGTTTACTAGCAAACGGTAGACAGCAGGATATGAAAAATAACCACACATGATATTCTATCAAAAACTATATAGCAAACATCAGGTATGAGGAAAACCCTTAAAAATAAATCCCAGCGAAGGTAAAATAGTATGTCAGGGGTGTTGCACACATAAGCAGCAAATCACGTCTTCTTAAATCCACTGAGGTTGTGACATTTAAGTAGGGTCATAGCAACTTTGGGGTGTAACACTTCAAGAAAGGCAGCTAAGTGGTACCATACTCATGTAGGTGTATCTAAAGAGAGCAGAATCACGCTATTTTGTGTGTCACACCCCAATTGTATTATCTTTCATTATCCAAAGATTCCACTCTGTACTGTACCCACACACCAACAAATTATAATCATAAATCTTGTCTTAAAGGGCCACTGTAAGTAAATATTTTCTATGCCTGTTACTAACTAACTACCCCAAATACGCTTTTTATCAATAGCATTTCATTAACATATCTCTACCGTATATCAGAAATCTTGTCTGCAAATTTAATTGTTTTCCAAACCCACTCCGTGGGTATCCTTTGCTCTGTACCAATCCGTTTACAATACCTAGGTTTCAAAATGGCGCTTTAAACACAAAGTTATTGGTTTAAGTATTTTGAACATGCAGTGCTGAAAATAGTGGGCAGGATAACGTGACATCATCGGCGAATAAAAGATATAACTTTTAGAACGTTATGAAACTTCGTTTTGGAGAAAATATAGGTCAGTAGGTTTTAATTAATGTTTATTAACTTTAATATGTTAGTTGTTTAGCTTAAAAATTATAACAGAGTAATCCAAGTAATCCTTTAATTAAAGAGAAAATCCCAAAGCCAAAAAAGCCAAATTATAATAGCATATTTCCAATGAAATATAAATTACAGAATGTTTTAAAAAGACTGAAAGTTCAAATGCCAAATAAGCAAACATTTTCATACATATTTAAATGTTCAGCTGACTAAACAGCAAATATGAAAATACAATTTTAAAAAAATCCATAAAAAAAAAAAGTTATACGTACACATTTTGCCAAGACATTTTTTCTGTAGGCTTTCACACTGCAAAGAGAAAGATATTTGATCTAAATACATTTTGTATACTCACTAGGCGATAAGCCTGCCCAGAGGGCAGTCTATTTATAAAAAAAAAACAAAAAAAAAAAAAACTACAAACCCTAAAGCTAAAATTACACAAAATAAAAAAAAAATGTAAAATTACAGAAAAAAACTAAACAAAGCTATCCAAAATAAAACAAATTAAACCTAAACTAATACCCCTATAAAAAATCCCCCCAAAAATAAAAACACCCCCTAATCTTCTACTAAACTATCGATAGACCTTAAAAGGGCTTTTGAAGGGCATTGCCCTAAGTTAAACAGCTCTTTTACCTAAAAAATTACCAATTACCCCTTAACAGTAAAACCCCCCACCCACCAAAATAAAAAACCTAACACTAAAAAAAACTAAACTACCCTTTGCCCCTAAAGGGGCATTTGTATGGGCATTGCCATTAACCAGTAATGACAACTGACGTACCAGGTACGTCATGCAAAAACTAACAGTTAATGACAATGGACGTACCTGGTACGTCAGTTGTCTAACAGAGTGCTGGAAGCGATCACAAATGCTTCCAGCAGCTCTGAGGGTATTGCAGTGATGCCTCGATATGGAGGCATCCTGCAATACCACTTTACAAGCCTCCGATGCAGAGAGAGCCACTCTGTGGCCCTCTCTGCACCGGTAGCGATGGTGCCAGTGTCCGGGTGTGAGGGTGCGTGCGCGCGTGCACGAGGGGTGACTGTGCACGTGCATGAGCGCGTGCACGGGGCGCACGTGTACGTGCGCGCATTAGCCACACTGACACCAATGAATGAGGGCAGAAAGGGAGAAAAAGGTACAATTTTTTTTTTAAATATAAAAGGATCTGGGAGGGGGAGGGGGTGGGGGTATTGTGGGGGGGATGCTACACTACAGAAATAGTTTTTAAGTTAAAAATAAAATAAAAATACTTTTTGGGGGGTTTTTGGGGCCAAACTGGGTACTGGCAGACAGCTGCCAGTACCCAAGATGGCGGTAATTAGGTAGGGGAGAGGGTTAGAGAGCTGGAGGGGGGATCAGGGAGGTTGGGGCTAAGGCAGGGGTCCATCACAGCTAAAATATTTTATTATTTTTATTTAAAAAAAAAAAAAACTCTTTTATTTAGTACTGGTAGACTTTCTGCCAGTACTTAAGATGGCGGGAACAATTGTGGGGTGGGGGAGGGAAGAGAGCTGTTTGGGAGGGATCAGGGGGTGGGATATCTCTAAAATTAACCCTACAAGCTCCCTAATTAACCCCTTCACTCCTGGGCATAAAACACGTGTTGTGCGCAGTGGCATTTAGCAGCCTTCTAATTACCAAAAAGCAACCCCAAAGCCATATAAGTCTGCTATTTCTGAAAAAAGGGGATCCCAGAGAAGCATTTACAACCATTTGTGCCATAATTGCAGAAGCTGTTTGTAAATAATTTCAGTGGGAAACCTAAAGTTTGTGACAAATTTTGTGAAAAAGTGAACTTTTTTTTTGGTTATACTTCATGCGGGCGGTTACGTGTTTTTTTTTGTTTTTTTGTTTTTTTTTAAGGCTTCGGGTTTGCTTACGTTGCATCCAGGTGTATATATATATATATACACACACACATATATATATATATATATATATATATATATATATATACACACACACACATATATATATATATATATATATATATATATATATATATATATATATATATATATATATATACACTGTGTGCAGAATTATTAGGCAAATGAGTATTTTGACCACATCATCCTCTTTATGCATGTTGTCTTACTCCAAGCTGTATAGGCTCGAAAGCCTACTACCAATTAAGCATATTAGATGATGTGCATCTCTGTAATGAGAAGGGGTGTGGTCTAATGACATCAACACCCTATATCAGGTGTGCATAATTATTATGCAACTTCCTTTCCTTTGGCAAAATGGGTCAAAAGAAGGACTTGACAGGCTCAGAAAAGTCAAAAATAGTGAGATATCTTGCAGAGGGATGCAGCACTCTTAAAATTGCAAAGCTTCTGAAGCGTGATCATCGAACAATCAAGCGTTTCATTCAAAATAGTCAACAGGGTCGCAAGAAGCGTGTGGAAAAACCAAGGAGCAAAATAACTGCCCATGAACTGAGAAAAGTCAAGCGTGCAGCTGCCAAGATGCCACTTGCCACCAGTTTGGCCATATTTCAGAGCTGCAACATCACTGGAGTGCCCAAAAGCACAAGGTGTGCAATACTCAGAGACATGGCCAAGGTAAGAAAGGCTGAAAGACGACCACCACTGAACAAGACACACAATCTGAAACGTCAAGACTGGGCCAAGAAATATCTCAAGACTGATTTTTCTAAGGTTTTATGGACTGATGAAATGAGAGTGAGTCTTGATGGGCCAGATGGATGGGCCCGTGGCTGGATTGGTAAAGGGCAGAGAGCTCCAGTCCGACTCAGATGCCAGCAAGGTGGAGGTGGAGTACTGGTTTAGGCTGGTATCATCAAAGATGAGCTTGTGGGGCCTTTTCGGGTCGAGGATGGAGTCAAGCTCAACTCCCAGTCCTACTGCCAGTTTCTGGAAGACACCTTCTTCAAGCAGTGGTACAGGAAGAAGTCTGCATCCTTCAAGAAAAACATGATTTTCATGCAGGACAATGCTCCATCACACGCGTCCAAGTACTCCACAGCGTGGCTGGCAAGAAAGGGTATAAAAGAAGAAAATCTAATGACATGGCCTCCTTGTTCACCTGATCTGAACCCCATTGAGAACCTGTGGTCCATCAACAAATGTGAGATTTACAAGGAGGGAAAGCAGTACACCTCTCTGAACAGTGTCTGGGAGGCTGTGGTTGCTGCTGCACGCAATGTTGATGGTGAACAGATCAAAACACTGACAGAATCCATGGATGGCAAGCTTTTGAGTGTCCTTGCAAAGAAAGGTGGCTATATTGGTCACTGATTTGTTTTTGTTTTGTTTTTGAATGTCAGAAATGTATATTTGTGAATGTTGAGATGTTATATTGGTTTCACTGGTAAAAATAAATAATTGAAATGGGTATATATTTGTTTTTTTGTTAAGTTGCCTAATAATTATGCACAGTAATAGTCACCTGCACACACAGATATCCCCCTAAAATAGCTATAAATAAAAACAAAATAAAAACTACTTCCAAAACTATTCAGCTTTGATATTAATTAGTTTTTTGGGTTCATTGAGAACATGGTTGTTGTTCAATAATAAAATTAATCCTCAAAAATACAACTTGCCTAATAATTCTGCACTCCCTGTATATATATATATATATATATATATATATATATATATATATATATATATACACACATATACACACCCAATTTAGGATAAATTATGTATGTAGAATTAACTAAAGTAGTAATCGTGTAAATTTAAATGGAAAATAGGGGGCACTCTAAGAAAAAAAAACCTACAATAAACACATATAATAAGTTAAGTGTATAATCACAGTCCATTATTATGGACTGCCGCACCTCCAAATAAGCTTCAATATTTATATTGAAAATAAATAAAACGTTCTTGGTAGACTGTTTCCTTAAATCACCAGTAGAAGTTCTTGATATGTGGATTTTCTGAAACACCGGACCCAGGCTGTTCCTTCTGCAAATCAAACAATACAAGGGTGCCACATGGCCTAGTACAGTCATATAAAGGAATAAAACTGAAGAGAATGATTACACTCACAGCTATTGCTTTTAATTTAACACACTTGCTGGGAGATTAATGTCGTTGTGGACTACAAGACCTGCTCAAAAGGTCTCACGTTGAGTTCCAGACTTACATGTTAAACAATCATCTGGACGGCTGAGAAGTTCCATCTTGCTTGTATAGCACCTGGAGGTGCACATCTTATGCGAGTGTAATAGTTTCTTCAGTTTTATTCCTTTATATAACTGTACTAAGCCACATTGCCCCCTTGCATTGTTTAATTTGCGAGAGTCCACAAGCTAGTTACAAAAACCTCAAATGCCTATAAATACACCTCCCACCTCACTCATACCTCAGTTTAACGTATAGCCAAGTTAGTGAGGTGTATAATAAGGGGTAAAAGTATAAAAAAGAGGAACAGGATAAATAATATGCTTTATACAAAAAAATCATAACCCCCAAAAAATGGGTGGGTCTCAAGGACTCTTGCCACCATGAAATAAATTAATTTATTAGGTAAGTTCTTACATAAAAGAAAATGTATGCTTACCTGATAAATTTATTTCTTTTTTGACACAGATCATCTTAATTACTAATGGGATATTCACCTCCTGGTCAGCAGGAGGCGGCAAAGAGCACCACAGCAAAGCTGTTAAATAGCTCCTCCCTTCCCTCCCACTCCAGTCATTCGACCAAAGTTAAGGAAAGAAAGGAAAATCCAAGGTGCAGAGGTGTCTGAAGTTTATAATAACCAACAACCTGTCTTACAAGAACAGGGCGGGCCGTGGACTCATCGTGTCAAAAAAGAAATAAATTTATCAGGTAAGCATAAATTTTCTTTTCTTTTTTATGACACCATGAGTCCACGGATCATCTTAATTACTAATGGGATTCAATACCCAAGCTAGAGTACACAGATGATACAGGAGGGACAAGACAGGGAACCTAAACGGAAGGCACCACTGCTTGAAGAACCTTTCTCCCAAAAGCGACCTCAGCCGAGGCAAAAGTGTCAAATTTGTAGAATTTTGAAAAAGTGTGAAGAGAGGACCAAGTTGCAGCCTTGCAAATCTGTTCCACAGAAGGTTCATTTTGGAATACCCATGAGGAAGCAACAGCCCTCGTGGAATAAGCCATAACTCTCTCAAGGAGGCTGCTGTCCAGCAGTCTCATAAGCAAAACATATGATACTCTTCAGCCAAAAAGAAAGAGAAGTTTCCGTAACTTCCAGTCCCTTACGTTTCGCTGAGAAAATCACAAATAAGGAAGACGACTGATGAAAGTCCTTAGTTGCCTGCAGGTAAAACCTTAAATCATGGACCACGTCCTAAATGTGCAGAAGCCGCTCCTTCTGAAAGGTAGGATTATGACACAAGGAAGGAACAACAATCTCCTTAATAATGTTCCGATCAGAAACAACCTTAGGAAGGAATCCTAATTAAGTACTTAAAACTACCTTTTCTGAATGGAAAATAAGATAAGGAGGCTCATAAAGTAATGCTGAGAGCTCTGACACTCTCTGAGCAGAAGAAATAGCGACAAGAATAAAACTTTCCAAGATAACACTTAATATCTAAAGAAAGCATGGGCTCAAACGGAGCCCCTTAAAGAACTTTGAGAACTAAACTAAGACTCCATGGAGGAGTAACTGGTTTGAATACAGGCCTGATCCTGACCAAGGCCTGACAAAATGATTGTACATCTGGGATATCTGCCAGATGTTTGAGTTACAAAATAGATAAGGCAGAGATTTAACCTTTTAGGGAACTTGTTGATAATCCCTTCTCCAAACCCTCTTGGAGAAAAGACAAAATTCTAGGAATTCTAACTACTCCATGAGTAGCCCTTGGATGCGCCCCAATAGAGATATTTACGCCAAATCTTATGGTAAAACCTTTTAGTTACAGGCTTATGAGCCTGAATCATGGTCTCTATTACTGAGTCAGAAAACCCCCGCTTGGATAAAATTAAGCGTTCAATCTCCAAGCAGGTAGCTTCAGAGAAACTAGATTTGGGAGAAGAAAAGGCCCCTGAATTAGAAGGTCCTTCCTCAACGGAAGTCTCCAAGGTGGCAGAGATGCCATCTCCACCAATGGTGCATACCAAATCCTAAGAGGCCAGGCCGGTGCTATGAGGATCACCAATGCCCTCTCCTGTTTGATTCAAGCAATTACCCGAGGAAGAAGAGCAAACAAAGGAAATAGGTATGCTAGACTGAAGGTCCAAGGGACTGCCAGAGCATTTATCAGCTCCGCCTGGGGATCCCTGGACCTCTATCCATATCTCGGGAGCTTGGCATTCTGACGAGAAGCCATGAGATCCATTCCGGCTGACCCCACTTGAGAATCAGGCAGGAAAACCCTTCTGGATTAAGTTCCTCCCCCGGATGAAATGTCTGCCGGCTCAGGAAGTCCGCCTCCCAGTTGTCCACCTCTGGTATGTGGATCGCCGACAGGCAGTAAGAGTGGGCCTCCGCCCACTGAATTATTTTGGATACCTCTATCATCGCTAAGGAACTTCTTGTTCCTCCCTGATGATTGATGTAAGCCACTGACGTTATGTTGTCCGACTCGAACCTGATAAACTGGACCTAGGCTAACTGAGGCCAGGCCAGAAGAGCATTGAAGATCGCTCTCGGCTCCAGAATGTTTATAGGAAGAACAGACTCGGAGTCCAAACTCCCTGAGCCCTTAGGGAGCCCCAGACTGCTCCCCACCCTAGAAGGCTGGCGACTGTTGTCACAATCACCCAGGATGGTCTGCGGAAGCAGATTCCCTGGGAGAGATGATCTAGAGACAACCATCATTGAAGAGAATCCCTGGTCTCCTGCTCCAGTAGTATTTGAGGAGACAAATATGCATAATCTCCGTTCCATTGCCTGAGCATGCTTAACTGCAAAGGTCTGAGGTGGAACCGAATGGGATTATGCCCATTGCCGTCACCATCAGCCCGATTACCTCCATGCACTGAGCCACTGATGGCCGAGGAGTGGACTAAAGGACTAGACAAATATCGATAAACTTTGACTTTCCTGACTTCTGTCAGAATTTTTTTTTTTTATATAGATAGGAAATCTACTATGGTTCCCAAGAAATTTACCCTTGTATTAGGGACTAGAGAAGTCCTTCCCAAATTTACCTTCCACCCGAGAGATCGGAGGAAGAATAGAATATGTCCGTGTCGGATCTTGCTTGTTATAAGGATGGCGCCTGGACTACCCGTAAGCGAAGTACCGCCAACAGCGATCCCAGAACCTTATGAACAATCTGGGAGTAGTGGCAAGACCAAATGGGAGAGCCACGAGATGTAAAAGTTTATCCAGAAAGGTAAATGTCAGGAACTTGCGATGATCCTTATGAAAGGGAACATGCAGGTACGCGTCCTTAAAATCCACTGTTATTATAAATTGACCCTCTTGGATTGAAGGACGCTACTCTGAGAAATTTGTTGAGACCCTTGAGATCTAAAATTGTTCTGATTGGAATAAAAACTCCGACCCTGTTCCAGTAATGGAATGGGAAAAAATCACTCCCCGGAAGGAGTGATAAGTGTAAGAATGCCTCTCTTTATGTCTGGACTCTGGACTGCCAAAAATCTTGAAGCAGGAATCTGTCCCTGGAAGGAAATACTTGAACACTAATTGATATCCCTGGGACACAATGTACACCCCCAGAGATCATGATCATAAAAACCAACACTGATTGAAAAAGGAGAACCTGCCCCCTCCCTTATGGATCAGGTGTACGCCCCTCATGCTGTCTTTAATTCAACAGCAAGCTACTTGGGCTATTTTCCCCTATGTTAAGCCAGATGGGGGCTCCAAAAAGGTTTAAACTGCTTATACTTGGGAAAAGGAGTGGAAGGATTTTCCTAACAATCTCGAAAGGAACAAAATTATCTCATACTTCCTTTATGCTATTCTGTATTTAAAGGAGTCTACTAGCTTAAAAGCCCTTATTTGTATGCAAAGAAGACCAAGTGGCTGCTTTGCAGATTTGATCAACTGAAGCTTCATTCTTGAAAGCCCAAGATGTGGCAACATTGTAGAATAAGCTGTAATTCTCTGAGGCAGAGACTGCCCCGCTTCCAAATAAGCTTTGTGAATTAGAAGTTTCAACTAAGATGCAAAGAAATGGCAGAGGCTTTCTGACCTTTTCTGGAACCAGAAAAAAAACAAATAGACAAGAAGTCTTTCTGAAAACTTTAGTAGCCTCATCATAATATTTCAAAGCTCTTACCAAATCCAAATAATGTAAAAAGCTTTTTAGAGTATTCTTAGGATTAGGACACAAGGAAGGAACAATAATTTCCCTATTGATGTTGTTAGAATTCACAACTTTGGGCAAAAATGTAAACTTAGTCCGCAAAACAGCGTTACCTTGATGGAAAATAAGATAAGGAGACTCGCAAGAGAGAGCAGACAATTCAGAAACTCTTCTAGCAGATGAGATCGCCAAGAGAAATAACACTTTCCAAGAAAGTAGTTTAATATCCAAAGAATGCATAGTCTCAAAAGGAAGAGCCTGCAAAGTCTTTAATACCAAATTTAAACTCCAAGGAGGAGAGACAGATTTAATAACAGGTTTGATACGAGTCAAAGTCTGTACAAAACAGTGAACATCAGGAAGATTAGCAATCTTTCTGTAAAATAAAAAGAGCACAGATTTGTCTTTTCAAAGTATTGTCAGACAAACCTTTATCCAAACCATCCTGAAAAAACTGTAGAATCCTAGGAATTCTAAAAGAATGCCAAGAATAATCATGAGTGGAACACCATGAAATATAGGTTTTCCAAACCTTGTGCTATATTTTCCTTGAAACAGGCTTACGAGCCTGCATCATATAGTGTTAATCACCTTTATGACTAAGCGTTCAAATTTCATGCCTTCAAATTTAGAGATTTGAGATCCGGATGGAAAAACAGGCCTTGAGACAGAAGGTCTGATCTTAGAGGAAGTGACCAAGATTGGCAACTAGACATTCGGACAAGGTATGCATACCAGCAGGTGCTATCAGAAACACATAAGATTGTTCCATTATGATCTTTGAGATCACTCTTTGAAGAAGAACCAGAGGTGGAAAAATGGAAGCAAGTTGTTAAAACCATGGATCTGCTAGAGAATCCATCAATTCCGCCTGAGGATCCCTGGACCTGGAGAGGTATCTGGGAAGTTTCTTATTTAGACGAGAGGCCATCAGATCTATGTCTGGAAGACCCCACATCTGCACAATCTGATAGAACACATCTAAATGGAGAAGCGCAGTTATTAGACAAGAGTTGGATTCCGCCCAAGAAAGTATTAGAGATACTTCATTCATTGCTAGGGGACTGCGAGTCCCCCTTTGATGATTGACATATGCCAGTGTTGTGACATTGTCTGTTTGAAACCGAATATACGATTCTCTCTTTAATAGAGGTCAATCCTAAAGAGCTCTGAAAATAGCACAGAGTTCTAAGATATTGATTGGTAACCTGACCTCTCGAGGATTCCAAACTCATTGTGCTGTCAGAGACCCCCAAACAGCTCCCCAACCTGTAACACTTGCATCTGTTGTGATCACAGTCCAGGTAGGACGAACAAAGGAAGCCCCTTGAATAATAAGGTGATGGTTTAACCACCAAGTCAGAGAGAGTTGAGTGTTGAGATTTAAGTATATCAGTTGTGATATCAGAGTATAATCCCTGCACCATTGGTGCAACATGCAAAGCTGTAGAGATCTCATATGAAAATGAGCAAAAGGGACCGCGTCCGATTCTGCAATCATGAAACCTAAAACTTCCATCTAATAGCCACTGAAGGGAATGATAGAGACTGAAAGTTTAGACAAGCTGAAACCAATCTCAAACGTCTTGTCATGTACACCAAATCTATCTGGAAACCTAAAAATGTGACCTTTGTCTGAGGAATCAAGAAACTCTTTGGTAAATTGATCCTCCAACCATGTCTTTCAAGAAACAATAGAAGTTTTTTTGTGTGAGATTCTGCTAATTGAAAAAATTGAGCTAGTACCAAGATATCGTCCAAATAAGGAAACACTGCAATACCCTGCTTTCTGATTACAGATAGAAGAGCACCTAGAACTTTTGAGAATATTCTTGATGCTGTTGCAAGGCCAAACGGAGGAGCGACAAATTGGTAATGCTTGTTTAGAAAAGAGAATCTCAGAAAACTATAGTGATCTGGATGAATTGAATTGTGAAGGTAAGCATCCTGCAAGTCTATTGTGGACATGAAGTGACCTTGCTGAACAAAAGGCAGAATAGTGCTTATAGTCACCATCTTGAAACATGGGACTCTTACAAAATGATTTAAAGTTTTCAGATTCAAAATTGTTCTGAAAGAATTTTCCTTCTTTGGTACAATGAATAGATTTGAATAAAAACCCAATCTTTGTTCCTGCTGTGGAACTGGAACAACTACCCCTGAAAGTTCTAGATCTGAAACACATTTCGGAAAGGCTTGAGCTTTTACTGGATTTTTTTTGGAATATGGGTAAGAAAGAATCTTCCCAAGGGAGGTCTTATTCTGAATCCAATTCGATACCCCTGAGAAATTATTTTCTGAATCCACTGTCCAAATTCTTTGAAATAGTTTTAGTCTGCCCCCTACCAGAAGAACTGGCTTGAGGGACGCAACTTCATGTAGGTTTAGGGGCAGGATTCGGTTTGTTATAAGGCTTGAATTTTCTCAAATTCGGAGATGGTCTCTAATTAGAGCTAGAGGCCTTAGGGGAAGGAGTATTTTTTTTCTGTTCTCTAGTCTGACGAAAGGAATGAAAACTAGTGTGAACTTTAAATTTACCCTTAGATTTCTTGTCTTGGTGCAGAAAAACATAATTTATGTAAGAACTTACCTGATAAATTAATTTCTTTCATATTGGCAAGAGTCCATGAGCTAGTGACGTATGAGATATACAATCCTACCAGGAGGGGCAAAGTTTCCCAAACCCAAAAAATGCCTATAAATACACCCCTCACTATTCAGTTTAACGAATAGCCAAGTAGTGGGGTGATAAAGAAAGGCGTAAAAAGCATCAACAAAGGAATTTGGAAACAATTGTGCTTTATACAAAAAAATCATAACCACCATAAAAAAGGGGTGGGCCTCATGGACTCTTGCCAATATGAAAGAAATGAATTTATCAGGTAAATTCTTACATAAATTATGTTTTCTTTCATGTAATTGGCAAGAGTCCATGAGCTAGTGATGTATGGGATAGCAATACCCAAGAAGTGGAACTCCACGCAAGAGTCACTAGAGAGGGAGGGATAAAATAAAAATAGCCATTTCTCTGAAAAAAATTAATCCACAATCCAAATGTAAGTTTATTCTCATAAATAAAAGGAAAAACTTAAATCATAAGCAGAATAATCAAACTGAAACAGCTGCCTGAAGAATTTTTCTACCAAAAACAGCTTCTGAAGAAGCAAATACATCAAAATGGTAGAATTTAGTAAATGTATGCAAAGAAGACCAAGTTGCTGCTTTGCAAATCTGATCAACTGAAGCTTCATTCTTAAAAGCCCAAGAAGTGGAAACTGATCTAGTAGAATGAGCTGCAATTCTCTGAGGTGGGGCTTTACCCGACTCCAAATAAGCTTGATGAATCAAAAGCTTTAACCACGATGCTAAAGAAATGACAGAAGCCTTCTGACCTTTCCTGGAACCAGAAAAGATAAATAGACTAGAAGTCTTCCTGAAATCTTTAGTAGCTTCAATATAATATTTCTGTCATGATCCGGTGTACATGCGCTCAGGACACAGACCCTCGGGGCAGTGGTAGGGATTTGAAGACACCGACCCCTGACCCGGGGAAGAGTATCCTGGACGTGGATAGATGATATTCTGTGATTCATAGTTGCTAGAAGTTATTGTAGAATAAATGGAGAGTGCAACATTTGTATACAATATATTCTGAGTTCACTGTGACTTATAGTTAGTTAATAGAAGTAACTGCAGGATTCAATGAGAGAAAAATATAGCAATGTGGAATGTTCAGGCTTCAGAGTAATCTAGTAAAAGATTGACACTTAGATGCAAACTAAGGTTTGTTGCAGGTTCACAGTACATAATATTATATAAAGCTGTATGTCAGTAATTAGCAGAGCAGCACAGGTGAAAGTTAAGTTTAAGGCATCAATTACTGTTTGAACATATATTGGAGAATCACATGAAAGCTTTTAATTGAACACATAGATGCAGAGTTCAGAATATGTTAACATATTTGCAGCAGGATATTTCAGCAATGACAACTTGTAGCAGAGAAATAGTTATAAAGTTCTGAGTAAGATGCTGTTGTAATTAGAGAGTGATGATAACCAAAAGTGTGCTTGATTTATAATAAAGTTCTGAGTTTGTTAAGTAGCAGTGTCCAGTAAACAGAAAATGGAATTATTTGGATACTTGCGATTTGATGATTTTAGGCATTGGAATAGAAAATGCTGTAGGTTGAAATAGTTGGTAAATTCATACAGGAAACAGTCACAGACCTCTGTTGTTCAGGATCACAACTTCAATGTTAATGCAAAGCACATTAGACCTGAGAAGGCTTAAAAAGAGGCTGAGGTAATCAGGTGCATGAATGATTAATCAGGCAGGCAAGCAAGCTGAATGTGAATACTGCCCAAATGCAGCAGTCAGAGAAGGATGTCTTAAAGGGATAGTGACATTAGGCTGAGATATGTTACAATTTCAGAGCTCTCACCACATCCAAAGAATGTAAAGATCTCTCCAAAGAATTCTTAGGATTAGGACACAAAGAAGGGACAACAATTTCTCTATTAATGTTGTTAGAATTCACAACCTTAGGTAGGAATTTAAATGAAGTCTGCAAAACTGCCTTATCCTGATGAAAAATCAGAAAAGGAGATTCACAAGAGAGAGCAGATAATTCAGAAACTCTTCTAGCAGAAGACATGGCCAAAAGGAACAACACTTTCCAAGAAAGTAGTTTAATGTCCAAAGAATGTATAGGCTCAAATGGAGGAGCCTCTAAAGCTTTCAAAACCAAATTAAGACTCCAAGGAGGAGATATTGATTTAATGATATGGCTTGATACGAACCAAAGCCTGTACAAAACAGTGAATATCAGGAAGTTTAGCAATTTTTCTGTGGAATAAAACAGAAAGAGCAGATATTTG
Organism: Bombina bombina; assembly: GCF_027579735.1. Taxonomy (NCBI): domain Eukaryota; kingdom Metazoa; phylum Chordata; class Amphibia; order Anura; family Bombinatoridae; genus Bombina; species Bombina bombina. The sequence goes on along the minus strand of NC_069500.1, from coordinate 1,235,501,474 downwards.
TCCTTTCAAGGAACTTGCAGACAAACCTTTATCCAAACCATCCTGAAGAAACTGTAAAATTCTAGGAATTCTAAAAGAATGCCAAGATAATTTATGAGAGGAACACCATGAAATGTAAGTCTTCCAAACTCAATAATAAATCTTTCTAGAAACAGATTTACGAGCCTGTAACATAGTATTTATCACTGAATCAGAGAAACTTCTATGACTAAGCACTAGGCATTTAATTTCCATACTTTCAAATTTAATGATTTGAGATCCTGATGGAAAAACGGACCTTGAGACAGAAGGTCGGGTCTTAATGGAAGTGGCCAAGGTTGGCAACTGGACATCCGAACAAGATCCGCATACCAAAACCTGTGAGGCCATGCTGGAGCCACCATCAACACAAATGAGAGATCACTCTTGGAAGAACTAGAGGTGGGAAAATATAAGCAGGTTGATAACACCAAGGAAGTGTCAACGCATCCACTGATTCTGCCTGAGGATCCCTGGACCTGGACAGGTACCTTGGAAGTTTCTTGTTTAGATGAGATGCCATCAGATCTATTTCTGGAAAGCCCCACATCTGAACAATTTGAGAAAACACATCTGGGTGGAGAGACTACTCTCCCGGATGTAAAGTCTGGCGACTGAGATAATCTGCTTCCCAATTGTCTATACCTGGGATATGAACCGCAGAAATTAGACAGGAGCTGGATTCCGCCCAAACAAGTATCCAAGATACTTCTTTCATAGCTTGAGGACGGTGAGTCCCACCCTGATGATTGACATATGCCACAGTTTTGATATTGTCTGAAAATAAATGAATGGTTCTCTCTTTAATAGAGGCCAAAACTGAAGAGCCCTGAAAATCGCACAGAGTTCCAAAATATTTATTGGTAATCTCGCCTCTTGAGATTTCCAAACCCCTTGTGCTGTCAGAGATCCCCAAACAGCTCCCCAACCTGAAAGACTCGCATCTGTTGTGATCACAGTCCAAGTTGGACGAACAAAAGAGGCCCCAAGAACAATACGATGGTGATCTAACCACCAAGTCAGAGATAGTCTAACATTGGGATTTAAGGATATTAATTGTGATATCCTTGTATAATCCCTACACCATTGGTTCAGCATACAAAGCTGGAGAGGTCTCATATGAAAACGAGCAAAGGGGATCGCGTCCGATGCTGCAGTCATGAGACCTAAAACTTCCATGCACATAGCTACTGAAGGGAATGACTGAGACTGAAGGTTCCGACAGGCTGCAACCAATTTCAAATGTCTCTTGTTCGCTAGAGACAAAGTCATGGACACTGAATCTATCTGGAAACCTAAAAAGGTCACCCTTGTCTGAGGAATCAAATAACTTTTTGGTAAATTGATCCTCCAAACATGTTTTTGAAGAAACAACACTAGTTGATTTGTGTAAGATTCTGCAGAATATAAAGACTGAGCTAATACCAAGAAATCGTCCAAATAAGGAAACAACGCAATACCCCACTCTCTGATTACAGAGAGTAGGGCACGAGAACCTTTGAAAGGATTCTTGGAGCTGTCGCTAGGCCAAAAGGAAGAGCAACAAATTGGTAATGCTTGTCTAGAAAAGAGAATCTCAGGAACTGATAGTGATCTGGATGAATCGGAATATGAAGATGAATTGGAATATGAAGATATGCATCCTGCAAGTCTATTGTGGACATATAATGTCCTTGCTGAACAAAAGGCAGAATAGTCCTTATAGTAACCATTTTGAAAGTTGGTACTCTTACATATTGATTCAAAATTTTTAGATCCAAAACTGGACTGAATGAATTTTCTTTCTTTGGGACAATGATTAGATTTGAATAAAACCCCAGACCCTGTTCCTGAAACGGAACTGACATGATTACCCCTGATAACACCAGATCTAAAACACACTTCAGGAAAGCCTGAGCCTTTACTGGGTTTGCAGGGATGCGTGAGAGAAAAAATCTCACAGGCAGTCTTACTCTGAATCCTATTTTGTACCCCTGAGAGACAATACTCTGAATCCATTGATTTTGGACCGAATTGGTCCAAACATCTTTGAAAAATCTTAATCTGCCCCCTACCAGCTGAGCTGGAATGAGGGCTGCACCTTCATGTGGACTTGGGGGCTGGCTTTGATTTATTCCAATTCGAGGAAGGCTTCCAATTGGAAACAGATTCCTTGGGGGAGAGATTAGGTTTCTGTTCCTTATTTTGTCGAAAGGAACGAAAACGGTTAGAAGCTTTAGATTTACCCTTAGGTCTTTTATCCTGAGGCAAAAAAAATCCCTTCCCCCAGTGAAAGTTGAAATTATTGAATCCAACTGAGAACCAAATAACTTGTTACCTTGTAAAGACAGAGATAGCAATCTGGACTTAGAAGTCATGTCAGCATTCCAAGATTTAAGCCACAAAGCTCTTCTAGCTAAAATAGCTAAAGACATAGATTTAACAACAATTTTGATATAAAAAATGGCATCACATCTATGAACAATACAATTGTTGCTGCCTGTTTAAAATGTTTTAAGTCATATGGGATATGTGTATTTTTTGTTTAGAATGTTCTGGACTATTTCTGCTGTATATAATTTATATGTGATGACCAGGATGTCTGATGCTAAGACTGGTTCTTTCCAATCTGTTGATATGAATGCAATACAGTTTTATACCAGAGCCCCTCTTTGCTCCTATACTGCCCTTATAATCTACTATCAGTTATGGTACTTCAGGTCTTTATATGTGTTATGTTTGAGAAACTGTCCTTTGTTACTATATAACTTAACTTGCAACTACTAGAGACTTATAAAGATTTTCACTGACACAGCTGCTCCACCACAAATACTTCAGGGGGTTTAATTATCAACCTATTTACTATAATTACCTTATTGCTGAAGTTTAAACCTTAGGTATCCCATAGCTTAACTTTAACCATGCTTATTAATATCTATGCCCGTCATATATGTGTAATTTGCCGAGCTACCCTCCTTAAAGGTTATAAACCCATCTCATTTAGCTCCCATAGCATAAAATGTAGGTTATTTCTTAAGACCGCATCGACTTTTACATTCTTGTGACTAATCTATAGCGCATTGGCTTACATATCAACAATGGTGGTATTCCTCCATGTGTATACTGATAGGGCTCCCACATGTTTGTTATGATTTCTACTATTAAAATTTAGTCTTGCTGTGCCGTCAGCGGCCGAGACGGTGCAGTATAGATTTTTGCGAGGATCCCCTATATCGAAGTAATTATTACTGCCATTGGATACAGTCAGATTAACCCCCGACCACTCTATGACAGGGAGATATTAGATGTGAGTTAAGGTACTGTAGACGCAACTAAGGCAGACATGTTGGGATACTAGGTTACTAGCAGCTACAGTTGAAGCTGAGTTTCAGTTCATCTATAATCACCCTGATTACGTTTTTTGCTTGTTTTTGAAGCCAATTTGTATGGTTATTTTTCGTTTTTACTGCGAGATATAATGTGCACACCCATTAACCTGTTGATGTGGTTACTATTGATGTAGAGTGGCGCGTAGTTTTGCAGCGTAATCTTTGTTATGTCACTAAAGTGGGCTGGACCCATACTGATGTTCTCATCTGTGGTTTCCCTACCTTTTACATTCAATGTTTATCTTGTTATTATATCTCCCTGAGCAACTCTCAAACAAATAAATAAGCCCAAAAGGTACTAAATGTTCACTAAGGGAATAGTTGACCTGATGTATATATTATACCAATTGTGTTGTTGGAACCTCCCTACTAGACTTTATTTCATCAGCCCTGATATCTATCTAAATTGTTCTTATATTTATGCAAAATTTTGATGGGTTCAAAATATGTTGTTAATATGCCATCTTTATTTTTTTATTTTTTACATTGTACAGCTCCACTAGGTCAGTGGCTACAGGTATTAAGCCTTTATACTATTTATCTTATTAAGAGCTCTGAGAGAGTTCACTGCACATGTATAACCCCAGCTTTCAACTGGTGTTCTCATAGTAACCATTAAATTCTTAGATGCTCACATATGGAATATACTTGATATATTTTACTCCACATATATTAGTCCTAAACATATAGTTCACTGGATATCATACTTTATGCCTATAGTTGATACTCTACACTTTAAAAGCCTCCTAAGCTAAATATTTACTTTTCCCATCGTATTTACCCTACCATCTCCCCCCCCACCATAATAAACCTCCTATTTCAGGAGGGCTATCTACGCGGCTTCTCTTGCCTATGCCGCAACCAAACTATGCAATATACCTACATATCTTACCATATTATTTACACAGCAGAATGATATTTTCACTTTTGTTATCATTTAAAATACCAATTGCTAAACTTCTTTCAGCTTACAGGTCCAAGAGTGACCACTCAAACTACTGATCTTGGTTTATGTAAAAAAGAGAAAAAGAGGTTCCAGTTTTTTCTATAAGATTATTCATATTGAGAATTTTGTTTTTCTATCTATATAGAAATTGTTAAACAGACATGTACCATTTATGTTTGTTTTGATGATATGATGTTTCACATAAGTTGTATTGCTCTCGCACAACCTCAATAAAAATTATATAAAAAAAAAATTAAAAAAATAAATAAAAAAAATGGCATCACAAATAAAATTATTAGCATGTTGAATCAAGTTAACAATGCTAGACAAATCATGATCCAATACTTGTTGCGCTAAAGTTTCCAACCAAAAAGTTGAAACAGCTGCAACATCAGCCAAAGAAATTGCAGGCCTGAGAAGATGACATGAATATAAATAGGCTTGCCTTAGATAAGATTCAACTTTCCTATCTAAAGGATCTTTAAAAGAAGTACTATCTTCCGTAGGAATAGTAGTACATTTAGCAAGAGTAGAGATAGCCCCATCAACTTTGGGGATCTTTTCCCAAAACTCGAAAGTAACTGCTGGCAAAGGATACAATTTTTTAAACCTTGAAGAAGGAATAAAAGAAGAACCAGGCCTATTCCATTCCTTAGAAGTCATATCAGAAATAGCATCAGGAACTGGAAAAACCTCTGGAATAACCACAGGAGGTTTATAAACAGAATTTAAACGTTTACTAGTTTTAATATCAAGAGGACTAGTTTCCTCCATATCCAATGTAATCAAGACTTCTTTAACAAAGAACAAATATACTCCATTTCAAATAAATAAGAAGATTTGTCAGTGTCAATATCTGAGGCAGGATCTTCTGAACCAGATAGATCCCCATCAGAGAAGGATAATTCAGCATGTTGTCGGTCATTTAAAATTTCATCAATTTTATGAGAAGTTTTAAAAGACCTTTTACGTTTATTAGAAGGCGGAATAGCAGACAAAGCCTTCTGAATAGAATCAGAAATAAATTATTTTAAATTTACAGGTATATCTTGTGCATTAGATGTTGAGGAAACAGAAACAGGTAATGAACTACTACTGATGGATACATTCTCTGCATAGCCCTTTGAAATTATGAATTTGCGTCAACGAATGTAACTTCGCGCCAAAAAAATCTTGCGCCAAGAATGACGCAATAAACTTTGGCATTTTGTGCCCGCAAATTTAAAAGACAGTCAATTTGAAAAAGAGAAAAAAAAGGAGAGGAGATTACCAATGGCACTACGCATTAACAAATGTACTTATCCCCTATATTCACTAATATCTAATGTGAAAAATCACTCACATTAATCTAGTTGAGGAAGATTGGTGCTATGAAGTGTGAGAATGGATGAACAAACTCCACTTTAACACATGTTCTTTGTAGAAAGGTTTAACTTAATTTCTATACCAGGATGTTGCTTTAACTAAGTTTCTAATAAAGCTTTATGCAGATCTATTATTCTTTGTAGAAAGGTTTATCTTAATTTCTATACCAGACTGTTGCTTTAAGTAAGTTTCTAATAAAGCTTTATGCAGATAAATAAATCCCTTGTGAAGGTAATATTAACACTTACTGTGATATTCGTAATACTAGTGTTAAAAATCTGACAAATGCTACATATGCTTTGCACATACTTCGTAATCGTAATCTAATAATATGTGAACTGTTTTTCATACAGTCGATTTATGATATAGCTGAACCACTTAAAGAGGTGGTGTGTGTGTTTATGCTTGATATATAATATTACTAGTATTGGCAAACTGCTAACTGTTGTGTGAAATTGCCACACACTTAATGAGCATGCTATAGTATCATGCACGCTGCGTGCATAAATGGCTTGTGGTATTTCTGCTTTTAAGTTGCCAGAGAGGTTAATTGTATAGTTTTTTAGTTATCTAACAGTTAATGTTATTACTGGCATTCTATGTTTTAGCTTGCACACAGAATTATATAGCTTTAGTTAACTAGCAGTATCGTAGTGTTCTAATCTACCAACTATAAAGAGTAAGATAGTTTACGTTAGCTGTAGTTTGTAAGTATAATGTACTATTGTTAAATACCATGTAAGCGAAATGTTTGCCGCTGTGATTAAGTGCGGCTGTAAGTTAATATGGCTACTGCTACGGTTCAAATATCGGTGAGCCTTGTTTAGAAGCTGCCGTAATGCAGAAGAATTAAATTGGTTCCTAAGGCTAAAAATACATGAGCTCCAAGGGCTCATCACCAGTACCCTAGCGTCCCTAACATGTTTCGCCTTTCGGCTTTTTCAAAGAGCTCACATACTGGTCTTTTAAAGCGTCTTAGTCACGCCTCTAAGATGACGGTATTCTCAGCAACCAATCCTCATCATCCTAAGAATAGATCCCGCCTACAGTTACGGTCTTGTTCTGACACTAACTGTACCATTGCTAATCCGTTGTTAAATTCTGATGTATCCTTTCATAACGTATGCATTATAATGAATTCAAAATAAGTTAAAGTAGAGATAGATTATTGTATTCACACGAAACTACAAGTTAAGCGTGGGGATGAATTTTAGCACTGTTATATTCATAGAGTGTTCTAAATTGCGCCCAAAAATGATTTCATTATTCGAATTATTGCAATTAATATTGTGTTCAGAGTGATTCTGTGATATCATGTAGTGATTTTAGGGTGTATTGGAGATTGTGAAAAACTAAGGGAATGTGCTGTACATGTCAAGTTGTAATAGACTTCATTGGGGATGTAATACTGTGTGTGATATTATCGGCGTGAGTGTTGTGCCTAAAAATATGACAAGGAAACTAAATTAAATGATTTTTACTAGTAATGGAAACCATAATGAGGAGAGTGAAATTGGTAGTGAGGAGGACCTCATTGGGTGTGAAAAAATTAGGATAAACTATACTCTAATGTGTGATTCTGAAAAAAAGAATTTATGTTTACCTGATAAATTTCTTTCTACTACGGTGTATCCGGTCCACGGCTTCATCCTTACTTGTGGGATAGTCTCAATCCCTACAGGAAGTGGCAAAGAGAGCACACAGCAGAGCTGTCCATATAGCTCCCCTCAGGCTCCGTCCCCCAGTCATTCGACCGACGGTTAGGAGAAAAAGGAGAACCATAGGGTGCAGTGGTGACTGTAGTTTACAAAAAATAAATTTAAACCTGACCAAAATGCCAGGGCGGGCCGTGGACCGGATACACCGTAGGAGAAAGAAATTTATCAGGTATACATAAATTCTGTTTTCTCCTACATTGGTGTATCCGGTCCACGGCTTCATCCTTACTTGTGGGAACCAATACCAAATCCTCAACTGAAGCCATCCATGCTCATGCCTGGGAGCACACAGCTCTAGTAGAGTGAGCTGTAATTCGTTCAGGAGGCTGCCTTCCAGCAGTCTAATAAGCCAACCGGATGATGCTTTTCAGCCACATCAAGATTGTGTAACAGACGTTCCTTGTTAGAAACTGGATTAGGACACAGAGAAGGAACAACTATTTCCTGGTTGATATTCTTATTGGAAACCACTTTTGGAAGAATACCAGGTTTGGTACGTAAAACGACCTTATCTGTATAAAACACCAAATAGGGTGAATTACACTGCAAAGCAGACAATTCAGAAACTCTTCTACCAGAAGAAATAGCTACTAAAAACAAAACTTTCCAAGATAGTAACTTAATATCTATGGAATGTAGAGGTGCAAACGGAACCCCTTGAAGAACTGAAAAAACTAAATTTAGGCTCCATGGAGGAGCCACAGGTCTGTAGACAGGCTTGATTCTGACTAAAGCCTGTACAAACGCCTGAATATCTGGCATGGCTGCCAGACGCTTGTGTAACAAAACAGACAGAGCAGATATCTGTCCCTTTAAATAACTAGCTGACAGACCTTTCTCCAATCCTTCTTGGAGAAAAGATAGTATCCTTGGAATCCTAATCTTACTCCATGAGTAACCCTTGGATTCGCACCAGCAAAGCTATTTCTGCCATATCTTATGGTAAATTTTCCTGGTGACAGGCTTTCTAGCCTGGATCAGAGTATCTATAACTGATTCCAAAAACCCACGCTTAGCTAGAATCAAGCGTTCAATCTACAAGCAGTCAGTTGCAGAGAAACTAGGTTTGGATGTTCGAATGGACCTTGAATTAGAAGGTCCTGCCTCAAAGGCAGCTTCCATGGTGGAACCGATGACATATTCACCAGGTCTGCATACCAAGTCCTGCGTGGCCACGCAGGAGCTATCAGAATTACCGAAGCCTTCTCCTGTTTGATCCTGGCTACTAGCCGGGGGAGAAGGGGAAACGGTGGAAAGACATAAGCTAGTTTGAACGACCAAGGCGCTACTAAGGCATCTACCAATGTCGCCTTGGGATCCCTGGACCTGGACCCGTAACGTGTAACTTTGGAGTTCTGACGTGACGCCATCAGATCCAGATCTGGAATGCCCCATAGCTGGGTCAGCTGAGCAAAAACCTCCGGGTGGAGTTCCCACTCCCCCGGATGGAAAGTCTGACTCAGATAATCCGCTTCCCAGTTGTCCACTCCTGGGATGTGAATTGCTGATAGATGGCAGGAGTGATCCTCTGCCCATTTGATGATCTTGGATACCTCCCTCATCGCCAGGGAACTCTTTGTTCCCCCCTGATGATTGATGTACGCTACAGTCGTCATGTTGTCCGACTGAAATCTGATGAATTTGGCCTCCGCTAGTTGAGGCCATGCCTGGAGCGCATTGAATATCGCTATCAATTCCAAAATGTTTATCGGGAGAAGAGATTCTTCCCGAGACCATAGACCCTGAGCCTTCAGGGACTTCCAGACCGCGCCCCAGCCTAAGAGGCTGGCGTCGGTCGTGACAATGATCCACTCCGGTCTTCGGAAACTCATTTCCTGAGACAGGTGATCCTGAGACAACCACCAGAGGAGTGAGTCTCTGATTTGCTGGTCCATCTGAATCTGGGGAGACAAATCTGCATAATCCCCATTCCATTGTTTGAGCATGCACAGTTGCAATGGTCTTAAATGAATTTGAGCAAAAGGAACCACGTCCATTGCTGGAACCATTAGTCCTATTACCTCCATGCACTGAGCTATGGAGGGTTGAGGAATGGATTGAAGAACTCGACAAGTGTTCAAAAGTTTTAATTTCCTGACCTCTGTCAGAAAGATTTTCATTTCTACCGAGTCTATTATTGTTCCCAGGAAGGGAACCCTTGTGAACGGGGACAGAGAACTTTTTTCAATGTTCACTTTCCACCCGTGAGACCTTAGAAAGGCTAGAACAATGTCCGTATGAGCCCTTGCTTTGTGAAAGGACGACGCCTGTATTAAAATGTTGTCTAGGTAAGGTGCTACTGCAATGCCCCTTGGCCTTAGCACCGCTAGAAGGGACCCTAGCACCTTTGTGAAAATTCTGGGAGCAGTGGCCAATCCGAAGGGAAGAGCCACGAACTGGTAATGCTTGTCCAGAAAGGCGAACCTCAGAAACTGATGGTGATCTTTGTGGATAGGAATATGCAGGTACGCATCCTTTAAGTCCACGGTAGTCATATATTGACCCTCCTGGATCATTGGTAAAATTGTCCGAATGGTTTCCATTTTGAATGATGGAACTCTGAGGAATTTGTTTAGGATCTTTAAATCCAGAATTGGCCTGCAAGTTCCTTCCTTTTTGGGAACTACAAACAGGTTTGAGTAAAATCCCAGTCCTTGTTCTGCTGTTGGAACTGGGTTTATCACTCCCATTTTTAAAAGGTCTTCTATGCAATGTAAGAATGCCTGTCTCTTTATCTGGTCTAAAGATAAGCGAGACATGTGGAACCTTCCCCTTGGAGGAAGGTCTTTGAATTCTAGAAGATACCCCTGAGAGACAATTTCTAGTGCCCAGGGGTCCGGAACATCTCTTGCCCAGGCCTGAGCAAAGAGAGAAAGTCTGCCCCCTACTAGATCCGGTCCCGGATCGGGGGCTACCCCTTCATGCTGTCTTAGTAGCAGCAGCAGGCTTTTTGGCCTGTTTACCCTTGTTCCAGCCTTGCAATGGTTTCCATGCTGCTTTGGGCTGGGGTGCATTACCCTCTTGCCTAGTGGCTGTAGAGGTAGAAGCCGGTCCGTTCCTGAAATAGCGAAAGGAACGAAAATTAGACTTATTTTTAGCTTTGAAAGGTCTATCCTGTGGAAGGGTATGGCCCTTTCCCCCAGTGATATCCGAAATAATTTCTTTCAACTCTGGCCCGAATAGGGTCTTACCCTTGAAAGGAATATTAAGCAATTTTGTTTTGGACGACACATCCGCCGACCACGATTTTAGCCAAAGCGCCCTACGCGCCACTATTGCGAAACCAGAATTTTTTGCCGCTAATTTAGTTAACTGAAAAGCGGCATCTGTAATGAAAGAATTAGCCAACTTCAGGGCGTGAATTCTATCCATGACTTCATCATAAGAAGTCTCCTTCTGGAGCGAGTTTTCTAATTCCTCAAACCAAAAAGCAGCTGCAGTGGTTACAGGAATAATGCAAGAAATTGGTTGAAGAAGAAAACCTTGTTGAACAAAAATTTTCTTAAGTAAACCTTCTAAATTTTTATCCATAGGATCTTTGAAAGCGCAACTGTCTTCTATTGGTATAGTTGTGCGCTTAGCTACCGTTGAAACTGCTCCCTCTACCTTAGGGACCGTCTGCCACGCGTCCCTTCTGGGGTCAACAATGGGGAACATTTTCTTAAATATAGGAGGGGGAACAAAAGGTACACCTGGCTTCTCCCACTCCTTATTCACTATATCCGCCACCCTCTTAGGTATCGGAAACGCATCAGTGTGTACTGGGACCTCTAAGAATTTATCCATTTTACACAATTTTTCTGTGACCACCAAAGGGTCACAATCATCAAGAGTAGCTAGGACCTCCTTAAGTAGAGCGCGGAGGTGCTCAAGCTTAAATTCAAATGCTATGGTATCAGGCTCTGCCTGCTGAGAAACTTTTCCTGTGTCAGAAATTTCTCCCTCAGACAGGCCCTCCCTCACCGCCAAGTCAGATTGATGTGAGGGCACTACAGATAAGTTATCCTCTGCGTCTGCTTGCTCATTTTCTGTATTTAAAACTGAGCAATCACGCTTCCTAGGAAAAGCTGGCAGTTTGGATAAAAATGCTGCGAGAGAATTATCCATTACTGCTGTTAACTGTTGCATAGTAATAGCAATTGGCACGCTAGATGTACTGGGCATCGCTTGCGCGGGCATAGCTGGTGTTGACACCGAAGGAGAGGATAGAGAGCTATCCTCACTACCTTCAGCTAAAGAATCATCTTGGGCTATATCTTTAAACGTGATTGTACGGTCCTTAAGCTGTTTGGACGCTATGGCACACTTCACACATAAATTTAATGGGGGAACCACCTTGGCCTTTGAACATACAGAACATAGGTTATCTGAAGGGTCAGACATGTTTGACAGACTTAAACAAATCTTCAATGCAATAAAAATTATTTTTGACAAAAACGTTACTGTGTCTTTAAATAATAAAAGTGCACACTTTATTACTAAAACATCAAAAAACCATCAAATAAACATCCGATTTTAATGAAATTTTCACCACAGTGTCTTAATGCTTTGAAATGATTGCACACAAATTTTCAGACCAATTAACCCCTTAATGCCCAAACCGGAGCTAATAACAGCAATTAACCTGTTAAAAACACTACAGTACTATGCCACAGCTTCCACTGTGGCCTTTACCTTCCTTAGGGATTATTTTAGTAGGAAATAAGCCTCTCTGGAGTCTTTTCTGATGCCTCTGGACTCCCCACGTGAAGCTGCATGAACTGCCTAAGCAAAACAACTGTGCAATTGAGGCCTGAAAATGAGGCCTCCTCCCTCTTCATTCCAGAGTGGAGGGGCCTTTCTGACTAGAATAGGTGTCCAAATAAGTGCCAGGCGCAAAATAAAACCCCAAAAGTGTTTTAAAGTCTGAAAAAACACCTTATTTATAGTGAAAACATGCTAAAAAGCAATCGATTTAGGCCACAATAGTGCAACCAGAATAGAGCCCTTAATATAAGCCATAATTTTATACAGAGTCTAAGAAAAATGGCTTACCTATCCCAGAGGGGATTGCTGACAGTCTTCTAGCATTACTAGGTCTTGTTAGAAAAATGACTGATCATACCTGAAGCAGTTAAGCCTGTAAACTGTTCCCCCAAACTGAAGTTCTCTGGTTTCAACAGTCCTGCGTGGGAACAGCAATGGATTTTAGTTACTGGTGCTAAAATCATATTCCTCTCGGCAGAAATCTTCATCACTTTCTGCTGCAGAGTAAATAGTACAAGCCAGCACTATTTTAAAATAACAAACTCTTGATAGAAGAATAAAAAACTACAACTAAACACCACATACTCTTTACCACCCCCTTGGAGATGCTACTAGTTAAAGCGGCAAAGAGAATGACTGGGGGGCGGAGCCTGAGGGGAGCTATATGGACAGCTCTGCTGTGTGCTCTCTTTGCAACTTCCTGTAGGGATTGAGAATATCCCACTAGTAAGGATGAAGCCGTGGACCGGATACACCAATGTAGGAGAAAATGGTGATAATTAATAATTTCTAATAAATTAAAAAGTGATGAAATGAAAATAATAACAAAAGGAATGTGAAACCTAGTGAAAAGAGATTAAAAAGGAAATTATCTATCTACTATTCAAGGTGTGTCTTTCTATTTTAAGAACTATGACTTCTCTTATTTAATGAAAGAAGGATTACTTTTGTGCAGCAATGGGAGAATGAATGGCATGAGGTTAAACTGTAAAAAGTGAATACTCCACTAGATTTACATTGAGTTGTGATAGATCTGGACATATTATATATTTAGATAACCTATTTTCCTTATAAGATCTACTTATTTATTATACAGGATAATTCATTACTAAATGGATGTCTAGTGGTTATGAAAATTTATCATGATATACCATTACTATACTGGCAATTTTCACAAGGATGATAAGAGGATTGAACTGTGTTGTCATATAATTGTTCTATCTCTTGCACATTTACAAAAAAGGAGAAATATTGTTACATTCATTTAACCCTAATGGGTAAACTGTATTGAGGAGAAAGATCCATTTGCTCTCAGCTTTTTGGAGGGTTTTTTCCACATCTCCACCTCTGATTCCCAGTTTAACCTTTTGTATTCCAAAACATTTTAAATCACTTTTTTTGGAATTGTGTTTGTTAAAAAAGTGTCTGGCCACAGAGGTGAGTTGTTTCCCTGCTTGTAAGTCTTTTCTGGCATTTTTAATGTTTCTAAGGTGCTCTTGCAACCTTACTCTTATTTTTCTGGTTGTTATGCCAACGTAAAATAGATTACAGTTGCAACGTAGTGCCTAGATTACTCCCTCAGTTTGGCAGTTGATGTGTGCATTCACTTTATGTGGTTTGTTAAACCGATCATGTATTGTTTGTAGTTTGTTCAATTTGAAAAAAAGACTATACCCCAGGTAAGGAATTTTTTTTTCCTAAAAAAAAAGCATTTTTCAGATATGAAACTGACAGTCTGCAAAAGGAAATATACTGAAAACCTGAATCATGGCAAATATAAGTACAATACATATATTTAGAACTTTATATAAATACATAAAGTGCCAAACCATAGCTGAGAGTGTCTTAAGTAATGAAAACATACTTACCAAAAGACACCCATCCACATATAGCAGATAGCCAAACCAGTACTGAAACGGTTATCAGTAGAGGTAATGGAATATGAGAGTATATCGTCAATCTGAAAAGGGAGGTAGGAGATGAATCTCTACGACTGATAACAGAGAACCTATGAAATAGATCTACAGCAAGGAAAATCATTGCATTCAATAGGCGATACTCCCTTCACATCCCTTTGACATTCACTGTACTCTGAGATGAATCGGGCTTCAAAATGCTGAGAAGCGCATATCAACGTAGAAATCTTAGCACAAACTTAGTTCACCACCTCCATAGGAGGCAAAGTTTGTAAAAACTGAATTGTGGGTGTGGTGAGGGGTGTATTTATAGGCATTTTTGGGTCTGGGAAACTTCCCCTCATGGTAGGATTGTATATCCCATACGTCACTAGCTCATGGACTCTTGTCAATTACATGAAAGAAATCTCCCTTACCCCCAGTAACAGTGGAGATAATAGAATCCAATTGTGAACCAAAAAGATTTTTACCTTGAAAAGAGAGAGATAATAATCTAGTTTTAGACACCATTTCAGCATTCCAAAATTTAAGCCATAAAGCTCTTCTAGTTAGAATGGCTAAAAACATGGATTTGACATTGATCTTCATAACATCAAATATAGCATCACAAATAAAATGATTTGCATGTTGAAGTAAAACAATGTTAGATAATTCAGAATCTGAACTGCTGTGCTAAACTGCCCAACTAAAAAGTAGAAGCAGCAGCAACATCAGCCATAGATATAACACGTCTAAGAATATAGCCAGTATGTAAATATGCCCTTCTTAGATAAGATTCAAGCTTCCTATCTAAAGGATCCTTAAAAGAAGTACTGTCTTCCATAGGAATAGTGGAAATTGCCCCATCAACTTTAGGAACGGTTTCCCAAAGTTCTAAATTGGCTACAGGTAAAGGATACAATTTATTAAACCTAGAAGAAGGGTAAAAATAGGTACCAGGCTTAGACCATTCTTTAGCAATCGCATTAGAGATAGTGTCAGGAATAGGAAATACTTCAGGATTAATAACAGTAGTCTTAACTATAGAATTTAGAGGATTACTAGCTTTATCATCAGGAGGTTTAGACTCCTCAATACCCATAGTAAACAAAACTTTTTTTAAGAGAGAACGTATATATTCTATCTTAAATAAAAAAGATTTGTCTATATCTGTCTCTGAAGTGGCATCCTCTGAATCAGAGGAAACCCCATCAGTAGAGGATACATCAGTATACTCAAAGTCAAAACTTAATTCACTAGGTTTAGGAAAATGTTGCAAACCCCTTTTACGTTTATTTGAAGGCGGAATAGTAGTCATTGCCTTCTCTATAGCTGCAGCAATAAAATCTTTAATTTCTGCAGGAATGCTATGTACATTAGACTAAAATGGAATAACAGTGGGTGCATTTGTACTCATAGATATATTATCAGTATTTAACACACTTAGCTTTGGTAGATACGTGTTCAGACAGCTCAAATCCTATGGTAACATCAGAGGCAGTTTCAGTTTGAGACATAATTGCAAAAAAAAAATGAAAAAAAATAAATTAAGTTCTGCAAATTTATATCCATGCTCCTATATATGATATATATAACAGGCTTGAAAGAATGGGAAACAGAGCGAAAATTTATAAAAAAGAAAACTGATTCATAAAATAATGCTGCATGAAAGCTAAGTGTTTTCTGAGAGCACTGAATGAGCTGGGGGCAGAGCTTAAAACTGCAATTTTGTAGAGAAATTTTTGGCGCCCCCCCAAAAAAAAACAGCGCAAAATTATGACACGTCATGCTATAACATAAATAGCATCATCACATGCGCGACATGCAAAGATGTAGTGGATTTCTAATACACACTAAGAATTTTGATTGTATATACAAAAAAACCCAAAACAAAACAAAATGTACCTAAATAAAGCCTAATGGATACTTCTATTATAGCTGCATAAAATGTGATTATCCACATATCATGACACTAACATAATACTTAGCATCCTAATTTATAAATAAATTACTAGCTCCAAAAAAACATAATTTATGTAAGAACTTACCTGATAAATTCATTTCTTTCATATTAGCAAGAGTCCATGAGCTAGTGACGTATGGGATATACATTCCTACCAGGAGGGGCAAAGTTTCCCAAACCTTAAAATGCCTATAAATACACCCCTCACCACACCCACAATTCAGTTTAACGAATAGCCAAGAAGTGGGGTGATAAGAAAAAAGTGCGAAAGCATATAAAATAAGGAATTGGAATAATTGTGCTTTATACAAAATCATAACCACCACAAAAAAAGGGCGGGCTTCATGGACTCTTGCTAATATGAAAGAAATGAATTTATCAGGTAAGTTCTTACATAAATTATGTTTTCTTTCATGTAATTAGCAAGAGTCCATGAGCTAGTGACGTATGGGATAATGACTACCCAAGAAGTGGATCTTTCCACACAAGAGTCACTAGAGAGGGAGGGATAAAATAAAGACAGCCAATTCCTGCTGAAAATAATCCACACCCAAAATAAAGTTTAACGAAAAACATAAGCAGAAGATTCAAACTGAAACCGCTGCCTGAAGTACTTTTCTACCAAAAACTGCTTCAGAAGAAGAAAATACATCAAAATGGTAGAATTTAGTAAAAGTATGCAAAGAGGACCAAGTCGCTGCTTTGCAGATCTGGTCAACCGAAGCTTCATTCCTAAACGCCCAGGAAGTAGAAACTGACCTAGTAGAATGAGCTGTAATTCTCTGAGGCGGAGTTTCACCCGACTCAACATAGGCAAGATGAATTAAAGATTTCAACCAAGATGCCAAAGAAATGGCAGAAGCTTTCTGGCCTTTTCTAGAACCGGAAAAGATAACAAATAGACTAGAAATCTTACGAAAAGATTTCGTAGCTTCAACATAATATTTCAAAGCTCTAACAACATCCAAAGAATGCAACGATTTCTCCTTAGAATTCTTAGGATTAGGACATAATGAAGGAACCACAATTTCTCTACTAATGTTGTTGGAATTCACAACTTTAGGTAAAAATTCAAAAGAAGTTCGCAACACCGCCTTATCCTGATGAAAAATCAGAAAAGGAGACTCGCAAGAAAGAGCAGATAATTCAGAAACTCTTCTGGCAGAAGAGATGGTCAAAAGGAACAAAAAACTTTCCAAGAAAGTAATTTAATATCCAATGAATGCATAGGTTCAAATGGAGGAGCTTGAAGAGCCCCCAGAACCAAATTCAAACTCCAAGGAGGAGAAATTGACTTAATGACAGGCTTTATATGAACCAAAGCTTGTACAAAACAATGAATATCAGGAAGAATAGCAATCTTTCTGTGAAAAAGAACAGAAAGAGCAGAGATTTGACCTTTCAAGGAACTTACGGACAAACCCTTATCTAAACCATCCTGAAGAAACTGTAACATTCTCGGTATTCTAAAAGAATGCCAAGAAAAATGATGAGAAAGACACCAAGAAATATAAGTCTTCCAGACTCTATAATATATCTCTCTGGATACAGATTTACGAGCCTGTAACATAGTATTAATCACAGAATTAGAGAAACCTCTTTGACCGAGAATCAAGCGTTCAATCTCCATACCTTTAAACTTAAGGATTTCAGATCCTGATGGAAAAAAGGACCTTGAGACAAAAAGGTCTGGTCTTAACGGAAGAGTCCACGGTTGGCAAGAGGCCATCCGGACAAGATCCGCATACCAAAACCTGTGAGGCCATGCCGGAGCTACCAGCAGAACAAACGAGCATTCCTTCAGAATCTTGGAGGTTACTCTTGGAAGAAGAACTAGAGGCGGAAAGATATAGGGAGGATGATACTTCCAAGGAAGTGATAATGCATCCACTGCCTCCGCCTGAGGATCCCGGAATCTGGACAGATACCTGGGAAGTTTCTTGTTTAGATGAGAAGCCATCAGATCTATTTCTGGAAGTTCCCACATTTGAACAATCTGAAGAAATACCTCTGGGTGAAGAGACCATTCGCCCGGATGCAACGTTTGACGACTGAGATAATCCGCTTTCCAATTGTCCATACCTGGGATATGAACCGCAGAGATTAGACAGGAGCTGGATTCCGCCCAAACCAAAATTCGAGATACTTCTTTCATAGCCAGAGGACTGTGAGTCCCTCCTTGATGATTGATGTATGCCACAGTTGTGACATTGTCTATCTGAAAACAAATGAACAACTCTCTCTTCAGAAGAGGCCAAGACTGAAGAGCTCTGAAAATTGCACAGAGTTCCAAAATATTGATCGGAAATCTCACCTCCTGAGATTCCCAAACCCCTTGTGCCGTCAGATACCCCCACACAGCTCCCCAACCTGTAAGACTTGCATCTGTTGAGATTATAGTCCAGGTCGGAAGAACAAAGAAGCCCCCTGAACTAAACGATGGTGATCTGTCCACCATGTCAGAGAGTGTTGTAAAATCGGTTTAAAGATATTAATTGAGATATCTTTGAGTAATCCCTGCACCATTGGTTCAGCATACAGAGCTGAAGAGGTTGCATGTGAAAACGAGCAAAGGAGTTCGCATCTGATGCGGCAGTCCTAAGACCCAACATTTCCATGCATAAGGCTACCAAAGGGAATGATTGTGACTGAAGGTTTTGACAAGCTGATATCAATGTTAAACTTCTCTTGTCTGACAAGGACAGAGTCATAGACACTGAATTTATCTAGAAACCTAAAAAGGTTACCCTTGTCTGAGGAATCAATGAACTGATTGGTAAATTGATCCTCCAACCATGAACTTGAAGAAACAACACAAGTCGATTCGTATGAGATTCTTCGAAAATGAGAAGACTGAGCAAATACCAAGATATCGTCCAAATAAGGAAATACCAAAACCCTATTCTCTGATTACAGAAAGAAGGGCACCGAGAACCTTTGAAAAAAATTCTTGGAACTGAGGCTAAGCCAAACGGTAGAGCCACAAAACTGGTAATGCTTGTCTAAAAAGAGAATCTCAGACACTAAAAGTGATCTGGATGAATCGGAATATGCAGATACACATCCTGTAAATCTATTGTAGACATATAATGCCCTTGCTAAACAAAAGGCAGGATAGTCCTACAGAAACCATCTTGAATGTTGGTATCCTAACATAACGATTCAATAATGATAGATCCGGAACTGGTCTGAAGGAATTGACCTTCTTTGGTACAATGAAGAGATAAAATAAAACCCCAGCCCCTGTTCCAGAACTGGAACTGGCATAAATACTCCAGCCAACTCTAGATCTGAAACACATTTCAGAAATACTGAGCCTTTGCTGTGTTAACTGGGACACGGGAAAGAAAAGAATCTCTTAGCAGGAGGCCTTAACTTGAAGCCAATTCTGTACCTTTCTGAAACAATGTTTCTGAAACCAGAGATTAAGAACGGAATTGATCCAAATTTCTTTGAAGAAAACGTAATCTGCCCCATACCAGCTGAGCTGGAATAAGGGCCGCACCTTCATAGGTACTTAGGAGCTGGCTATAGGTTTCTATAAGGCTTGGATATATTCCAAACTGGAAATAGTTTCCAAACTGATACCGCTCCTGAGGATGAAGGATCAGGCTTTTGTTCCTTGTGACGAAAGGAACGAAAATGATAATTTACCCTGGAAAGAAAGGGAAAGCAAAGTTGACTTAGAAGACATGTCAGCATTCCAAGTTTAATCCATAAAGCTATTCTAGCTAAAATAGCTAGAGACACATACCTGACATCAACTCTAATGATATCAAAAGATGGTATCACCAATAAAATTATTAGCATGTTATAGAATAAAAATAATGCTATAAAATTATGATCTGTTACTTGTTGCGCTAAAGCTTCTAACCAAAAAGTTGAAGCTGCAGCAACATCCGCTAAAAATATAGCAGGTCTAAGAAGATTACCTGAACATAAGTAAGCTTTTCTTAGAAAGGATTCAATTTTCCTATCTAAAGGATCCTTAAATGAAGTACTATCTGCCGTAGGAATAGTAGTACATTAGCAGGAGTAGAGACAGCCCCATAACCTTAGGGATTTTTGTCCCAAAAAACTCTAATCTGTCAGATGGCACAGGATATAATTTGCTTAAACGTCTAGAAGGAGTAAATGAATTACCCAAATTATTCCATTCCCTGGAAATTACTTCAGAAATAGCATCAGGGAGATAAAACACTTCTGGAATAACTACAGGAGATTTAAAAACCTTATTTAAACGTTTACATTTAGTATCAAGAGGACCAGAATCCTCTATTTCTAATGCAAATAACACTTCTTTAAGTAAAGAACGAATAAATTCCATCTTGAACAAATACAAAGATTTATCAGCATCAACCTCTGAGACAGAAACCTCAGAACCAGAAGAACCATTATCAGTATCAGAATGATGATGTTCATTTAAAAATTCATCTGAAAAAAGAGAAGTTTTAAAAGACTTTTATGTATACTAGAAGGAGAAATAACAGACATAGCCTTCTTAATGGATTTAAAAAATAAAATCTCTTATGTTATCAGGAACACTCTGAAAATTAGATGTTGACGGAACAGCAACAGGTAATGTAACAGTACTAAAGGAAATTTTATCTGCATTAATAAGTTTGACATGACATGCAATACAAATAACAGCTGGAGAAACAGATACCAAAAGTTTATAGCAGATACACTTAGCTTGGTAGCTCCAGCATTGTGCAGTGATTTTCCTGAAGTATCTTCTGACTCAGTTGCAACGTGGAACATCTTGCAATATGTAAAAGAAAAAAACAACATATAAAGCAAAATTGATCA
Source organism: Bombina bombina (assembly GCF_027579735.1). Taxonomy (NCBI): domain Eukaryota; kingdom Metazoa; phylum Chordata; class Amphibia; order Anura; family Bombinatoridae; genus Bombina; species Bombina bombina. The sequence continues at coordinate 1,235,480,646 of NC_069500.1, read as the reverse complement.
AATTCCTTAAATGACAGTTTCAGGAATGGGAAAAAATGCCAAAGAACAAGCTTCTAGCAACCAGAAGCAATAAAAAATGAGACTTAAATAATGTGGAGACAAAAGTGACGCCCATATTTTTTCGCGCCAAATAAGACGCCCACATTATTTGGCGCCTAAATGCTTTTTGGCGCGAAAAATGACGCCACATCCGGAACGCCGACATTTTTGGCGCAAAATAACGTCAAAGAATGACGCAACTTCCGGCGACACGTATGACGCCGGAAAGGGAAATAGAATTTTTGCGCCAAAAGAATCCGCGCCAAGAATGACGCAATAAAATGAAGCATTTTCAGCCCCCGCAAGCCTAACAGCCCACAGGGAAAAAGTCAAATTTTAAGGTAAAAAATGTTAAATTAAAATGCATTATCCCAAATATGAAACTGACTGTCTGAAAAATAAGGAAAGTTGAACATTCTGAGTCAAGGCAAATAAATGTTTGAATACATATATTTAGAACTTTATAAACAAAGTGCCCAACCATAGCTAGGAGTGTCACAGAAAATAAGACTTACTTACCCCAGGACACTCATCTACATATAGCAGATAGCCAAACCAGTACTGAAACGAGAATCAGCAGAGGTAATGGTATATATAAGAGTATATCGTCGATCTGAAAAGGGAGGTAAGAGATGAATCTCTACGACCGATAACAGAGAACCTATGAAATAGACCCCTTAGAAGGAGATCACTGCATTCAACTAGGCAATACTCTCCTCACATCCCTCTGACATTGACTGCACGCTGAGAGGAAAACCGGGCTCCAACTTGCTGCGGAGCGCATATCAACGTAGAATCTAGCACAAACTTACTTCACCACCTCCATCGGAGGCAAAGTTTGTAAAACTGAATTGTGGGTGTGGTGAGGGGTGTATTTATAGGCATTTTAAGGTTTGGGAAACTTTGCCCCTCCTGGTAGGAATGTATATCCCATACGTCACTAGCTCATGGACTCTTGCTAATTACATGAAAGAAAAAACTCTGTATGTTTCACAGACTCTACCAACCTTGACAAATATTTAGCCACAGATAAAGTCACTAAAAAAAGAGCACTGCATTACTGACTCAAGGCATGTATACAAACAATATATAACAACATTACTTAAAAAGTGCCCAATCCATAGCTGGGAGTGTCTTATATAATAAAAGTACATACTTACCGTGTAAAACACCCATCCACATATAGCAGACAGCCAAACCAGTACTGAAACATATCAGCAGAGGTAATGGTACAAGAGTATATTGTCGATCTATGAAGGGAGGCAGCAGATGAATTCTTGTGACTGATTTACAGAGAGCCTTATGAAAAGCTTTCTCATAGGCGAAAACATGGTATCATCAGGCAACCCTCAGACAAACACTGCACTAAGAGAGGAAGTGGCTTCAATATGTTTAGAAGCACCTTTCACTGAAAAAATCAAGCACATCATGCTTCACCCCCTCCTAAGGAGACAAAGTTTTTAAAACTGGGATATGAGTGAGGTGGGAAGTGTATTTATAGGCATTTGAGGTTTGGGAAACTTTGCCCCCTCCTGGTAGGAATATATATCCCAAAAGTAAGTAGCTTGTGGACTCTCGCCACCTATATGAAAAACTTTTTTTTTAAATTTTATAGTTTGTCAATGAAAATTGAAGAATTTTGAGTTTCATGTCCCTTTAACTTCTTAATGTCTTTCTACGGGGCTTGATTTTTTTATAACGCTATTTCAGGAAGCCTGCAGGAGGGAGGGAGGTCATAATATTGCGGTCTTGCTGCTAGCGGCAAGACATGCAAAAATTATGAGCTGACAAACCCTTTACGGTCAGTGACGTACAGGGTACGTCGTGATCATTAAGGGGTTAAGCTTTCAAACTTATTTCCAAAACTACATTTAATAAAATAAATTCACAAACAATGCAATGCATAACTATTCTCAAACAACATTTGTAGCTTATTGTCATTATATACTTACGTTTCTCTCGCAATTATCTTGCTGCCTATGGAAGCCTGAATGGCTATTTCAAAAAGTTGTCTGGGTATTGAATCACTGAGTCTTTCACAAATTGTTTTACCAACTTGATAAGCTTTTTCTCTGGAGAGAAAGAAAATCAGTTTACAGAGAACCTTGCTATAAGATCTAATAAAAAATTTTTACAAACACATTTATATACAGATTGTGATACCCTTTAATGAACCAACAAAACCAAGGTTTTTTTATTCCATAAGCTTACAAGACCTCACAGGTCTCCAACGTAGATCTGTATCTGGTTTTATTGATTCATTAGAAGGTATCACAATCTACTAAAGGAACATTATCTGTGGGACCAATATGGAGGATACACAGCTAGCTATGTATGATCATCTTTTTCACACCATATATACGTAAATGCATACATTAAATGGGAAAATAGAAAGAAAAATGTTAAAGGGACACTCAAGTCAAAATTAAACTTTCATTATTCAGATAGAACATGCAATTTTAAACAACTTTCCAATTTACGTCCTTTAAAAAAAAGTGCACAGTCCCTTTATATTTAAACTTTTTGAGTCACCAGCTCCTACTGAGCATGTGCAAGAATTCACAGAATAAGCGTATATGCATTTGTTGTTGGCTGATGGCTGTCACATGGTATGTGTATGCATTTGTGATTGGCTGATGAATGTCACATGGTACGGGGTGAGTGGAAATAGACATAACTTTTAAAATGGTCAGAAAAAAAATCTACTATTCATTTGGAGTTCAGACTAAGTGCTATTGCATTGTCTTGTTATCTTGAATTTGTTGATTATGCAAATCTACTATGTTGACTGGTAATTTAATAATGTCATAGTTTAAATGTAAAAAAACACATGGAAATTCCAAAATAATATACTGGGTTATTGTTAAATTGTCTGGGGTAAAGAAGTTTAATTTGGGAATTTTCTATATACAGGTAGGCCTTAGTTTACGCCGGGTTCTGTTCCTGAAGGAACAGTTGTGAAAAAATAAATAAAAATGAACTCAGTTATATAATGTAAGTCAATGGGAAGTAAATGAGTTAGGTTCCAAGCCGCTCTCAAAATTGACATTAGGAATATATTGTAACTTAATATATATTATATGTGTTATATAACATTATATTATATTTAAAGCCCTGAAATAAATGCTGTAAATGTAAAAAACGCAATATAAAAATTGTTTTTATGCTTGCAAGGCCTGTCTCTATCCACCAATAAGACAGTGGGGAGTTCTGTTAGCTTCATCATCAAAAAGGCATGCATGGGAAAATATTTTTACCATGTTAATTTTATTTATATGCACGATAGTAATTTTTTACAGTTCACTGTACTGCCTTTTTAAAAAAGCAAATCAATGGCAAACTACTCATGTGCTGTACACAGTATTACAGTGCTGTATTGTAAATGCTGGTGAAAAGGTGATCACTTGGAACGGGTGCTATTGTGAACCGGCACAAAAACGAGGGCTACTTGTATACACAACACATCCACACTAAGGGGTCGATTTATCAACCCGTCAATGCATCTGTTTCCGCGCGAGCCTTTAGGCTTCCCGAAAAAAAAAGGAGTTAAGAAGCAGCAGGTGTACATTATTTAAAATGCCACAATGCAATTATTTAATAATTTCAGAATTGAAAAAATAAGTCAAATTGTAGTAAAAACATTTTGGTTTAAAAGTACAGTGTACAACTTGTAATTACAAGACATGTCTGTTGTGTTGCTATAGCCTTGCATGATTAAGGACTAACAGTTTTGAAACACTGCATTTTACCTTGTTGCACTAAATAAAATAGTGCTTTACAGTGCTGCTGCCTTTTGGACTTTTGTGTTGCTATAGCATAACATAATATATCAGCCAAGTCTTATTATTCAGTAGCCAAACTCGACTAACCATTTGCCTTATTTGGAGAACCCAATCTGGGCTTTAGACTAGAGACAACAAGGCGAGCCACTGTCATAAAATAAGTATAGATTACATTGTTTAGAAGTTCTTATCTGATAAAGCCAATTATGGATAGATATGTTGCAGAGTTAGCCTTGCAACGTCAGAAGGTTCATTTTAAGTTCGAGAATTAGAATTTGTTCAGTTTTCAGAGCTAAATTGCATGAAAATGGGCAAGATAAATAATGAAAACATATTGCAAAGTTTCATTATTCGTAACTAAATATTTTATATAAAAATTCCAAGGTGTGTACCATAATTTGTATTTGCTGTAAATTGGTATCGGAGCCATCCTTCTGGGGTTTTTTTTGTATTTGAAATGTCTGATTTTGCTCATTAAAACCATCACCAGGTGTTCTCATATAAAATGGGCAGAGCCTATAGATAAAGCAGACCTTTAAATGTTATCAATGTCTAAACAAGCAGCCATAATAGTTTGGTATTGAAATGCTAATTATGGATGACTGGTTCCATGAGCACAACCAGCTATTTCAGATGCAAAAATCACCTACCCCACACTGGGGGATTAAATTACTGATATGTTCTCTTGTTTACATTGCATTCCGATAGAGAATACATTTTTTTATTTTCATATTTTCAGTGTAGGTGATAGTTACTTTCAACAGGAAAAATCAGCTATTTCAAATAACAAAAAAGGCAAAGGAGCCATTTGGAAACAATTAAATACACCCTGGGAGGTCAAATGAACCATTGGAACACAGAAAAGTTTAGAGTACAATCATTACTTTCTATGGGAGGCAGCAGTACTCTCTCTGGGATCTTCGAGGGTCTTTAATTAGAGAATTAACACATAATACCCAAATGTTGAATCACTTGAAAGTGATGTCACATATCAGTACAAAGCTTTGTGGTGGTTAAACACACTGTACAGCAGAGTTGATAGTCATACAATTACATTCTTTCTTTCATGATTCAGATATAGCATATAATTTAAACATATATACATTTTTTCTTCATTCTATTGGTATACTTTATTGAAAAAGCATCAATGCTAGCTAAGCACATTGGTTAGCCAATGATGATAGGTATATACGTGCAGCCACCAATAAGCAGCTAGCTCCCAAGCCAACCTAGCTAGTCTTTTCAACAAAGGATACCAAGCAAATGAAGCAAATTAGATAATAGAAGTAAATTGGAAAGTTGTTTAAAGGGACAGAATACGTAAAATTGTAATTGTTTAAAAAGATATATAATCCCTTTATTACTCATTCCACAGTTTTGTATAACCAACACTGTTATAATTAATATACTTTTTACCTTGTATCTAAGCCTCTGAAGACTGCCTCCTATCTCAGTGCTTTTAAAAAACTTGCATCTCAGCTAATAGGTGCTGACTCATGAATAACTCTATGGGAGTCAGCACAATGTTATCTTTATGACACACATGAACTAGAACTGTCTGCCTGTGAAAAGCTAATAAAATGCACTGAGATAAGAGGCAGCCTTAAAAGGCTTAGAAATTAGCTTATGAGCCTACCTATGTTTAGTGTACAACAAAGAAACCCAAGAAAACAAAGCAAATTTGATGATAAAAGTAAATTGGATGGGCAGAGTCTGGCCACGCAGGAAGATGGCCGCTAACTGATTCGGCTCCGTTGCCTCGACTCCTGCCGTAACAAAAAATGAGCATCCAGATTTAAAAGTGACAAATGTATAGGGGAGACAACTGGTGAGGCTAAAGGGAAACAAATGATCCTGATCCAACGCCGCCAACAAGCTGTGATCGGTACACACTGAAAGGCCGCAAACAAGATGCACATCCGGGTGACAGCCCACTAACTGTGCAACACAGTAAATAGAGACAGGCTCACAAACAGTGCCTATAACGGTGAGCGCTGCCACCTAAAGGGCCAATATTTGCAAGAGTGCAACACGGAACTCCACCTTTATCTCATTCAAAACACCAAGTGACCAGGTAAGCAGCCGGGTCCTCCATAAAGAACTATATATAGGGGCATAGGAGATAATATAAGGCACAAATAAAGTGTTTGACCCCCAACATACACAGGACTGCCCTAATAAAACATAAACTAGATATACAAGACAAACTGTATTAACTGGCTGCATACCGTCTATATAATATCCGACTACGCAGACTCAGCCATAAGCCACATCACACACTCAGGGATACTGACTACAGCCATTTCAAGTCTGAGCTCTGCTACGAAGTATAATTGCAAATCACAATATACCACTAGTGCTGATCACTGGGCATCTTAGAGAGGAGCTTAAGCCCTACACCAGCTGTGCATACCTTTTACCACAACGTTTCTAAATACCATAGCCAGAAAACTGAAGTGCCTGAAAGAACTTCACCACACTACAAGCTCAGCCAACAATATATAATACCACTGAGCCCTACCAGTGCGTGCTACAGTGAGAAAGTCAACTTGCAAAGCAACAAGCATTAGCACATTAGGCTCAAACACGCACCTACGCAGCTCGTGATGCCACTTGAGAGTAAGCAAAATGGATAAGCGGAATAAGCTAGACTAACTCAATACCTTAAAGTCCAGGAATCTACCTCAGGGCCCATTCCTGACCAACCAGTAAAACATGCAGCTGCCCAAGCATCTGAACCACAAAACGGAATACTCTCAGAATCAGGGGAATACCTGAGACAGTTAACCCAACAGCTTTAAACAGCTATTTACAGGAACTGTTTAGAACATTTAAGAGAACCCCAAACTCTTCTATCATCTTGGAGAGGGCGCACAGGGCACTTAGGCCGAAGTGACCTAATAAAGCCCCACCAAGGGATGTCATTACCAGAGTACTCAACTTCACAGACAAAGAAGACATACTGCGCAACGCAAGAGCCAAGGCGCCGGTAACTCATGCCGGCATCAACATCCAAATCTTCTTAGATATCAGCCCAGCCACACTGCAGAAATTTGTCACAGACGTCCTTTGAGCTAATAAAATCAACTACAGGTGGGGCTTCCCTGTAAGCATAATAGCTACCAAGGATGGACAGACCACTATGTTCCGATCACTGGAAGACCTACCCACCTTCTGTAAAACACTGGGTATTGAAATAGCTGATCCATCACAACACTCAGAACATATGGCAAAAGATCTGCAATAACCTACTCCGGACCAGGACTTACAGCCACCCACAATGGATTGACTTTCCTAATTAATGCTGGATTAAAGAACCCTTGATTGCTACATAGTCCTCTCCACCCCAGCGAAAGAAAGGATGAGAATATAAGTACCCATGTTTCCTTGCATTGCAGGGAAAATAAGTTGTTTTGATATTTAAAAATGGTATACTTTATGCAACTGTTGATGTTTAGTTTAGTTATTTAAAACTACATGCAGGGGGGCGTGTCCAGGCAGCTATCATGGCTGGCAGCATTTTAAACTTGGGCAAGCAAAGAGTCTGACAATCCTTCAAATATCAGAAAAATCGCCTATCATCTAAAGCTGAAAAGCACAGAATATGAAACTTCAATGCGGCCAGTATAGTTTTTGCTAAGATTGGAAAATAATTAAAGAGAAGATGTGGACCGTTGGGACCCTTCGGTGGCCATGCTTAGGAAGGCCCCAACACCCCGCCCATAACAATGGCGCAATACTAAAACAAACGCTATTATATCAACATCAATACAAAGTTTGCAGACCAAACAAGTCTAACCTACTTGTCAACCATGGAGGAGATCTAGTTCTCTATTCACGGCCTCCTAAAAGATCTTGAATGCAAGTTTTGTGTGCAGATGGAGAATTTGGCCTTATTCCTGCAGTCTGGAAGCAAACAGTTAGTAATTCCCACCCTGCAATCTGAGACCAGTGAAGGACCTGCAGAAACAGGAAGCTCCATGCGGCCACAAGTCTTGTTACCTGCCTCACAGCCGATGGAGCTTTGCTTAAAGCCTACACAGAACATCCGGACAAGTGCCGCACCAGAACAGATGCCAGAGTTCAGCTCACCTTTAACGAGCACAGGGAAAGATGGCATATAGACATTGATGTTGCCTATTGAAGGTTGTGACAGCCTGCCTCTACAGACTGCTGATTCGGGAGATGCAGACGATCTCCAGGATCAAGATCTGAGACGACGATGTGGTGGAAAGGTGAGCGAGCCAATTGCCATTCTGCGGCCAGCAACTACATGCTCATTAATGCTCAGGGTCTCGGCGAACACTCCAGCTCACCAGCCAGTCTCACTAAGACCAAGGAAGAGGGATCCAGGCAGCCTACTTAGCAGACGAAGACAGACAGAAGGCCAGAGTCTATTTGCAGGGCTTATTAAGCAGCAATCTTCCTTTAACAGAAGGCTTTTAACACTACCACATAACAAGGGACAAACCTATTATGTTTACTACAAGAACTGGCGTTGGGTAATAACTCTGTTACAAACTCAGGTACTTTTACCACTCAGTCCCTGTAACAATATCCTGGACTGTATTTTTCAAACTACAGTATTGTATTGGGGCACTTTAATGAGAGTTACTCTGCTCGAGGAATGTGACCAGTTCATGGTTAATGACTCATGTTTGTTATATACTCTTTTAGCTCAGTAGTTTTTATTTACCCCGTTAATCTCTTACTTTTTAGTGCAGAATGGTATAGCTTTATATATTTACTACTGATACTCGTGATATACCTTAATGCAGTTATCTAACACCAATTGCTAGACCCTTTCCATATATGTACTAGATCCAAAAGGTTGTAATATTATATAATAGGAACATATTATAAGAGTTACAGTTTTATTCAACTACTCTGTCATTAACATTATCAGTTGCTATCCCCTCTCCCTCCTCTCTCACTACTATTCAGCCTTAGATACTAGTGTACATATATCATCAGTGGTCAGAGAGTGACCATTCATTTCATTTGAGACCCTTCCCTGGGTTCAATGGGCAGCTGTATGTAGGTGGAGGATGATACCAGCTGTGTGTGTAGTCTAGTATTCCTTTAAATTAACACCATGCTACACAGGAGCAATTACAACCTGTTTATACAGTTTTAACCACAATATGGTCTGTACATATTATAACCAATTATAATAACAATAACAAATATAACAAAACTATAGCTCTTCATAAGTCTTATGTCTCAAAGCATTATCTTACACTATTGAATACACATGCTTCTCTCCTATGGCTTGTTAGCCCTAACCCCTCTTTCAAGTTTTGATACAAAAATCACTGGGTTAAAGAATCGTGCCTTCCAATCTTTCTATATTTTGAAAAATACATGACATATCACCCTCAGGACACGCCTTCAATAAAAGAAGGGGGAAAAATTTATCATTAATTGTTCATATCTACTAAAATTACAAGGCCCTACATGGAGTACACCTCTATTTGAACGGTGTTGGGTCTCCTTTATATCTCACAACAAATATCTGTGTCCCTCCTAATCTTCATCCCATGGTTTCTATGTAGCTCTAAGATTTGGCTAACCGTTTCATATATGCCATAACATAAGAGAATAAAAATGCACTACAGTAACCTTCAGGAGCTATAAGCACAGATTTTAGTATGCATTAGTATATCTTTATTAAGTATAGCTAGGTCTAAGATACCTATATACCTTGACCCAGCACTGGTCATCTCACTCTTCGGAAGTTGCCTATTTCGGAACTAGAAGGATACGCCCCCCCTTCCTTATTACATAAGCGGCTCTTGCCCGCTGTACCCTTTCCCCTAATACTTTTTACACTATTTTAGCTTACTATACATTATATGCTTATATATTGATCCTAAGTAACTTACATTTGACATCAGTTATAATAAATTTGGCCCAAGAGTGAGCAATGCGTTAGTTACTTCACATTCATGCTCTAAAAGAAAAATGAGGTTTCACTTATGTTTGTCCAGTTTTTTGTCAATTTTTGCTTTTATTTTCCTTTCTTATTACGTATGATTTAGACATCTATGGTTACAAACAATGTCTATTCTTATACTTTTCAAACACAGGCAGCCTTTATACTATGTCACCTCCTATGTAATAGAGAATTATAGTGTTTACGCACTATATACATTCAAGCTTATACCCGTTTATTATTACACAACCCGCATCTTCAGGCTCCCTATTTTCCTGACCATTAAACGATTACAAACAAAACGCGCATTTATCTGTGAGCGTTAATATCCTTATTTGAAAAGCTACTATATACTTGTATGCTGTATGTGTGACAGACTTTGTATTCTTCTTTTTATTGTACCATACAAAAACCTCAATGAAAATTAAAAAATAAATACATGCAAACTGTTGATGATTGGTTACATAGTCTAACTGGACAGAACTGATCCCAAGGTCAACTACTGCCCCTTTTAGTTTTTCTCTTTCAATACAAGGAATCACATTATGCACTACGCCCCTCTCATTGACCAACCACTAAGGAATTCATAATGACAACATCAGAGGTGCAGCTAACATAGTAGACTTATGTTAAAACGCTTAAAATACTGACTTTCCCTTAGGTTCATACCGCACATACTGAAAACATCTGAATGAGGCACATGTTCAACACGCCCAAATACAAACAAGCCTACACTCTGCCCACCGGGGCCTTCCCTCCAGAACCAACACACACACCCACATCTGAGAAACTATCATACCAATCTAACCACTCTTTTAAGTAAGGCAGGACACTGGCACTCCCCCAGTACATAGTAGACACTACCCAACAGCACTGATGTGAACTCTTTCACTCCTGTCTGCTGACTTAAATTAACCTAATACCTGTATAAGTTTTACAGAAAAGCAGATATCAAATTCACTATATAACCGTTCCTTGACCACCTACGTCATATACTACAAGTTCTAATCCTTTACCCCCTCTTCCCTTTATCGTTTTTTTTTCTTTTCATTTTACCCCTCACATCATTTTTCACTATGCCAACAAATACATCTACACGCAATATTAACTTCATCACTATCAACGTTAAGGGGTTAAATAAACCTGAAAAACGAGCAATAGCAATAAAAATTCAATAGACTTAAAGGGGAAATAATACTCATACAGGAAACGCATTTTAAGAAGGGAAAAGAACCCAAATGGCAAACACATACATTTTCTACAGCCTTCTCCTCAGGCCCACATGAGAGAAACGGAGTTTAAATACCAATACATAAAAACATTCCATTTCAGTTAATACGGGCAGAAAAAGATCGCAATGGCAGGCAACTGATGCTCATAGGTTTACTATTTGGCACATTACAGAGCTCATTCCTTCGCAAAACAGCAAAAGATATTCTAGACATATCTCAGGGGGCTCTACCACAATCCCCAAAAGAGATATTAAAAATATTAGTAATTGCTTGCGAAATTTAGCCGTACATGACGCGTGGAGAGTTTACCACCCAAAGGAAAAAGGACTACACCTTCTTCTCACATCCACATCAGATCTATTCCCGAATAGATTACTTTCTATTAGACCCCATGTGTTTATCCTTAGTACAACAGGTAAAAATCACGCCAATCAATTGGTCAGACCATGCCCCAGTCCTGTGTTCCCTGGAATGGCCGGAGACCGCACTATTCCTTTCCAGGGGAGGCTTGACGACGCTTTACTGACAGACCCCCTTAGCCAAAAGGACATAGACAAAACCTTAAAATATTTTTTCCAATTAAACGCTGCAGACCACCTACCCAACTCAACAATATGGGAAGCGCACAAGTGTGTAGTTAGAGGTGAACTTATTAAGCACAAGGCGAGGATAAGAAAAAGCCAAAGAGGCAAATATCAAACTCTACTCAAAGATGTCAGTACCACAGGACACCTCCACAAGCAAAACCCAACGAACACAAACTATACAGAACAAATAACAAGAGATTGCTACTGCAGCAATTTCTACAACATGAACAACAGCATCACTCTCACACACTGAAACAACGCTATTACAAGTACAGCCACAAAGCGAGATGCCTTTGGCTAGAGCCCTTTGCCGTAAACAATTAAAATTGTATGTTTACTCGTTACATGAAACCTTGGGAAAAATTTACAAAGACAGCCCCCAGATAGCAGACACATTCCGAAGATACTTTTCCTCCCTCTATAACCTAAAGGGCGCATACCATTTAGCTGCCCCTGAAAATACCCATAATACTAACACAGACCTCACCAACTATTTCTCCTGCACAGACCTCCCCAGACTTAACAACATAGACTCTGAAATTTCCTTTGGGCTAAATGTTTGTCTAGTGCCTCAGACGCCATTAAAGCATTGTCTACAGGCAAAAGCCCAGGTCCGGATGGCTATAGCATTAAATATTACAAAACTTTTGCCCACGTCCTCACACCCCATCTTACCAACATGTTCAACACTATACACAAGATCACGGAGGTTTTCCAAAAACTATGCTAAAGGACCACATCACAGTCCTCCCTCAACCAGGGAAACCCCCCACCAAACCAGAAAACTACAGGCCCATCTCGCTCTTTAATACAGACATAAAAATATATGCCAAAGTATTAGCCACTGGGCTTAACCCTTTACTAAAGCACCTTGCATCAACAGACCAAGTTTATACCGGGAAGGGAGGCCAGGGACAATACCCTCAAAGTCATTCAATTAATTTCCTATGCCCGCAATAACCAAATCCCCATGGCAATAATATCTACTGATGCTGAAAAGGCTTTTGACAGGGTGTACTGGGGTATCCTTAGAGGCACCCTGGCAAAATTGAATATAGGATTGAAATTCATCGAAAGGGTCTTTTCACTATACTTAAATCCCACAGCTAGAGTCGAGACAAACATTCTCTCAGAACCATTTCAGATTCGAAATGGCACACGTCAAGGGTGCCCCTTGTCACCTCTCCTCTTCGCCCTCACTATAGAAGTCCTTGCCCATAAAATCTGTAACAATCACCATATTAAAGGTATTACCACTCAAACAATAGAATATAAGGCGGCGTTGTATGACGATGATATTCTTTTAATACTGACCGACTTAGACACTTCTCTCCCCGCATTGCTAAAGGTTGGCCACACTCCTGCAACGCATACTGGAATGGTGCTCCCAGTCCACTCAGAAACAATGGATTAAATTAGACGCAAATATTCTGCGTCTGAAGAACATGGGTTCACTGACATGGATTCCCTCACAGAAAAGACTCACAGACATAAAAAAATACCCACTCTTTGGCGAGCTATTCAGCCACTGGGATAAATTAATTAGCACATCTTCACATTTCTCCTCAATACCATCTCCTTTAACACGCTTCAAAGAAAACCCTGACATCCCAATACACAGACAAAGTTGCGCTAATCCAAAAACTTGCCACATCAAATACAACGTAATAGGATCCATTATAAGAGACGAAAAGCTAATCCCACTAGAAGAACTAGCGGATATAGACGCCTTTGCTCTTACTTCTTGGTTCTCGCTCACACAGATTTCACACTACTTACAAACACACAACCAAAGGCACAAACCGATGAGGCGACCTACTCCCTTCAAGGGTTTGTGCTTAACCGAGAATGCGATGAGCCATACACTTTCCTTAATATATAAATGAATCCCACCCCATGACATCCTTCCCTCATACACACACAGATGGCAATCTGACTTAAACAAGCAGATCGATGCAAAGGAATGTGGGAATTTTTTTCAAGTTCACAAAACTTTCTCAATATCAGCAAACACACAAGAAATGAACTATAAACTCCTATCAAGGTGGTACCTGACCCCAAGTAGGATAAAGAAAATATATATATAAAAAAAAAAATGGAAGATGTCAGAGGGGCTGTGGAGAAGTGGCTGACCTCTTACACATCTGGTGGGGCTGTGATAAAATCGCTTCAAACTGGAAAGAGCTTATTGCATACATCAGAGACAAATTCTCAATCCACATACCGCTAGATCCAAAAATATTAATCTTTCACCAACTACCTAAGATCACAGAGGCAGCCATTCACTCCCTTCTATACCTATTCCTTAACTGTGAAAAAGGTTCTCATCCCACAAAAGTGGAAATCTTCCATGGTACCTACGTTGGACCAATGGTAACAACAAGTAACCAACACTTTACATCTGGAAAGGCATCACTACTTACAGTCGGGAGAGGCCGAGATCCAAAAACTCATGAGTGGTCTGCAGCCGTAAACAGATAGACAATACAGGCACACTCACATAATCCTGAATTCCCCGCAAATATAAAAAAACACACAGACACAAACAAAAACAAAATTTCCATACCTTTTTTTTTTCTTCTCTATTTACCCCCCTCCTTTTCCCCCTTTGGATATTTTATCCTAAAGTTCAAGTTAAAGAAATGTCTAGACAACAGTACTGTTATGAATCTTATACCTGTTTATTGAATAATGCTGAAACTGCAGGTTAATCCTCATCACTATGCTTTAAGGACCTATATGTCCCCTCTGTACATATCTACTTCTCCACTTTTTGGTTAAAATATTAAAAACTTTGGGGGGGGGGGGGGGTGTCCAAGCAGCGGATCTGAACGGCCGCATCTTCCTTAGGCTCCAGGAGAAATAGCAGTAATCCGCCAATTATTGTTATACGATTACAGCATCCATAAGAATTGCGACTGGCATCATAATCACCATCACAAGGAGACACCATTAATAACCGAATTTGCTGTATTTATGATCCAGGAGGTGGGACAGGACAACTGAGGCCTGTAGTGGCGGCAATCTTACCCCGGGGTATTCAGTCAGAACGGAGCACGTTTAATACATACAAAAACATCATATACTTTGTCAAGCCCATACCACCACCTGATATGGACACGATAAATAGACAGTAATAACCCAATACGCATCCGGAACCATGAGGACCATTGGCTCATCTGACAATATGGAATGGCATTTGGCAAAACTGGAGACTATGCTGCAAACTTTAATAGACAAAGCACCCTCAGAGCGGGATCTCCAGGGTCTGATCAATAAAATTGCCCCAGAACAACAATACAAACCATCATTACAGCACGAGAAGAGGGGTAAATCAGGTATGACATGCTGGGGAGAAAAGAACACACAATTTATAGTCTCACTAGATGAAGAGAACAAGTGTTCAGGAAAAACAGTGAGGGCACCACTTTCACTAACGCTGCAAGAATCTGAGCATATCATCAAGAAAGACCTAGCTCGACATGGTTATCGGGTCATTCAACTCTTCTGTACAAGTGCAGGAGAGTGGGTGAACTCGATCGAGTTTTCTAAGATGGCGCCCATGAAGATGTTGAGTGTCCAGATCTCTACCTCAAAAGCGATCATCAATGCCTGTGGGGGAGGATTACCTTCCTCTACAACAATGACTGGAACGGCACCCCTACGGCTTTATCCCGGACAGTAACCCAATTACTATTCAGTGGGTCAGGGCCCTAGAAGTATCGCCGGATCCTTAGGGGAGGAAGTGCCTACAAAAAACACCACCAGCCGATACTTCAATAAAACACTCTAGTCTACCAAAATAGCTTAATCTATTTCACCCAGGGATTCTTCTCTGTGCAGATGCTGGGGATCTGCTCTATTCACAGGCAGGCATAGTACATGGAAGACGCGTATGTAAAGTACCATAAAGATCCAGAGGACATTCCAGAGTGTGCACTGCAGGGTCCTCTGTATTACTGGGGGGGGGGGGGGGACACATGTTTCTCACACTGTTGTGACTGAAGTTTGTTATTCTCACATGTCATTAGCTATACCTTAAATTTACAAATATATATATCTCTGGTTCTAGAGGTATTTACTGCAGTTAATGTTATCTTTGAGAAATTTAGTTGTATTTGGTACTATATCTTATATTCACATGTCTCAGCACAGGGGGCATATTGCAAATAGAGTATATACAAAGCAAGACTAAATCATAATATTATAATTAGTGACATTTTCACTTCAAACAACCCCTTATTTTCCTGCTGTATATATATTGAGATTTTGCAACTTCAGTTCCCAAATAATATATTTATCATATTGTATGCATTAGCTGTTTCCTATTAATGCCATGTTTACTGTGACAACTATATCGCCTTAGGTATGTGTTCTCATCTTGGGGGTTTCTGAGGGTGACAATTTCATGCATAAATTACACAATAGATGTTGCCACCCTTAATATGCTTGTATTGTAGGTTATTTTTACTTAACATAGGCTTCTCCCTTAGGGCTAGCGGCTGTAGTCTTGGGTAGATAAGAAAAATAGAAGGCTTTAATTGGCATACGTCAACCTTTTCTAAATTGAAAACTTCATGCCTGACATAACTTATAGAATTTTGGAAAGCGTTTGCATGCATTTACTCTTTAATGAACCTGAAAATATGCTCCTCCTGAGCTAGTCCCACTACGCAATATCATAGATACAGTATACACACCCAATAATAGAATAATAGAAACTTGCCTGAAGAGGTATAAACTAATGCTAGTTAAACATTTCATCCCCCCCCTCCCCACTTGTTACGATTTAGTAAAAAATTACATCTCCAATTTAAATTACCACTGTTTTGTGTTTGTTGCGTGTCTCTAGTTCTGGCGTATGCATCCTACCATATGTATGTCATTACCAGCCTATCATAATTCAGTTTAGTGATGCATTTGTTCTTTATATAATGTCAACCCCTGATTGTAATAAAGCTCAATAATAAGGTCCAAGAGTGACCTATCTTAAAGTTAAGGGGATAAAAATGAGGTAAGAACTTATTTTTGCTGTGAATATTTGAAGCTTTGTTTTCCAAAAAAAAAAGAAATGACATGAATATTCGTGATCTTATATGTTACCTTGCAAACTTATGTATGTATAGTTTTCTTTTTTTGCTTATCCTTGATAAAAATATTAAAATATATAAAAAAAATATTAAAAACTTTGAGCTTTCAATGGCAACCAAAGTACATACCCAAGAGGAGTAGAGGATATCGATGAACAATGGACTTATGCTTAACTCAAAAGACCTAACCTCCTCTCCCCCACAAGAACTATAATTGTTTGCAAATATGGACATTTGTACATTGATTTCTTTGTAACTGCAGAGCTTGGTTGACCATAATCTGTTGTAACATTATTATTATTTTTCTTTAATAGTTAATAAAAGTTCTTTGAAGAAAAAAAAAAAGTAAATTGGAAAGTTGTTTAAAATTGCATGCAGTATCTGAATCATGGAAGTTTAATTTTGTCTATACTGTCCCTTTGACATTGCATGCGCTTTCTGAATCATCAAATATGTTTAGGGGTTTTATGTCCGTTTAAGGAAGTTTACCATGGAATATTCTGAGAGTTCAATGAAATCTCATGAGATTACAGTAAAGCAAACTGTGAATCAGCACTAATGCTGATTGCAAGCTCCACTCTGCTGACATACTCCTGCACTGCAACAAGACAGATAATGTGGTGGAGCAGACGTACTCTACTGAGCGTGTCAGGTGGTGACATAACTGTACAACCTGCACTGTAGGCTGCTCCAATACAAACATTAATTGAAGCTTAGAAATTATCTCATTCAAAACTACAAAAGGGGATTAGATCAGGTTAAAACCTATAAAGCGTGCTAATTTTCATGAATATACATTTAACCATGTGAGCTGTAGTACTGATCAAAAAACCAATTCTTAGGTCAAAGGGATTTTTCTAAAAAAAAAAAAAAAAAAAAAAAAAAAAAAAAAAAAAAAAAAATTTTTTTTATAAAAATTAGAAAACTTTAAAATGGCTGGACCTGTTTATACATACTTTTTCATAAAAGACATCTTATATTTAATTTAAACATGTTCCTTTAAAGCAGTGGTTCCAAAACCTTTTCAAGTCACTGCCCACTTGGTTCTATAAACTATCAGCGCCCCCTAGTGTAACCCATAAAAAACATAATTTATGTAAGAACTTACCTGATAAATTAATTTATTTCATAGTGGCAAGAGTCCATGAGCTAGTGACGTACGGGATATACATTCCTACCAGTAGGGGGCAAAGTTTCCCAAACCTTTAAAATGCCTATAAATACACCTCCCACCTTACTCATACTTCAGTTTAACGTATAGCCAAGAAGTGAGGCGTAAAAAAGGAGTAAAAACCATACAAAAAAGAGGAACTGGAAAAATTAATGTGCTTTATACAAAAAAATAAAAACCACCAGAAATAGGGTGGGTCTCATGGACTCTTCATTTATCAGGTAAGTTCTTACATAAATTATGTTTTCTTTCATGTAAGTGGCAAGAGTCCATGAGCTAGTGACGTATGGCATATAAAACCCAAGATGTGGAAGTCCACGAGTCACTAGAGAGGGAGGGATAAAATAAAAACAGCTAAATCCGCTGAGAAATTAAATTAAAAAAAATAATTACGTTTTCTTAAAAATGTCAGAAAAACTTAGAATCAAACTGAGACAACTGCCTGAAGAACCTTTTTACCAAAGGCTGCTTCCGAAGAAGCAAACACATCAAAATGGTAAAATTTAGAAAAAGTATGCAACGAAGACCAAGTTGCTGCTTTGCAAATTTGATCAACTGAAGCTTCATTCTTAAAAGCCCAAGAAGTGGCAACTGATCTAGTAGAATGAGCTGTAATTCTCTGAGGCAGAGACTGCCCCACCTTCAAATAAGCTTTGTGAATCAGAAGTTTCAACCAAGATGCCAAAGAAATGGCAGAGGCTTTCTGACCTTTTCTGGAACCAGAAAAAAATAACAAATAGACTAGAAGTCTTTCTGAAATCCTTAGTAGCCTCAACATAATATTACAAAGCTCTTACTACATCCAAAGAATGTAAAAGACATTTCAAGAGTATTCTTAGAATTGGGACAAAAAGAAGGAACAACAATTTCCCTATTGATATAAGAATTCACAACCTTAGGCAAAAATTTAAATGAAGTCCACAAAACAGCTTTATCTTGATGGAAAATCAGATAAGGAGACTCACAAGAGAGAGCAGACAACCTGGAAACTCTTCTAGCAGAAGAAATAGCCAAAATAAATAACACTTTCCAAGAAAGTAGTTTAATATCCAAAGAATGCATAGGCTCAAAAGGAGGAGCCTGCAACATTTTCAAAACCAAATTGAGACTCCATGGAGGAGAAATAGATTTAATAACAGGTTTAATATGAATCAAAGCCTGAACAAAACAATGAATATTAGGAAGTTTAGCAATCTTTCTATGAAATAAGACAGAAAGAGCAGAAATTTGTCCTTTCAAAGTATTTGCAGACAAACCCTTATCCAAACCATCCTGAAGAAACTGTAAAATCCTAGGAATTCTGAAAGAATGCCAAGAATAATTATGAGTGAAACACCAAGAAATATATAGGTAGGTTTTCCAAACCTGATGATAAATTTTCCTGGAAACAGACTTATGAGCCTGTATCATAGTGCTAATCACCGAGTCAGAAAAACCTCTATGACTAAGCACTAAGCGTTCAATTTCCATGCCATCAAATTTAGAAATTTGAGATTCTGATGGAAGGTCTAGCCTTAAAGGAAGTGGCCAAGGTTGGCAACTGGACATCTTGACAAGGTCCGCAACCCAAAACCTGAGAGGCAAAGCTGGAGCTATCAGAAACACATAAGATTGTTCATCATGATTTTGAAAATCACCTTTGAAAGAAGAACCAGAGGCGGAAAAATGTAAGCAGGTTGGTAAAACCAAGGAACTGCTAGAGCATCTACCATCTCCACCTGAGGATCCTTGGACCTGGAAAGATATCTTGGAAACTTCTTGTTCAGACGCGAGGCCATCAGAACTATTCCTAGGAGACCCCACATCTGTACCAATTGAAAAAACACATCTGGATGGAGAGACCACTCTCCGGGATGTAAAGTCTGACGACAGATAATCCGCTTCCAAATTGTCTACTCCTGGGATATGAATCGCAGAAATTTGACAAGAGTTGGATTCCGCTCAAGAAAGTATCAGAGATACTTTGTTCATTACTGAAGGACTGCGAGTCCCCCCTTGATGATTGACATATGCCACTGTAGTGATATTGTCTGTCTGAAATTTAATATAAAGTTCTCTCTTCAATAGAGGCCAAGCCTGAAGAGCTCTGAAAATAGCATGGAGTTCTAAGATATTGATTTGGAACCTCGCCTCCTGAGGTTCCCAAACCCCTTGTGCTGTCAGAGACCCCCAGAACGCTCCCCAACCTGTAAAACTTGCATCTGTTGTGATCACAGTCCAGGAAGGACGAACAAAGGAGGGCCCTTGAACAATAAGGTGATGGTTTAACCACCAAGACAGAGATTGTCGAATGTTGGGACTTAAATATATCAACTGTGATATCGGAGTATAATCCCTGCACCATTAATGCAACATACAAAGCTGAAGAGGTCTCATATGAAAACGAGCAAAGGGGATCGTGTCCGATGCTGCAATCAAGAGACCTAAAACTTTCATGCACATAGCCACTGAAGGGAATGATAGAGACTGAAGGTTTTGACAAGCTAACACTAACTTCATTTGTCTATTTTCTGTCAAAGAAAGAGTCATTAACACTGAATCTATCTGGAAACCTAAAAAGGTGACCTTTGTCTGAGGAATCAAGAAACTCTTTTGTAAATTGATCCTCCAACCATGTCTTTGAAGAAACAACACAAGTTGTTTTGTGTGAGATTCTGCTAAAATGAAAAGATTGAGCTAGTACTAAGATATTGTCCAAATAAGGAAACACTGTAATACCCTGATATCTGATTACAGATAGAAGGGCACCGAGAACCTTTGAAAAGAAACTCGGAGCTGTCGCTAGGCCAAACGGAAGAGCAACAAATTGGTAATGCTTGTCTAGAAAAGAGAATCTCAGAAACCGATAGTGGTCTGGGTGAATCGGAATATGAAGATAAGCATCCTGTAAGTCTATTGTGGACATGAAATTACCTTGCTGAACAAAAGGCAGTATAGTCCTTATAGTCATCATCTTGAAAGTTGGGATTCTTACAAAATGATTTAAAGTTTTCAGATCCAGAATTGGTCTGAATGAATCCTCCTCCTTTGGGACAATGAACAGATTTGAATAAAAACCCAAACCCTGTTTCTATAGAGGAACTGGAACAATCATACCTGAAAGCTCTAGGTCTGAAACACACTTCAGAAAAGCCTAAGCCTTCACAGGGTTTGTTGGAACATGGGAAATAATCTTCCCATGGGAGGTCTTATTGTGAAACTTATTCGATACCCCTGAGGAACAATATCCTAAATCCACTGATTTTGGACAGAATCTGCCCAAATGTCTAGAAATAATTTGAATCTGCCCCCCCCCACCAATTGAATTGGATTAAGGGCCACACCTTTATGCAGTCTTAGGGGATGTATTTGGTTTCTTATAAGGCTTGGACTTGTTCCAATGTGTAGATGGTCTCCAATTGGAACCAGAGGCCTTAGGGGAAGGAGTGTTTTTTTGTTCCATAGACTGACGAATGGAACGAAAACGATTGGGAGCTTTAAATTTACCCTTACATTTCTTATCTTGAGGCAGAAAAACTCCCTTACCCCCAGTGATAGTGGAGATAATAGAATCCAATTGAGAACCAAATAAATTATTACCCTGAAAGGATAAAGATAGTAATCTAGATTTAGACACCATATCAGCATTCCATGATTTAAGCCATAAAGCTCTTCCAGATAGAATAGCTAAAGACATAGATTTAATATCAATCCTAATAATATCAAATATAGCATCAGACATGAAATGATTAGCATTTTGAAGTAGAAGAACAATGCTACTTAAATAGTTAAATCAGGATCCGATAACTGCTGTGCTAGACTGTCCAACCAAAAAGTTGAAGAAGCAGCAACAACATCAGCTATAGAGATAGCAGGTATAAGAATATAGCCAGTATGTAAATATGCCTTCCTAAGATAAGATTCAATCTTTCTATCTAAGGGATCTTTAAAAGAAGTACTATTTTGAATAGGAATAGTAGTACATTTAGCAAGTGTAGAAATAGAGCCATCAACCTTAGGGACTTTCTCCCAAAGCTCTAAATTGGACACAGGTAAAGGATACAATTTTTTAAACCTAGAAGAAGGATTAAAAGAAGTACCAGGCTTAGACTATTGCTTGGTAATCATATTATCGATAGCATCTGGAATAGGAAAAACTTCAGGAGTAACCTCAGAAGTCTTAAAAACAGAATTCAATTGTTTGCTATTCTTGTTATCAAGAGGACTAGATTCCTCAATACCCAAAGTAAACAATACTTCCTTTAACAAAGAACGGATATATTCCATCTTAAAAAGAAAGGAAGATTTATCAATTTCAGAGTCTGAAGGAGGATCCTCTGAGCCAGAGAAGTCCTCAGCAGCAGACAATACTTCAGTATGCTGTTGGTCAATACAAACTTCATCAGGATTATGAGAAGTAGGAAGAGACCTTTTACGTTTATTTAAAGGCGGAATAGCAGTCATAGCCTTCTCTATGGCTGCAGCAATATAATATTTTATATCTACAGGAATATCATGTACATTTGACTGTGAAGGTTTAACAGTAGATGCATTTGTACTTATAGAAACTTTATCAGCATGAAACAATTTCTCATAACAAGTGCCACATATTTGAGCTGAAGATGGAAGATCAGCCAATTTACAACATACGCACTTAGCTTTGTTAGATTTGTTTTCAGGTAACTTGGTTCCTACAGTAACATCAGAGGCAGGGTCAGTTTGAGACATCTTGAAAAATGTAACAAAAAAGAAAAAAAAAACAGAATTTATGCTTACCTGATAAATTACTTTCTCCAACGGTGTGTCCGGTCCACGGCGTCATCCATAACTTGTGGGAATATTCTCCTCCCCAACAGGAAATGGCAAAGAGCACAGCAAAAGCTGTCCATATAGTCCCTCCAAGGCTCCGCCACCCCAGTCATTCGACTGACGGACAGGAGAAAAAAAGGAGAAACCATAGGGTGCCGTGGTGACTGTAGTTAAAGAAAGAAATTTATCAAACCTGATTTAAAAACCAGGGCGGGCCGTGGACCGGACACACCGTTGGAGAAAGTAATTTATCAGGTAAGCATAAATTCTGTTTTCTCCAACATTGGTGTGTCCAGTCCACGGCGTCATCCATAACTTGTGGGAACCAATACCAAAGTTTTAGGACACGGATGAAGGAAGGGAGCCAATCAGGTTACCTAAACAGAAGGCACCACGGCTTGCAAAACCTTTCCCCCAAAAATAGCCTCCGAAGAAGCAAAAGTATCAAATTTGTAGAATTTGGCAAAAGTGTGCAGAGAAGACCAAGTCGCTGCCTTACATATCTGATCAACAGAAGCCTCGTTCTTGAAGGCCCATGAGGAAGCCACAGCCCTAGTAGAGTGAGCTGTGATTCGTTCAGGAGGCTGCCGTCCGGCAGTCTCGTAAGCCAATCGGATGATGCTTTTCAGCCAAAAGGAAAGAGAGGTAGCAGTAGCTTTTTGACCTCTCCTCTTGCCAGAATAAACGACAAACAGAGAAGACGTTTGTCTGAAATCCTTTGTTGCTTCTAAATAGAACTTTAAAGCACGGACTACATCTAAATTGTGTAACAAACGTTCCTTCTTTGAAACTGGATTCGGGCACAAAGAAGGCACAACTATTTCCTGGTTAATATTCTTGTTGGAAACAACTTTTGGAAGGAAACCAGGTTTAGTACGTAAAACAACCTTATCTGAATGAAACACCAGATAGGGCGGATTACACTGCAGAGCAGATAATTCAGAAACTCTTCTCGCAGAAGAAATAGCAACCAAAAACAGAACTTTCCAAGATAACAACTTGATATCTATGGAGTGTAAGGGTTCAAACGGAACCCCTTGAAGAACTGAAAGAACTAAATTTAGACTCCAGGGAGGAGTCAAAGGTCTGTAAACAGGCTTGATCCTGACCAAAGCCTGTACAAAAGCTTGAACATCTGGCACAGCTGCCAGTCGTTTGTGTAACAAGACAGATAAAGCAGAAATATGTCCTTTTAGAGAACTCGCTGATAATCCCTTATCCAAACCTTCTTGGAGAAAGGAAAGGATCCTAGGAATTTTAATCTTACTCCAAGAGAATCCCTTGGATTCACACCAACAGATATATGTTTTCCATATTTTATGATAAATCTTTCTAGTCACAGGTTTTCTGGCTTGTACCAGAGTATCTATCACAGAATCCGAAAACCCACGCTTAGATAACATCAATTTCCAAGCCGTCAGCAGGAGAGAAACTAGATTTGGATGTTCGAATGGACCTTGTACTAGAAGATCCTGTCTCAAAGGTAGCTTCCATGGTGGAGCCGATGACATATTCACCAGGTCTGCATACCAAGTCCTGCGTGGCCACGCAGGAGCTATCAAAATCACAGAGCCTTCTCCTGTTTGATCCTGGCTACCAGCCTGGGAATGAGAGGGAACGGTGGAAACGCATAAGCTAGGTTGAAGGTCCAAGGCGCCACTAATGCATCCACTAGAGTCGCCTTGGGATCCCTGGATCTGGATCTGGACCCGTAGCAAGGAACCTTGAAGTTCTGACGAGATGCCATCAGATCCATGTCTGGAATGCCCCATAATTGGGTCAATTGGGCAAATACCTCCGGGTGGAGTTCCCACTCCCCCGGATGGAAGGTCTGACGACTCAGATAATCCGCCTCCCAGTTTTCCACTCCTGGGATGTGGATCGCAGATAGGTGGCAGGAGTGATCCTCTGCCCATTTGATGATTTTGGTCACCTCTCTCATCGACAGGGAACTCCTTGTTCCCCCTGATGATTGATGTAAGCAACAGTCGTCATGTTGTCTGATTGGAATCTTATGAATCTGGCCTTTGCTAGTTGAGGCCAGGCCCTGAGAACATTGAATATCGCTCTCAGTTCCAGAATGTTTATCGGGAGAAGAGACTCTTCCCTGGACCATAGACCCTGAGCTTTCAGGAAATCCCAGACTGGCGTCGGTCGTAACAATGACCCACTCTGGTCTGCGGAAGCTCATTCCCTGGGACAGATGATCCTGGGTCAGCCACCAACGGAGTGAATCTCTGGTCTTCTGATCTACTTGAATCACTGGAGACAAGTCTGTATAGTCCCCATTCCACTGTTTGAGCATGCACAGTTGTAATGGTCTTAGATGAATTCGCGCAAAAGGAACTATGTCCATTGCTGCAACCATCAACCCTACTACTTCCATGCACTGAGCTATGGAAGGCCGTAGAACAGAGTGAAGAACTTGACAAGTGTTTAGAAGCTTTGACTTTCTAACATCTGTCAGGAAAAACTTCATTTCTAAAGAATCTAATATTGTCCCCAAGAAGGGAACTCTTGTTGACGGAGACAGGGAACTTTTTTCTATGTTCACCTTCCACCCGTGAGATCTGAGAAAGACCAGAACGATGTCTGTGTGAGCCTTTGCCTTTGAAAGAGACGACGCTTGTATTAGAATGTCGTCCAAGTAAGGTGCCACTGCAATGCCCCTTGATCTTAGAACCCGAGTACCTTTGTGAAAATCCTTGGAGCAGTGGCTAGCCCGAATGGGAGAGCTACAAACTGGTAATGTTTGTCCAGAAAGGCGAACCTTAGGAACTGATGATGATCTTTGTGGATAGGAATATGTAGATACGCATCCTTTAGATCCACGGTAGTCATAAATTGACCCTCCAGGATTGTAGGTCAGCCGTTTTTGTTCTCTGTTTATTGTTTTCTGTTTTCACACTCTTACCCTGGGGTTAATTAACCCTCATGTTTAAATTAACTGTAAATAAATTTTGCTTTTTCACTTGCTTTTTGGTGCTCCTAACTGTTTTCGTTTGAGAGATTTTGTGGCCATTGTGAGCACACACAGCGAGTTGAAAACACTTTCTAAATCCCCTATTGCGGAGGCTTGGCATTTCCCAGCTTGGACACTCACCAGCAGCAAAGAGGAGTATCACAACATTATCAACAGCACCGCAAGGACACATGAGACAGATCAACCTGAAACAGGACTGTGGTGAGTCTGTTTATGATATATACATATGTGATACCATTTGAACTGCATTGGAGAGTTCTATACATATATTGAAGACATATTTATTTCTATCTTGCTATTGTCAGGGGACATTGGGGTGGACCCATGGACATAGCATGACCATGAACTCTTGTCTGTATAACCAGGCTGGTTATGTATTGTGATTCATCATTAAATTCACATAAGAAAGTTTACACCACGTACACACCCAACCACAGCACCCCTTCTTTTCCTTGACTGGATTGTAGGTAGAATCGTTCGAATAGTTTCCATTTTGAACGATGGCACTCTGAGAAATTTGTTTAGAATCTTTAAATCCAGAATTGGTCTGAAGGTTCCCTCTTTTTTGGGAACTACAAACAGATTTGAGTAAAACCCCAGTCCTTGTTCCACAGTTGGAACTGGGTGAATCACTCCCATTTTTAACAGGTCCTCTACACAATGTAAGAATGCCTGTCTCTATATTTGGTTTGAAGATAAACGAGAGATGTGGAACCTTCCCCTTGGGGGTAGTTCCTTGAATTCTAGAAGATAACGCTGAGAGACTATTTCTAGTGCCCAGGGATCCTGAACATCTCTTGCCCAGGCCTGAGCAAAGAGAGAGAGTCTGCCCCCTACTAGATCCGGTCCCGGATCGGGGGCTACCCCTTCATGCTGTCTTGGTAGCAGCAGCAGGTTTCTTGGCCTGTTTACCCTTGTTCCAGCCTTGCATCGGTTTCCAAGCTGGTTTGGTCTGGGAAGCATTACCCTCTTGTCTAGAGGCTGCAGAGTTGGAGGCCGGTCCGTTCCTGAAATTGCGAAAGGAACGAAAATTGGACTTATTCTTAGCCTTGAAAGGCCTATCTTGTGGGAGGGGATGGCCCTTACCCCCAGTGATATCTGAAATAATCTCCTTCAATTCTGGCCCAAAGAGGGTCTTACCTTTGAAAAGGATATTAAGCAATTTTGTCTTGTAAGATACATCGGCTGACCAAGATTTTAACCAGAGCGCTCTGCGCGCCACAATTGCAAACCCTGAATTTTTCGCTGCTAATCTAGCAAACTGCAAAGCGGCATCTAAAATAAAGGAATTAGCTAACTTAAGTGCGTGAATTCTGTCCATAACCTCCTCATACGGAGTCTCTCTACTGAGCGACTTTTCTAGTTCTTCGAACCAGAACCACGCTGCTGTAGTGACAGGAATAATACACGAAATAGGTTGAAGGAGGTAACCTTGCTGTACAAATTTTTTTTAAGCAAACCCTCCAATTTTTTATCCATAGGATCATTGAAAGCACAATTGTCCTCAATAGGAATGGTCGTGCGTTTGGCTAGTGTAGAAACTGCCCCCTCGACCTTAGGGACTGTTTGCCATAAGTCCTTTCTGGGGTCGACCATAGGAAATAATTTCTTAAATATAGGAGGAGGGACAAAAGGTATGCCAGGCTTCTCCCACTCCTTATTCACTATGTCCGCCACCCGCTTGGGTATTGGAAAAGCGTTGGGGTGCACCGGGACCTCTAGGAACTTGTCCATCTTGCACAATTTTTCTGGGATGACCAAGTTGTCACAATCATCCAGAGTAGATAGCACCTCCTTAAGCAGTGCGCGGAGATGCTCTAATTTAAATTTAAATGTCACAACATCAGGTTCTGCCTGCTGAGAAATTCTTCCTGAATCAGAAATTTCCCCATCTGACAAAACCTCCCTCATAGCCACTTCAGATTGGTGTGAGGGTATGACAGAGCAATTATCATCAGCGCCCTCCTGCTCTACAGTGTTTAAAACAGAGCAATCGCGCTTTCTCTGAAATGCAGGCATTTTGGATAAAATATTTGCTATGGAGTTATCCATTATTGCTGTCAATTGTTGCATAGTAATAAGCATTGGCGTGCTAGAAGTACTAGGGGGGTCTCCTGCATGGGCAAAACTGGTTTAGACACAGAAGGAGATGATGTAGAACTATGTCTACTCCCTTCATCTGATGAATCATCTTGGGCAACTTTACTATCTGTGGCAGTACTGTCCTTACTTTGTTTGGACGCTATGGCACAATTATCACACATATTTGAAGGGGGAGACACTTTGGCTTCCATACACACAGAACATAGTCTATCTGAAGGCACAGACATGTTAAACAGGCTTAAACTTGTCAATAAAGTACAAAAACCGTTTTAAAACAAAACCGTTACTGTCTCTTTAAATTTTAAACAGGGCACACTTTATTACTGAATATGTGAAAAACTATGAAGGAATTGTTCAATTTTAACCAAATTTTCACCACAGTGTCTTAAAGCATTCAAAGCATTGCACCCCAAATTTCAGGCTGTTAACCCTTAAAATGTGGAAACCGGAGCCTTTTACAGTTTTAACCCCCTTACAGTCCCAGCCCCAGCCTTTGCTGCGACTTCACCAAACCCAGGGGAGTATACGATACCAAATGAAGCCTTCTAGGAACCTTTTCAACTAATTCCAGACTCACACACATGCAGCTGCATGTATTGCTCTCAAAAGTAACTGCGCAGTAATGGTGCGAAAATGAGGCTCTGCCTACTACAGAGAAGGCCCTTCCTGACTGAGGTGTCTAAACCAGTGCCTGACGTAAAAAAACGTTCCCCAAAGTTATAAAGTGTGAATTTCAACATCAAACTGTATAAAATGCCTAAATAAAGCAATCGATCTAGCCCATAAAAGTGTCTACCAGTTTTATAGCCCATATTAAGCCCTTTATTCTGTTTGAGACTAAGAAAATGGCTTACCGATCCCCATGAGGGGAAAAAGTACAGCCTTCCAGCATTACACAGTCTTGTTAGAAATATGGCTAGTCATACCTTAAGCAGAAAAAGTCTGCCAACTGCTCCCCGCAACTGAAGTTATCTCATCTCAACAGTCCTGTGTGGGAACAGCAATCGATTTTAGTTACTGCTGCTAAAATCATACTCCTCTCACAAACAGAACTCTTCATCTCTTTCTGTTTCAGAGCAAATAGTACATACCAGCACTATTTAAAATAACAAACTCTTGATAGTAGAATAAAAACTACAACTAAACACCACATACTCTTCACCATCTCCGTGGAGATGCTACTTGTTCAGAGTGGCAAAGAGAATGACGGGGGGCGGAGCCTGGGAGGGACTATATGGACAGCTTTTGCTGTGCT
The DNA here is from genome assembly GCF_027579735.1 of Bombina bombina. Classification (NCBI taxonomy): domain Eukaryota; kingdom Metazoa; phylum Chordata; class Amphibia; order Anura; family Bombinatoridae; genus Bombina; species Bombina bombina. The sequence continues at coordinate 1,235,451,681 of NC_069500.1, read as the reverse complement.
CTTTGCCATTTCCTGTTGGGGAGGAGAATATTCCCACAAGTTATGGATGACGCCGTGGACCAGACACACCAATGTTGGAGAAATAACATTTAAACAAAATACCCAATTTCCACAAAATAGCGGTTTCAGGAATGGGAAAAATGCTTATATGAAAAACAAAAGCAAACATCATAGCCCTCTGTAACAAATGAAAGCAGAGAGCAAAAGAGGGAGAGACTTAATATAACAAGGTTTTTGCCGGCAAAAATTACGCAAAGATGACGCAAATGCTGAGAAAAAAACTTTTGGCGCCAAGGTTAACAGGAAATTACACAATTCGCGTCATAAGAGGCGCAAAAAAATTGCGTCACCAAAGACACAAGTAATGACGTGACTTGCGTCACAACAAACGCAACCATCGTGGCAAAAAAATTTGCGCCAAGAACGACGCAATAAATAGAATTTTGAAAAAACATGACCAAAGTTACAACTAGCTGAAACCTCAGGTAAGTAAAAGAAATATACTAAATTTCTCCCAAACATAATTTTCCATGCTGAAACCGTTAGACTGCAAAGGGAAATAAACATAGACCTGACTCATGGCAAATATATATTTAATTAAAAATTTAAAAATATAAAGTGCCAAACATATCATAGAGTGTCTTAAAAAAAGATATATACTTACCTGAAGGCACCTATCCACATATGGCAGACAGCCAAACCAGTACTGAAACATATCAGCAGAGGTAATGGTAGAGGAGTATAATGTTGATCTGTAAAGGGAGGTGGCAGATGAATCCCCACAACCAAATTTACAGAGAGCCTTAGAACAGATTTCCCATAGGTGAAAACATGGCATCATTAGGCAATACTCCCTTCACATCCCTCAGACAAACACTGTACTTTGAGAGGAACTGGACTTTAAAATGCTTAGAAGCACCTTTCACAGACTAAATCAAGCACAACTTGCTTCACCATCCTCCAACGGAGGCAAAGTTTGTAAACCTGAAGTATGAGTGAGGTGGGAGGTGTATTTATAGGCATTTTGAGGTTTGGGAAACTTTGCCCCCTCCAGGTAGGAATGTATATCCCATACGTCACTAGCTCATGGACTCTTGCCACTTACATGAAAGAAATAATATTCACATCCGCAGTGCACAACCCCTTATAAAGATAACACAATACAATATAAAAAGGAGTAAAAACTAAACACATTCAAATTTTAAAATATATATTTTTTAATTTAATTAAATTGTATTATCATTAGCTTTCGATACCAATTTTTTTTTAAGTTGATAGTCACAGTGCAAGAATCTTATAAACCACATTTAGTAATTACTTCACTGGTATTCCAATGGATAAACTTGATGAAGTGATGCCAGTTTCCCAATCACTAGTTTTATGTCACTTAGAAGGGGCCTTAAATAGTCAGAGATCTGGTGTTTATTAATTTGCATGAAGCACAGTTATACTACTGCAGCAATAAATAAAAAGTGTATTCCACTTACCAAAGTGTTATTTAGTGCACCGCCAGATTATTTCTGATGACAGAAAACGTTAAAATCTTAGATGGTTGACTGTGTACACAAGCACAACATACCTTTACTGTGTTTCCTGCTACTACACAACAATTCCAAACTGTGCAGCTATTGTTTTTAATCCATTGTAATGTAGAGCACTGGCAAAACAATGAATGCAATATCACTTTTTTTATAAAGCACAACAAATATTACGATAATTATTATTGGAGAGCCCACTAGCATTCTCGTCCTCTCCTTCAGTACTAGCACCCCCTATGGTAATCCCATTGCCCCTTCCACCTCTTATGCTTATTAGTACACCCCTCAGTTATCCAACTGCCCCCCAGGGGGCAGTACCGCCCTATTTGGAACCACTGCTTAAAACCTTAAGGGATCATACAACTCATCATGTTAATGACTAACATTTCTTTAAGTAATAGAAAATGTTTCTTTTTTTATCTAACAGTCAGTTCTCTGTAACTGTATGTGAAAAAAAGTGAGAAAGGGGTATTTGCCCTGATGAAAAGGATACAGGGAAAACTAAAAATCTTAAGGTAGATTTCTCATTTTATCATCACCTTATCCTGATCAAATATTAAATATAGTCACTCAGAAGAAAAAATACTTTAAGGGGTGGCTAGTAGGAAAGTTATCTGCACAGTCATATTCTAAAGCAATACTGCTCTCAAACTCTTTAAAGGACAACATATTAATGTCAGATGTAAATAAAGAAGTGGAGGAAGGCTACCATGTGAAAGTTTGAAGGTACAGTCTAGTCAAAATTAAACTTTCATGATTTAGATAGGGCATGCAATTTTAAACAACTTTTTAATTTACTTTTATCATCATAATTTGCTTTGTTCTCTTGGTATTCTTTGTTGAAAGCTAAACCTAGGTTGGCTCATATGCTAATTTCTAAGCCTTTAAAGGCCACTTCTTATCTCAGTGCATTTTGACAGTTTTTCACAGTTAGCACTAGTTCATGTGTGCCATATAGATATATTCGTGCTCTCTCCCGTGAAGTTACCTAGGAGTCAGCCCTGATTGCCTAAAAACAGAATTTATGTTTACCTGATAAATTACTTTCTCCAACGGTGTGTCCGGTCCACGGCGTCATCCTTACTTGTGGGATATTCTCTTCCCCAACAGGAAATGGCAAAGAGCCCAGCAAAGCTGGTCACATGATCCCTCCTAGGCTCCGCCTACCCCAGTCATTCGACCGACGTTAAGGAGGAATATTTGCATAGGAGAAACCATATGTTACCGTGGTGACTGTAGTTAAAGAAAATAAATTATCAGACCTGATTAAAAAAAACCAGGGCGGGCCGTGGACCGGACACACCGTTGGAGAAAGTAATTTATCAGGTAAACATAAATTCTGTTTTCTCCAACATAGGTGTGTCCGGTCCACGGCGTCATCCTTACTTGTGGGAACCAATACCAAAGCTTTAGGACACGGATGAAGGGAGGGAGCAAATCAGGTCACCTAAATGGAAGGCACCACGGCTTGCAAAACCTTTCTCCCAAAAATAGCCTCAGAAGAAGCAAAAGTATCAAATTTGTAAAATTTAGAAAAAGTGTGCAGTGAAGACCAAGTCGCTGCCTTACATATCTGATCAACAGAAGCCTCGTTCTTGAAGGCCCATGTGGAAGCCACAGCCCTAGTGGAGTGAGCTGTGATTCTTTCAGGAGGCTGCCGTCCGGCAGTCTCATAAGCCAATCGGATAATGCTTTTAATCCAGAAGGAGAGAGAGGTAGAAGTTGCTTTTTGACCTCTCCGTTTACCAGAATAAACAACAAACAAAGACAAAGTTTGTCTGAAATCCTTAGTAGCTGCTAAGTAAAATTTGAGAGCACGAACTACATCCAAGTTGTGCAACAAACGTTCCTTCTTTGAAACTGGATTAGGACACAAAGAAGGCACAACTATCTCCTGGTTAATGTTTTTGTTAGAAACAACTTTTGGAAGAAAACCAGGTTTAGTACGCAAAACCACCTTATCTGCATGGAACACCAGATAAGGAGAAGAACACTGCAGAGCAGATAATTCTGAAACTCTTCTAGCAGAAGAAATTGCAACCAAAAACAAAACTTTCCAAGATAATAACTTAATATCAACGGAATGTAAGGGTTCAAACGGAACCCCCTGAAGAACTGAAAGAACTAGGTTGAGACTCCAAGGAGGAGTCAAAATTTTGTAAACAGGCTTGATTCTAACCAGAGCCTGAACAAAGGCTAGAACATCTGGCACAGCTGCCAGCTTTTTGTGAAGTAACACAGACAAGGCAGAAATCTGTCCCATCAAGGAACTTGCAGATAATCCTTTTTCCAATCCTTCTCGAAGGAAGGATAGACTCTTAGGAATCTTAACCTTGTCCCAAGGGAATCCTGCAGATTCACACCAACAGATATACCAAATTATGTGGTAATTTTTCTGGTTACAGGCTTTCAGGCCTGAACAAGAGTATTAATAACAGAATCTGAGAACCCTCGCTTTGATAAGATCAAGCGTTCAATCTCCAAGCAGTCAGCTGGAGTGGGTCGAACGGACCTAGAACAAGAAGGTCTCGTCTCAAAGGTAGCTTCCATGGTGGAGCCGATGACATATTCACCAGATCTGCATACCAAGTCCTGCGTGGCCACGCAGGAGCTATCAAAATCACCGACGCCCTCTCCTGATTGATCCTGGCTACCAGCCTGGGGATGAGAGGAAACGGCGGGAACACATAAGCTAGTTTGAAGGTCCAAGGTGCTACTAGTGCATCCACTAGAGCCGCCTTGGGATCCCTGGATCTGTACCCGTAGTAAGGAACTCTGAAGTTCTGACGAGAGGCCATCAGATCCATGTCTGGAATGCCCCACGGTTGAGTGACTTGGGCAAAGATTTCCGGATGGAGTTCCCACTCCCCCGGATGCAATGTCTGACGACTCAGAAAATCCGCTTCCCAATTTTCCACTCCTGGGATGTGGATAGCAGACAGGTGGCAGGAGTGAGACTCCGCCCATAGAATGATTTTGGTCACTTCTTCCATCGCTAGGGAACTCCTTGTTCCCCCCTGATGGTTGATGTATGAACTTGGCCCTCGCTAGCTGAGGCCAAGCTTTGAGAGCATTGAATATCGCTCTCAGTTCCAGAATATTTATCGGTAGAAGAGATTCTACCCGAGACCAAAGACCCTGAGCTTTCAGGGATCCCCAGACCGCGCCCCAGCCCATCAGACTGGCGTCGGTCGTGACAATGACCCACTCTGGTCTGCGGAAGGTCATCCCTTGTGACAGGTTGTCCAGGGACAGCCACCAACGGAATGAGTCTCTGGTCCTCTGATTTACTTGTATCTTCGGAGACAAGTCTGAATAGTCCCCATTCCACTGACTGAGCATGAACAGTTGTAATGGTCTTAGATGAATGCGCACAAAAGGAACTATGTCCATTGCCGCTACCATCAAACCTATCACTTCCATGCACTGCGCTATGGAAGGAAGAGGAACGGAATGAAGTATCCGACAAGAGTCTAGAAGTTTTGTTTTTCTGGCTTCTGTCAGAAAAATCCTCATTTCTAAGGAGTCTATTATAGTTCCCAAGAAGGGAACCCTCGTTGACGGAGATAGAGAACTCTTTTCCACGTTCACTTTCCATCCGTGAGATCTGAGAAAGGCCAGGACAATGTCCGTGTGAGCCTTTACTTGAGGAAGGGACGACGCTCGAATCAGAATGTCGTCCAAGTAAGGTACTACAGCAATGCCCCTTGGTCTTAGCACCGCCAGAAGGGACCCTAGTACCTATGAGAAAATCCTAGGAGCAGTGGCTAATCCGAAAGAAAACGCCACGAACTGGAAATGCTTGTCCAGGAATGCAAACCTTAGGAACCGATGATGTTCCTTGTGGATAGGAATATGTAGATACGCATCCTTGAAATCCACCTTGGTCATGAATTGACCTTCCTGGATGGAAGGAAGAAGTGTTCGAATGGTTTCCATCTTGAACGATGGAACCTTGAGAAACTTGTTCAAGATCTTGAGATCTAAGATTGGTCTGAACGTTCCCTCTTTTTTGGGAACTATGAACAGATTGGAGTAGAACCCCATCCCTTGTTCTCCTAATGGAACAGGATGAATCACTCCCATTTTTAGCAGGTCTTCTACCCAATGTAAGAATGCCTGTCTTCTTATGTGGTCTGAAGACAACTGAGACCTGTGGAACCTCCCCCTTGGAGGAAGCCCCTTGAACTCCAGAGAATAACCTTGGGAGACTATTTCTAGCGCCCAAGGATCCAGAACATCTCTTGCCCAAGCCTGAGCGAAGAGAGAGAGTCTGCCCCCCACCAGATCCGGTCCCGGATCGGGGGCCCGCATTTCATGTTGTCTTGGTAGCAGTGGCAGGTTTCCTGGCCTGCTTTCCTTTGTTCCAGCCTTGCATAGGTCTCCAGGCTGGATTGGCTTGAGAAGTATTACCTTCCTGCTTAGAGGACGTAGCCCTTGGGGCTGATCCGTTTCTGCGAAAGGGACGAAACTTAGGTTTATTTTTGGTCTTGAAAAGACCTATCCTGAGGAAGGGCGTGGCCCTTGCCCCCAGTGATATCAGAGATAATCTCTTTCAAGTCAGGGCCAAAGAGTGTTTTCCCCTTGAAAGGAATGTCAAGCAATTTGTTCTTGGAAGACGCATCCGCTGCCCAAGATTTTAACCAAAGCGCTCTGCGCCACAATAGCAAACCCAGAATTTTTTCGCCGCTAACCTAGCCAATTGCAAGGTGGCGTCTAGGGTGAAAGAATTAGCCAATTTAAGAGCACGAATTCTGTCCATAATCTCCTCATAAGAAGAAGAATTACTAATAATCGCCTTTCCTAGCTCATCAAACTAGAAACACGCGGCTGCAGTGACAGGGACAATGCATGCAATTGGTTGTAGAAGGGAACCTTGCTGAACAAACATCTTTAGCAGACCTTCTAATTTTTTATCCATAGGATCTTGGAAAGCACAACTATCTTCTATGGGTATAGTGGCGCGCTTGTGTAGAGTAGAAACCGCCCCCTCGACCTTGGGGACTGTCTGCCATCAGTCCTTTCTGGGGTCGACTATAGGAAAACAATTTTATAAATATGGGGGGAGGTACTAAAGGTATACCGGGCCTGTCCCATTCTTTACTAACAATGTACGCCACCCGCTTGGATATAGGAAAAGCTTCGGGGGGCCCCGGGGCCTCTAAGAACTTTTCCATTTTACATAGTGGTTCTGGAATGACCAGATAATCACAATCATCCAAATTGGATAACACCTCCTTAAGCAGAGCGCGGAGATGTTCCAACTTAAATTTAAAAGTAATCACATCAGGTTCAGCTTGTTGAGAAATGTTTCCTGAATCTGAAATTTCTCCCTCAGACAAAACCTCCCTGGCCCCCTCAGACTGGTGTAGGGGCCCTTCAGAAACCATATCATCAGCGTTCTCGTGCTCTACAGAATTTTCTAAAACAGAGCAGTCGCGCTTTCGCTGATAAGTGGGCATATTGGCTAAAATGTTTTTGATAGAATTATCCATTACAGCCGTTAAATGTTGCATAGTAAGGAGTATTGGCGCACTAGATGTACTAGGGGCCTCCTGTATGGGCAAGACTGGTGTAGACGAAGGAGGGGATGATGCAGTACCATGCTTACTCCCCTCACTTGAGGAATCATCTTGGGCATCATTTTTACTAAAATTTTTTATGACATAAAATACATATAGTTAAATGAGAAGGAACCTTGGTTTCCCCACAGTCAGAACACAATCTATCTGGTAGTTCAGACATGTTAAACAGGCATAAACTTGATAACAAAGCACAAAAAACGTTTTAAAATAAAACCGTTACTGTCACTTTAAATTTTAAACTAAACACACTTTATTACTGCAATTGCGAAAAAGTATGAAGGAATTGTTCAAAATTCACCAAAATTTCACCACAGTGTCTTAAAGCCTTAAAAGTATTGCACACCAAATTTGGAAGCTTTAACCCTTAAAATAACGGAACCGGAGCCGTTTTTATATTTAACCCCTTTACAGTCCCTGGAATCTGCTTTGCTGAGACCCAACCAAGCCCAAAGGGGAATACGATACCAAATGATGCCTTCAGAAAGACTTTTCTATGTATCAGAGCTCCACACACATGCAGCTGCATGCCATGCTGTCCTCAAAAACAAGTGCGCCATACCGGCGCGAAAATGAGGCTCTGACTATGATTAGGGAAAGCCCCTAAAGAATAAGGTGTCTAAAACAGTGCCTGCCGATATAATCATATCAAAATACCCAGAATAAATGATTCCTCAAGGCTAAATATGTGTTAATAATGAATCGATTTAGCCCAGAAAAAGTCTACAGTCTTAATAAGCCCTTGTGAAGCCCTTATTTACTATCTTAATAAACATGGCTTACCGGATCCCATAGGGAAAATGACAGCTTCCAGCATTACATCGTCTTGTTAGAATGTGTCATACCTCAAGCAGTAAGAGACTGCACACTGTTCCCCCAACTGAAGTTAATTGCTCTCAACAGTCCTGTGTGGAACAGCCATGGATTTTAGTTACGGTGCTAAAATCATTTTCCTCATACAAACAGAAATCTTCATCTCTTTTCTGTTTCTGAGTAAATAGTACATACCAGCACTATTTTAAAATAACAAACTCTTGATTGAATAATAAAAACTACAGTTAAACACTAAAAAACTCTAAGCCATCTCCGTGGAGATGTTGCCTGTACAACGGCAAAGAGAATGACTGGGGTAGGCGGAGCCTAGGAGGGATCATGTGACCAGCTTTGCTGGGCTCTTTGCCATTTCCTGTTGGGGAAGAGAATATCCCACAAGTAAGGATGACGCCGTGGACCGGACACACCTATGTTGGAGAAATGCAAGTCTGATAAAAGAACTGAAATGAGGGGGCAGGCTGCAGAGGCTTAGATACAAGGCAATCACAGAGGTAAAAAGTGTATTAACAAACCTGTGTTGGTTATGCAAAATTGGAGAATGGGTAATAGAGGGATTATCTATCTTTTTAAACAATAACATATCTGGAGTAGACTGTCACTTGAATTGTTAGCAATGCCATGAAAAATAGTTTAATCAGTTTTGATTTGGTAGATGAAATTCACACCATTTACAGACTAGGTCATAAGATATCTTCAAAGGGACAACATTGAAATGCATTTAAATTAATTTCAGTTTTGAATAAACATTTTTTGCAATATACTCTTTTTTTTTTTTTAGCACAACTGCTTCTAGTTAAATTGATCAGTTTTAGTGATAGCTTTTACAGTGTTTGAGCACGTGATTATGTCACATGCACTTAAAACACAAAATAGAATGGAATGTTCAAATGATAAAGACAGAAGAATTTTCTTTTTTTGGCTATCCATCTGTGAGTTTGAAGAGACACTGTAAAGTATGAATCTTGCACCTCTCACTGAGCCAGAATCATGAAATCTTCCAGAAAAGGTTTTTATTCCTAATTTGCATTAATAGAGTAACCCTAACCTTAATAGATGACTTTGGTGAAGTTGCCAGAAAATGAATGTCTATAGAAAGACTGAAATGATTTGTGTGAACTGAACAATTATTTATACGGATTCCATTTTGAATTTCTGTAGTCTAAGTCAGAAGGAA